>NW_020172671.1:98953-325873 GCF_003031525.2 Neophocaena asiaeorientalis asiaeorientalis | reverse complement strand
GTGTGTGTGTGTGTGTGTGTGTGTGTGTGTGTGTGTGTTTCAGGGTTAAGTTTATTAAAATCTGTCCTCTTCAATTTTAGGCTTACATGTATCAAAGAATTTTCAGTGTGTTTATAAATTAGAGTGCATTCATTTAAAGGCCCTTAAATAAATAATATGCAATAGATTCTGTATAATTCTGCCTTCCTCAAATAAATACTTTTCTGTATAAGTGTAAAATATATTTACTAACTTCAGATCTTAAATAATGTTCCTAGTTTACTCATATTTAATTTAAAATATAGGAAGCCAAGTTGGAATGATCATCATGAAAGGATCAGAGGGAGGGGAAGAACTCTAGACTTCTCCAGTCCTTCTAAAATAAAACAATTACCAAAAACAGGGCTCCTCTGAGCCTCACAATTAAAATTTTTTGTCTGGAGTAGGAAGGATTCCTTAATGATCTCCCCAAATTAATGACTGTCCATCTTCCATCATTTATTTTATGTACTCCATCTATCAGCAACTAACATTGACCAGTGCTTGTATCAAAGGGACATATAAACCATTCCTTTCAATGTTTCTAATTGGAAAATACTAGATTATAAGAAGATTTTTCTCTCTGTGTGGGGTGGTTATAAAATGTATGACTTGTAGCAAAAGAATTGCTAGTGCATGAAATTTTATCATCACTACTGGAACTGAAGAAAGTACAAGACATGGCCTAGATCCTTAATGCAGTTATAGTGATACCTAAGCCATATGTCTCAGGAAATCTTATAGGCATATACAAAGAAAAAATTTTATATACCTATATTACATTATCATCCTGAAGAATAACCTGTATTACTATATGCACTTAAGTTGACATTATCTACTTCAAGGAAGATAATAGAGAAAAGAAAATATCTACTTTCAGAAGTGATCTACAAAATAGGTCAGTGCAAATGATGGAGTATGGTAGAAAGTCTACAAATAATTCTTCTCATCCCTTTATATTAATGGTACTCCAGCCATCAAGAAGTGAAATCTATATCTTCTTCTTGATCAGGGTAGGCTATATGAATTGTTTTTTTTACAACTGAATGCAGCTGAAGTCTGTTACAGTTCTGGGCCTAGTTCTTGAGAAGCCTCAGAACTTCCAATTTCAGTCTTGGAGTCCTGGGCTACCACATTGGAAGTCTAAGTTCTTTCTGAAAAGAGACACAGCCTTTCCAGCCGTCCCAGGAGAGATTCAGGACATGTGTGTAAAACCATTTTGGATGCTGCAGTCCCAGCTTGGGTCCTAGGTAAAGGGAGCCCAGACAACATCACATAGAAAAGGACCAACAGGTGGAGCCCAGACAGCCCAGAAAATGGTGAAAGATAATACATCATTATTGTTCTAAGCTACTAAGATTTGAGTATAGTCTCTTTTCCAGCATTAGATAACTGAAACATAAAGGAAACTAAGAGACAATAATTGAACCTAAAGAATTACCTTCAAACTCTCCATAGGGATTCCAGACCCTAAAATAAAGAGATTTCTCCAAAGGCAACATGATATGATACTTTACTATAAATTTGGAAGAACTATATTTAGAGAGAGAATAATTACTGTTCAAGTCAACTTAAGCAAGTCACTTAAATTCATTGAGAAGTGACATCCAGTTGGATGCTAAGTATTAATCACTTTCTTAATGTGACTTAAAACTAGTCCCTTCTTTTCAACCTCACTTACAAGGTAAAGTCAGACCCTTCCAATTTCCCTTAAGGATTGCCAAAGAGCCCCTGTTCTCCCACCTTCTGTTTAACTCATTTCCAAGTTATTTCTAATTCCTAATTTGCTGCTCTCTAAAATATAGATAAATTCATGTTACCTAATATTCTTCAGTGACTTTCCATTATCTTAAAAATTAAAGTCCATGTCTAGGGCATGACTTTCCAGCCCTCTAGGATCTGACTCTGTTTTTTTTCCCCACCCTTGATTTATGCCAACCCTCTCCTCAAATTGAGACTCCAGTCATATTAAGCCTCTTTGCCTTTGCCTCTACTGCTCCTCCCTAAATTTTCCTTTTCCCCTTAGATTTAATACCTATTAGTATGTATTAAAAACAAAAAAATACCCTTGGGGGACTTCCCTGGTGGTCCAGTGGTAAAGAATCCGCCTTCCAACGAAGGGGACGCTGGTTCAATCCCTGGTTGGGGAACTAAGATCCCACATACTGCAGGGCAACTAAACCTGTGCACCACAACTGCTGAGCTCACGTGCCTCAATGAGAGAGCCCGTGTGCTACAAACTACAGAACCCACGTGCCCGGGACCCCACGCACCACACAACTACAGAGCCCACGCTCCCTGGAGCCCACGTGCCACAACTTAGAGAGAGAAATCCCACACACCACAACTAGAGAGAAGCCCACACGCCACAATGAAGAACCTGCGCCACAACAAAAGATCCCACATGTCTCAACGAAGATCTTGCATGCTGCAACTAAGACCCGATGCAACCAAAAAATAAAGAAAGAAAAAGAAAAAAATATATACCCTTTGTCTGACAATGCCCTGCACTTAAGTCTGAACCATTTACCACACCTTTACCATAGCACTTGGCATGTATGCCCATCATAGCACTTACCATTAGTGTGCTTCCTAACTACTGGAGGATAGCTTTCAGATCTTTATCCCAGTACCCAGCTTAGTGCCAAGAATGCTAGCAAACATAGTACTTCTTGGATAAATGGGTGAATGATATATGAAATGGATAATGCTTGTGAAAATACTTGACAAAGTTAGAAGTACTTTGCAAATATTATTTTGATGAGTTCTCCATAATAGGTTGTAAAAATAGTCCCTAGAAAAATAAACTGAAACCCAGAAGAGTTAAATAAATAAAACTTGGGGTGTGGGGGAAGTGATTACACATACATACAGCAGAGGTAGGCCTGAGGGTTGCCTGTAAAAGAAATATAAAACTTATCAAGGAATTTGGGTTCCATTCTTAGTTCAGTGAAGAGCCATAAACTGATTTCATATTTGGTGATAATAAATACTGCCATATGGAGGACAAACTGGAAGCTAAAAGGGTAGGAGGGAGGCGAGGAAATAGGCTTTTACAATTGTCAAGGAGGGGTAACAGTGGGTTTTGACTAGTGACAATGATAATGGAGCCATGTCTTCTTTGAGGAATTTTGTGAAGGTACTTGACTTACTGAAGATATGAAGAAGGAAGGAAAGTTGAAAGGTCAAATCTCTGCAATAATATACCACAGGACAAAGGAGGAGTACAAAAACGAGTAACTTGGAGAGGAGAGAATTAAGAAATGTTCCTCAGACGAAGAGATTCTTGTATATATGAATGAGTGGCCTACTCCTAATTTTTTTTTTTATAAAACTGCGTATGAATGTGGGAAACAAGAGGCTGTAGGGAGAAGGGTAGATAAAAGATTTTTGTACTAAATGCTCCTCTAACAAGGCCAATTTGCAGTAGAGCTGTTCATATGCCTTTGACTATAAAGAACAGTAATTATATACAACACTGAAACACTAAATTATTCAATTGCCTTAAATTTGTTAACCTCACATTCTTTTACTGTGTGCCTGTTTTAGGTCCGTCCTCTACATCAAGACATTTTTAGATTTGTTTTAAATCTGGCATTATTTTACCCAAAGTGAGCTTATTCAAAACGATTTCTACTTGATTCCCAGAAATATTTTCGCTTTTCTCACCAGTTCTACACAATGACCTTATAAGGGTCCTGTTAAAGTGAATTCACTCTTTAAACAAAGGTTTCTTATCAGTTTTTCACACTTGCTAGAGAGGACATCGTATTTTATTTTTCCAAATCAGGTAATGGTTCTCTCTATGAATAGTATTCTGTGATTTTGATTCTTAAGCTATTCTATTTTAAAAATCACTGGCTGGAGTATATTTTTAAAGAGTTATTTCATTTTTAAAAAGATATTGCATATTTTCTGCTTGTCTCAGTGACCTACTTTGCTTTTTCAAGCTCTCTAGTAACTTATGTCCCTTATCTCCCAGCTTTCTCATATTATCGGCTTTCTTTTTAGCAAAAGATTCTAGTTTGTTGTTATCTTTAATAAAGGAATACAAAGTTATAAATAGCCATAGGTTGTTCTTTGCACATGTATTTAAATTAATGTAACACCACTGGATATATATGAAAGGAGATGCCAAGTAAAATCAGAACACACCGTGTCAAAGAGAGATAAAATGTCTCCTGGACTTCTGCTATTTACATAATACTCTCATTCCTGGAGCATAAAATGATTTCAGTAGGGCCCTTTTAGTTTTACACTCCTGAATTTGAATGTCTGAATGAAGAACTGTAAAAAAAAATTTTAAGTGAGTTAGAGGAAAGACATTGTTTCAGCAAGAATTTATTTACTCTTATCTAGGGGAACCTCCTTGAAGTTTAAAGGAAGAATGCCTAAGGCTTATAAAAGAGAGGACAAATCATAGAATTATTTTCTGGAAAAAGAAGTATAGAATAAGAATGGAACTAAGTTATGAAGTGTATGTATAAATTAATGAACGATACAGAATGATCCTGTTAAACATGGATGTATTTTAAAAAAATCTCTTTTGGGGGAAGTGGTGGGGCTATTTACCACTGTAAATGGGCATCTTCAAGGTAATAGAGCACAGAAAAATCTTAATAGTCCCTGTTTTACTCCCCAGTCCTAAGTATGTGCCTTCTCAAGTCCACTCCATCTCAATATATGTCAATACTATTCTCAAAGTTGCACAAGCAAAAACTTAACAAATTTCATGAAATGTGAGATTAGATGAAAAAAAGCAATATTTCAAAATTAATTAATATATCAAGTTATGTGTTATGTGGTTTTAAATACATATGTAACATACAAAAAATATTATATTTAATCACATTCCGCAATTCCATTTATATTCCTAAAAGTATATGTGGGTATATACAAATAAATTCACATTTCAAAAACATACATATACAAAAAAAAAAGACTTCTAACTTTAAAGGAAAAGTCAGAAAGATCAGAGCAATTCTCATTTTCTCAATTCCCCTCTGAGATTTCTTGAGAGAAAGTAAACACTCAGTAAAAATGTATTGAATGAGTGAAATAAATGAGTGCTTTAATCAACAAATAAGCTGCATATGACACTTATTCTCACTAAGAATATAATAGATATCAAAAAAGTGAAATGAAAGTCAATGTAAATCTTTTGTGTAAAGAGTACTAAGTTTGACTCTATTAAACATGTATAACAGAACCACTGATAGTATACATTATAATGCATAATACTTCTAAATCTAAATCCGATCTTGTGAGGGAAAAGTTAATAACATCTACTCTATAGTTACCTAAATGATACTATTGTTTATTTCTCTGAACATTCTAAAATGCAACCACAAAGAAAATACTTATATGTTCCTTTAAGTAATATATGGGATCTATACCATAAAAATAATTTTTGAAATAAAATGTGAGTTATAAAGTCTCTACAGCTGATTTTTAAAAAGATTAGTAATAATCACAGGCAAATATGAATCTAGACCAAATAGATATAAAAGCTAAACTGCTTGAAACTCCTGGAAATGAATATATATTCATATTTATTTATATATATATTTGCATATATATGTACATATATGTATGTTCTTATATGTGTAAATGCATGGGAAAATGTCTCAATGAATGCATACTGAAAACGAAAAGCTGTGTTGTATTTACGTCAGTGCCAAAAGTGACTATTAGGGTATCTTATGTCATTTATTTATTACCAGAAGTTATTTAACAGCAAATGTAGTTTCTTTAATAATGCCTAATGTCATTCATATTTTAAATCCTGTAATAAATACTTACTTTGCATAATACTGCTTAACTTTTTCAAAAATTCTGTGAGATAGTTATATTTTTCACCCTTGTTTCCAGGTGCAGAAACTGAAGTTTAGAGAATTAAATAATATTCCCCTGATTACATTAAGTGGTAGAACTGGACATAGAATCAGGACATGATCTAGACCATGGCTGTTCAATATGGAAGCCAGTAGCCACTTGTCTTTATTCAGCACTTGACATGTGACTAGTGTGAAAGAGGAAATGAATTTTTAATTTATTTAATTTGGATCAAATCAATTTATGTTTAAAAACCAAAGGACTGTAACATAATTTTTTCATTGAACACAACTTTTTGTAGTGGTAGGAATGTACTTTAACTTGTAACATTGATTGCTTTTTATTTTCTTATTGGAGTTCAAATATCAAATGCCTGAGTTTTTTCTAGTACATCACATAAACTCCTCATGAGTCTAGTAAATGTCAATGGATGGGCAGTTTGTATGATGTTTTTAAGTATCAATGTAATACTTTAATGCATATATTTGAATAGTTTATACAGACAGCATGAATTATAGTGATACCTATGTAAATTGTAAGTGGTAGTTGAGATACTTCTTATTAATTACAAAATAATGAAATTATTTTTCTAGTTTAAAAACAAGTGTAGGCAAATTTTTAAAATTTAAAACAAATTACGTAACAAACTACTTATGCAGAATCAAGTGGAAATGCAAAAGCCAGTACTGCAAACGGAATAGGTGGAGACAAAAAGAGGATTAGAAAGAGAAAAAGGAGAAGAGAGTGTGTGTATAAGACTGTTAGAAGGCATGTAGCAAATTTCCCAATGACTGGCAATGGCAATTTATTGCCACAGAGCAAAATAAGAGAAAAACTGTCTTAACAAATATAACAAAATTGATTACATTAAGAAACACTGTACTGTATACTTGAAGTTTGCTAAGAGGGTCAATATCTTAATTGTTCTCACACAGAAAAATAATGGTAACTATGTGAGGTGTGAGGTGACGAATATGTTAATTAGCTTGATTGTAGTAAACATTTCACAGTGCATCGGTATATCAGAATATCACATTGTTTGCCTTTATATGCAATTTTTATTTGTCACTTATACCTCAACAAAGCTGAAAAAGTATATATGATAAAGTAGATTATATAAGAAGTACATTTCAGCAAGTACATAGTGGTTTTGATCAAAGTTTCCTCTCAATAGTCAAAAAATGGGCTTCCCTGGTGGCGCAGTGGTTGAGAATCTCCCTGCCAATGCAGGGGACACGGGTTCAAGCCCTGGTCTGGGAAGATCCCACATGCCACGGAGCAACTAGGCCCGTGAGCGACTACTGAGCCTGCGCGCCTGGAGCCTGTGCTCCGCAACAAGAGAGGCCGCGATAGTGAGAGGCCCGTGCACCACGATGAAGAGTGGACCCGCTTGACACAACTAGAGAAAGCTCTTGCATAGAAACGAAGACGCAACACAGCCAAAAAAAAAGTCAAAAAGTAATCTGTGAATTCAGTCAGCTGAAATCAGAATTAAATATCAAGAACTAGTTTTTTTTTCAATGATTTTTAACAGGATCTAAGCTTGTAACTTTGGCCAGCTATGATTCTTGCACAAGATATTGATCAAGTAAATCAAATGTTGCGTTGCATTTTTAGTTCTCAGCATCTTAACTAAATATCACCTTTGCTTAACTGGGAAACACATGTCATGAATTTGTGCCTTAGCTCTCAGAGGTAGTCATTGGGTCCCAAGCAGATTTCAAGCTCTTTATCTGTAAAATACTCAAGATTCTCTGAAAATATTTCCAAAGTTGTAAGACAGTAAGTGGTGGGAGCGGGGGTGGGGGCGGGGGTTGCTTGTCTATTAAAACACGAATTAAATATAACTTTTCTATAGAGTGCCTGAGAACCTGCTAGATCTCTTGAAGAGTGGGTAAGTGGGGGAGGATGTGGGCCCAGATCAGACTGACTGGTTCCTCTGGGAGTATGAGGCAGTGAAAGCCCAGTTCAGGCAGAACCGGCCATCAAGAGAGAGGGTAGGGGCTTCCCTGGTGGCGCAGTGGTTGGGAGTCTGCCTGCCAATGCAGGGGAAACGGGTTTGTGCCCCGGTCCGGGAAGATCCCATATGCCGCGGAGCGGCTGGGCCCGTGAGCCATGGCCGCTGAGCCTGCGCGTCCGGAGTCTGTGCTCTGCAACGGGAGAGGCCACAACAGTGAGAGGCCCACGTACCGCAAAAAAAAAAGAGAGAGGGTAGGAAGGAGATCATAGCAGATGGTCATCTAACCATTGGTAGTATCCAAATGAGAGAAAGCAGTGAGCCGTCTCTATGGGCTCTGCTTCCGATGCACAGTGGTTGTTGAAAGCAATGATTTGCCTTAAATTGTAAAGGTTATACGCTCAAAAAGAACTAAAAGTCTTTAGTCCCGTATTCTGTATTCTGCATTATACTGGGGCTCACTAGATGCACCTTGAGTTGGGAAAAATTGGGGAAGGATACATGCTACTAACATATGGAAAAAGAATTGGGACTTAGGATTCTGAAATCCAAAAGATGTACCTTCAAAATGGCGTGAGCTAGCTTAGTCATACTCAGTATTCTCTGTGGGAAATTCAGTTCCAAAGTCCAAACTAAAGGTACAAAGGAGATGTCTATGCAAAGGGTAAGTAGAGGGTTTTGTGACAACTTTTCTAGGTTTGCCTCAGGCCTAAAATCTGCTCCTAGGGATCAATTCTTTGTTGGCATTGTTTTTAAAAATTTTGATGAATATTTTGAATGTTTTATTTTTATAATATGGATAATGCTTCTCAAGAAGTGTTTTGGGGATTCTAGGATAGTGAAAATGATGGTGGGATGGGGCAGAAATAACTAAAAATTTACAGAGGCCATCTGCTGTCAGTCCTAAAGTACCAGCTCTGGATTCAGACAGACCAGGGTTTATATCTCACTTTAGCACCTTATAGCCACATGACTTTAAGCTTGTTCCTCGTCCTTTGTAATTCTATATTTTTTATATATAAAAATGGTGGTACAATAATAGTTTTTAATCTCGTAATGATTTGTAGATAAATTAGGGCATCTGAAGGAATTTGTACAGTGCTTGCCCACGTTGATTTATTTTGGTTATGACCACACGGTGGAATACCGTATGCATTTTGTGCTTGAAGTGATACATCAATAATCACTAGGACACATGTTAAATTGACTAACTTGTAAACATTTATTGCCTAAATATCAAAGCACTGATAAGTGACTTTAGTCTAAATAAAGTTTCCTTGTATAACCAGCAATGTGATGCTTCATGGACTCACAGAAACTAAAACTTATAAAATAAAATAAGGATATTTCAATATTATTTCATTAAAAATCATCTACTTTTTTTTTACAAGTAGTGGATGAATAATTTTAATTAAAAGTGAGCATTTGTGGAATTTCTAAATTTCCTATATTTTGTTTTAGATGGCAGCCTTAACTAAAGATTGTATAGCAGTAACTGAAAAGCTCCATCAGCTGGCTTTTGATTTCACTGCAAATTCATTGTGATTCTGTCCTTTTCTAGTTTGATTCCCCTCCCCACAAGAGTTACTGAACATATAATTGCTCCTTTATTCATAGATTTTACTCTATGTTTAGAGTAAAATTTACTCTATGTTTAGAGTAGAATTTATTCATAGATTTTACTCTGTGTTTCAGTTATGTATTTAAAATTCAGTGCTCATATATTAATAAACAAAATGACTGTACCATGATTTAAACCTACATTTTGAACCCATGGCACTTTTGTAACTAGGCAGTAAAGTAGTGGAATCAATTATGTCAAAGGAAGAAGACCTTATGATATATAAATATCCCTAAATATTTTCACAAGTGTATTTTCCTAAAGTGTCTACTAAATACTTTATTATATTTGAATAATTCAGTTATTTTGGTAGAAATAAAAATAATTTTCTATATAAAACCCACTTCATTGAAATCTCATGTTTTCAATAAATTGTCATAAAAATTAGGTAAGACAATCTACTTCTCTTCTATCATGTGGCTTTAAAATAATTCAAAACTAATGTAGTCTTAGCATAGTGGTTATTTAAAATTTGTATGTGTGAAATTGTAATTTTAAGCAATTGAGTATTTATAACATTTATAGGTAATGTATTCATTTATAAGCTCTGAAGCACAATTTATAATATAAATCATATGGACAGGAAACAGTGTCACTGATTTATTAGAAATAGGAAATACAGTTCTAATACAAGCTAATCATAATGCTTCATTGACCAATGTAAGCTGTGCTTAGTGTTATTTCTAATTTGACATACATATGTGTATTAAAGATAAGACTGATCTCAAAGGGGGATTGAAATATATTTTATTATATATATTTGTAAGTTATGACTGGCCACAACCCATATACATATAAATATCCAGAAAATTCTCTATCTTGCTAAAACATCCAGGAAAACAGAATGTATAGCTAAAAATTGAAAAGGATGTATTTGATGGTAAACCAGAATTAAACATAGAATTCCAGTTGGTCAAATATTTTGATTCAGAAAAAATTCTTGAACAAAAACCATGGGATAGGAACCCTGCTAGGTTTGGGACATACAAAGATAAATAAAACACAACTCAATTTGACATCCTTATAGATCAGAGGGGCAAATATGATTTGATAATAGTAGCAATAGAAGTAGTTATTGAGTTATAATGGGCCATAGAGAAGAGGCAAAGAGGAAAATTGAAAATATTTCCCCTTCGGTAACCTCCATGATCAGAAGTAAGTACATTATACTTGCTCTTCAAATGATACTTTTAAGTATACTTTTTAGTAATAAATATTGTCTGTGTAGAAGTTGAGAACATTTCCCCTGCATTTAGAAAGTCACTATCCCTGGTGCTATGTGGATAAGGAGGAATGACAGTGTGAAATATTACCACTTACTATTTTAATGAGAAATTGTAGCCCATGGCGAATTGTATAGGTAGGCAAAGCAGCTATCTCTCTTCACTCAATATTTTCACCCTTTTTCCCTTTCCCAAGTGTTGTGGGAGGGCACCTTTTGAGATTTTGCTCCATGTGGCATCTGTTTGTCCCATTAGTGTACCTACCATACCAGCCCTCTCTCAGTGCCCCCCACTGTGCTTTCTAAGAGAAGTGACTTAACCTGACTGATGTATTTAGAAGGAGAAAGTGAACAAGGCACAACAGCTTATCCCTCCACATCTTCCTCTTGGGAGTTAGTCTACGCCTGTCTGCCACAAATTTAAAATGCAGTATTTGCCTCTGCAAGCCAGGAAGCCTGAAGTTTTGGTGGTGTTAACTTTGAATTCTAACCTTAAGGATATAGAGCTGTTGAATCCACTTTTCCTTGAAAACACTCCCCAAACCAGGCAGAATATTGACTTATTTCCACCATATTCTGTACAGATAATTTATCTTGTGTTTAATCTTTTTTTCTAGTTTGTTTGCTTTTTGAAAAAATTTTATTGGAGTATAGTTGATTTACAATATTGTGTTAGTTTCAGGTGTACGGCAAAGTGATTCAGTTATACGTATACATATAGTCATTCTTCTTCAGATTCTTTTCCCATATAGGTTATTATAGAATATTGAGTAGAGTTCTCTGTGCTTTACAGTAGGTCCTTGTTGGTTATCTAGTTACCTATAGTAATGTGTGTATGTTAATCCCAAGTTCCTAGCTTATCCCTTCCTTTGTTATGATTTCTATTAATTTGTAAAGTATTACTTCTAAGGTGTTAATTATTTTACAACCTAACAGTTTGTTTTGCATATTTGAACCACATATTTAAAAGAATTAGTAATCTGTATGATTAAATGCATATTTAAATACATAATTAACTTGTGTATGTAAATGCAAAAATAAGTTTAAAGCTATTGGAAAACATACGTGAGATGTTTCATCATTACTATTTGGATGTGGGTGGACCATCCTCATTCAGGAGATTCAGTCAGTTTCAGGTTGACTTGAGTCTAAAGCTTGTCTTATCACTCACCACCTCTGTTACCATGCAAAAGGTCTTTCTAATTATGATTTCCCAACTGTGAATTGTGATTATTAATATAACCACCTCATATAATCACTATGAAGATTAAATGAGGATTTAGTAAAGATCAAGTGAGAAAATAGAAGCAAAAGATTTAGTCTTGGCATTCTAATGTATTTAGGTGTGGAATATCAGAATATATTGTGCCCATTAGTCAAAGAAAAGAGATAATCCACATCATGTTGGTCTTTTTTTATTTTTATTTTTTACTTGTTTGCTTTTGTTTTGTCACTTGACAAAAGCTTTGTAGTAACCTAAGTATTAAGTTTTATCTTATGTTGTATTATTAGATATAAACCTCTATTTTTTATTCTTAAATCATGTACCTCGTGTATACTGAAAAGTTGGAGTTTGGTAAAAGAGAAAATTCCATGTGTACAAAATAAGTATCAAAAATACTGTAGGGGCTTCCCTGGTGGCGCAGTGGTTGAGAGTCCGCCTGCCGACTCAGGGGACACGGGTTCATGCCCCGGTCCAGGAAGATCCCACATGCCACGGAGCAGCTGGACCCGTGAGCCATGGTCTCTGAGCCTGCACGTCCGGAGCCTGTGCTCCGCAACGGGAGAGGCCACAACAGTGAGAGGCCCGCGTACCAAAAACAAAAACAAAAATACTGTAAATTTACCTATTTAATACTTATAGCTTTATCTTTTTCTTTATTCAGAAAATCTAAATGACATGATAAAAAATTTCACCGTGCAAAAATTTAAACTTTTTAATAGCAGTGTATAGCAGAATAACAGAAATGAAAGAAAGCAATGGAAAGAAAATATTTGTAATATATATTTCAAATGCAGGAATCCCTGATATAAAATTAAACTGTATAAACCAGTGAGAAATAAAAACAGCAAACAAGTATAAAAATCTTAAAATTTTATAAAAAATATAAATTAAAAATAAACAGTTGAAGAGATTGATGGTTTTATTAATAAGATGCAAAATAAAATGAGATAATTTTTAATATCAGGTAGGAAAACATAAGAATATATATATAGTCTAGGGACTTCCCTGGTGGTCCAGTGGTTAAGAATCCACCTTCCAATGCAGGGGGTGCAGGTTTAATCCCTGGTCGGGGAACTAAGATCCCACATGCTGCAGGGCAACTAAGACCATGCACAGCAGGTACTGAGACTGAGCACCACAACTAGAGGTCCTGCGTGCCACAACTACAGAGCCCATGCGCTCTGGAGCCCACGCACCACAACGAAGACCTGACACAGCCCAAAAAGAAAAAGAATATATAGTCTAAACATATAGTGCCATTGAAGCTATGACAATATATACTATCATGCAGTGTGTTGGGATGTAATCAATAAGTATTTGAGAGTGAGAGAGTAATGAAAATTATCAGAAGTTCATTTTCTCTGTGCAATTCCACATCTAGGAATCTGAGGATAAAACTATCATGATTACAGCACTTAATTGTATACAGCTATATTTTGCAGCATTATTTATAATATCAATAATTTTAAAACAACATGTGTGACTTCATGGAGAAAGATAGTCAAACAAATTATAATGTAATCATATAGTAGAAAACAATACATCATTTTGAAATACTCATATGTCTGATCCAGAAATTGTTAAAGGGAAGAAAATCTATTTGTAGGAAAATTTGCAAAGCACAATTTCATATTTATAGAAAAATAATGTTAACAATAATGTTAAAAAAAAAATAATGATAAAAAGGAAAAGATTTAATAACACAGATGTATTTATCCATACGAAAGAAGAAATATGAAATGAGGAAACACTAGTTCTAATTGTAGGTGATGGCTGTATATTAAAGGTAAAGTTTGTGATGAAAGTGAAAGACAGGGACTATCGCTTCTTATTTTCTATCTTCTAAAATTAAAAATAATGGATAGAGGTTCCCTGGTGGTGCAGTGGTTGAGAGCCTGCCTGCCGATGCAGGGGACACGGGTTCGTGCCCTGGTCCGGGAGGGTCCCACATGCTGCGGAGTGGCTGGGCCCGTGAGCCATGGCCACTGAGCCTGTGCGTCCAGAGCCTGTGCTCTGCACGGGAGAGGCCACAGCAGTGAGAGGGCCGTGTACCGCAAAAAAAAATTAAAAAAAAATAATAATGGATAATATTTATTTTGTGTGGTGTATGTATTTGAAAAAAAATTAAGGTGAAAACTTGTTTTATGAATGAATGCAAAAATAAACAATAAAAAAGCAACAGAATAGTTAAAAACCAAAGAACTTCATAAAACCAATAGCCAAAGTTGCAGGCCACCTTTGGTAATGGGAAGAAATAAAATCCCCTGCAGTCACTAACCACGATATCCTAGGCAATCTTCTACCCCATCACACTTCCAGAAAAGAATGGCCATTAACAATAGCAACAACAAAGGATGGGGGTAGTGATTCCTGAAACATAAATTAGTTACTGTAGAAAATGATTTTTACCTGAGCCACATATACTTTATAATTTTTCACAGCCTTACAAATGGAAGAAAGGGAGAATTTCTTCTCATTTCAAGGAACTCACTGCCATAATTTCCAAAGTGCTTGGCTAGAAAATAGAATTTTTAATTAAGGTAGTGTCTCCAGCACCCTACCACATATTCATTACTTTTTGTATATAACTGTGTCAGTATGAAAGGACTTTAGGTGGATCTTTTTCATGAAGCTTTATATATGACTTGAAGCTTGGACTCATTTACCAGGGTTCTATAGGACACAGATACTGGATTGCCTTAAATACATCCCATCCCATTTGAGGAATGCCAGCTTCCAGAGGTTCCACTAGCCAAGACACCTGTAGTACTTTGGGGAAGGTATACTTCAATTGCACCTGCAGAGTGATTTTTACGTGCTTATGACTGCCAAAAATAAGTATACAAAAAGTGCAGGTGTAGTGGTGAATATCCATATCATTATGCTCTCTGATTCTAAGTTCCCAACAGAAGGAGCCCACGTAATTGGAATCTGAACTGTTTTGCAGCTCTAATGCATAACCCCTCCACACAGAAATGACATTTTTGATTCATGAGATAGTAATTTTGTTCAATTGATCTTCATGCAGGGAAGCTAATTAAACTTTTATCTTATTCCAGTAGTACAGTATAAAAATAAATGTAATTGCAATTTCTAAAATATTCACATATAAACTCCTCTCACCACTGAAGTCCTCTTCAGTGAACACCTTTAAGAGCCTAACAGAAAGATTTTATTACTGTTACTACTGCTATTATTATTATTGCCCCAGCAGCTCATGCTACCACAAAATAAATTTCATAGAATAGTCAAGAATTTTTTTCCAGTCACAACAGACTGTTCTGTCAGTTATCCCATTAAATGGAATTGTAATGGAATTTATGTGTATAAATGTTTTCTGAGTTGTGATTGACTTTTAAATATATATATATATGAAAATTATAGCATCATTGTCAACTAATATCTGTCATTTTCAGATATAATAATACTAGTATTGATAATTCAGTATGTGCCAGTTCTGTGCTCAAACTCTTACGTACTGGATCTTATATATTGCTTAAAACAGTCTTCCATTATAGATGCTATTACAGTCTCTGCTTGACAATTGTAAAACTGCAGTTCAGGAAAGTTTTGCAATCTGTAAAAGGAGTAGGTGGTATGTCAAGAATTTGAACCCAGATATGTCTGGATTTTGAGTCTGATTGCTTTACCATTAATTCACATTGAGTCTTACAACATTAATTAACAATTGTGACTCAGTATGATCTGGGTCACAATTCCTGCTTTACAGTCAAATTACACAAAATGATTTTTAGATGTAATAACACATCAAAATCTTCTTTTATTGCTGATTAATTGTTCACATGAGTCTTTGAGGATTTTGGATACCAGTCCTCTAACAAATATGTATTTTGCAGATATTTTCTCCTGGTCCATTGCTTGCCTTGTTATTGGTTTAACCATGTCTTTCACAGAGTGTATTAGTTTCTGGCAGCTGCTGTAAAAATTACCACAAAACTGGTGGCTTAGAACATCAGAAATTTATTCTTTCCTATTTCTGGAGAGTGGAAGTCTGTAAATTTTACTGGGCTACAGAAATCAGCAAGACCGTATTCCCTCTGGAAGCTCTGGAGGGGAAAGCTCTTCTAGCTTCCAATTTCTGGTGGGTGCCAGCATTCCTTTGTGACTGGGCCACTCCAGTCTCTGCCTTCACCTTCATTCACTTCACCTTCTCCTGTGTCTAATCTCTCTCTGCCTCTTACTTATAATGATTGGATTTAGGGACCATCTGGATAATACAGCATGATCTCCCCATGTCAAGATTCTTAACTTAATCTGATCTACAATGACCCATTTAAAAAAATAATAAGGTAACATTTACAGGGTCCAAGGATTAGGACATGATATCTTTGGATGGACTTTATTCAGCTACTACACAGAGCAGAAGTTTTAATTTAATAATATCCAAACTGTCAATACTTTTCTTTCATGGATCATGCTTTTGGGGTTGTGTCAAAAAACTCACCCACAAACCCAAGTTTACATAGATTTTCTCCTATGTGTTTTGTTCTTCTAGAAGTTTTATAGTGTTTTATTTTATGTCTATTGAGATCTATAATCCATTTTGAGCTAATTTTTTAAAAATCACTTCAGTAAGGTATGATTGACATGCTACAAAATGTACATATTTAATGTTTACAAACTGATGAGTTTGGAGATAAGTGCATATCTGTAAAACTATCACCACAATCTAAACATTTCAATCACCTTCAAAAGCTTTATCTTGTCCTCTTTATCTTTTATTATTATGTGTGCATGGGTGTGTGTGTGTAAGAACACTTGGCATAAGATCTACCATCTTAACAAATTTTTAAGTATATAAATACTGTATTAATAACCGTAGGCTCATTCTGTACACTGGATCTCTAGGGTTTATTCATCTTGTATAGCTGAAACTTTGTAACCATTAACTAGTAACCCTTCCCCCCCCCCACTTCCCCTCTCCCCCAGCCCCTGGCGGCAACCACTCTTCTACTCTCTGCCTCTATGAGTTTGACTATTTTAGTTTCCTCATATAAGTGAGATAATAGCAGTATTTGTCTTTCTATGTCTTGTTTATTTCACTAAGTATAATGTCCTCTAGGTTCATCCATGTTGTTGCAAAAGGTAGAATTTCCTTCTTTTTAAGCCTCCTTCCCTTTTCTTTTTTCTTAGCTGCACCCAAGATCTAGCCATCTGATTCCTTCAGTGTTTTGGATGAGATGCAACAGAGGTAAATTTCTCACGCAGTGCCCCCAAAAGCCAGGGAAGATGAAGGCTCCCTTCACTCTCTCTTTAACTTGAAGGCTGAGGGGTCCTTTCTCAGTGTTTCACTATGTCCCCTAAGGAAAGGGTGATGTGGGGAAAGAAAAATTGTTCTTCTTTCCCTTTTCACTGTGTCTTTTCTCAGTTCCCTGCTCCTCTAGCTTTAACCTTTCACCTGGAATCCAAGCTCTCCTAAAGTTATCTTCATCTGTAAATGGTTGTTAAAAAGGCATTTCTTTGGGCTGGTGGTGGGGCCAAGGGATAGAACCTCCTATTCCACTATCTTAGTAAAATTAATTAATTTTTGTGAAAGGTGTAAAGTCTGTGTCTAGGTTCCTTTTCTCTCTTTTTCTTTTTTTTCCACATGTGGACATTCAATTGTCCCAGCACTATTTGTTACAACATCCATATGTATTTTAGAAGACTTGTTCTGTACAATTTGACTTGCCTATTCTTATTAGAGTCAGCCTTAAAAAGAGCTATTACAGGCAATGGATAAAGTATGAGGACATGAATAGGAATGTACATAATATCAATCTGTGTATAGCTGAGGAAAGTCTTATCACCATACTATTTTAGCTTTGCATTTATATTCTACTAGTTGTTGCCTTCAATGGGAATACTTAAGAAACAAATATTTCTGAATGTGGAAATGTAATTCTAGCAGGGTAAACATATTCCACCAAAACATGTACTTCAAGTCCAACAAGTTCTAGCCTTCTGACAGGACTTCCACAGATGCAGTTTTCATGATGGATGCATAAAGGAAGGAAATGGAATATTTCAACAATATTTGTTATATTTGAAGTTTTTTTGCTACAATAATTTAAAAGTTTGAATAATTTTTCCTTACTGTTCTAAGTTTTCTAACACACATACAAGGTCTTTTAAAATTGCTGGGTCTGGGAAATTTGGGAAATGAAAAAATAAAATGCAGAGCTTTGTCTGTGGCTGTGTTTCCTGTTCTGTGCTACAGCTATATTCTGAAAAACAATGCATTAGTCTAGAAATATGCCATTACATGTTATATGGAAAAAGCTTCTAAAGTCAAATATTATTGAGAAACTTCAAAAACAGTAAATAGGTTTTCTTACCAAAGATTTCTTAAAGCCTTTAATTGGTTACTCTGCTATGTGCATCTTAAAGTGAGAATTTATAGTATACCAGATGTCTCAAACTATCCTTGGAATCCTTTTTTTCATGGAACATCTATCAATATCTCTCATGAAACCAGTGTTCTATAGAATAGATTTATGTGAAATATTGAACTACAACAGTGCCTAAGGTAAAGACCTGATGAGCTTTCCTCACGGGAGTAAACAAGGGTTTATGACTTTTCACAGTAGTTATAGTGAATATAAGCAAAAGGAAATTTTAGATAACTTGTTTTAACATGGAAGAAAAGAGCCATAAGAGTTGAAAACTAAGCTGCTATTAAGAATTCAAGAGTGTTAGACTCTAGATCTTTAGCTTTTGAGAAAGTTACTTTAAACCTAATTCATAGAGTAGCTATATTAAAATAATATATTTTCATAATTCAGTTGTAAAGTTAAATTCATTGTAGTTACAGTGAATCGAATTTGCAAATCAGTCAAAATAAGAAACACATAATCCTTTAGAGATAGAACTTTATATTGTTTCAATTTTACCTAATTCCAAGTAACTCCAGTGAGAATGTTTTGTAAGAAACTCACATAACTAAAACTAGTATGTTGAAATTCAGCATCACAAAAATTGTCTTGTATTTTGAAATTAAAAGAAAACTTTCATGCAGATTTTTTTCATTCAATATTCATAAACCATCACTGGTAGATTTGTTTTCATTAGGGTGATTTTATGCAAGAAATAATGTTTACTGCCAGTAAGAAAAAGTCACACTTTAACTTTGGTTTTCTATGTGCAATATATGTGCCTTTGCACTGCTGCATACCTGCCCCACTCTCTATAGGTGAAGTTTATCAGTAAGACAATGAGAGTGTTTTTCTTGTATGGCACTCAGTTTCAATGTGTCAAAATCAAAATTCCATCAGTCTACCTAATCTGTAATGTTAATACACACCACTTTTATTTTTGTTATAATAAACGACTTTTGTGTGTGTGTGTGTGTGGTACGCGGGCCTCTCACTGTTGTGGCCTCTCCCGTTGCGGAGCACAGGCTCCGGACGCGCAGGCTTAGCGGCCATGGCTCATGGGCCCAGCCGCTCCGCGGCATGTGGGATCTTCCTGGACCAGGGCACGAACCCGTGTTCCCTGCATCGGCAGGCGGACTCTCAACCACTGCGCCACCAGGGAAGTCCTAAACGACTTTTTTAAATGATTCAAAAACACCACACTATACATATTTTCTTTAGAACTTATAAAGTTTCCAGTTTAACCAATAGTTTTTTAATGTTAAGCCAAGAATACTTTTGCACATGCTATACAATTTGTATATTTACCATACCAGCTATTCCTGAGATTGCATCCATAATTTCTTCATAAAACAGAAGGACAGAAGGAAGTATACTCTAGGATTTGATACCAAAACATATCAGTATCTCAGGCAATGGTGTCCTGCCTGTTGTCATTAATAAACCAGTTGTCTTAACGCCTATTATTTTGTTTAGTATCATTTGCTTCTGTTTTGGTAGGTGACAGAATTGTGCAGCTTTGGCTTACTTTTCAGACCTCAACAAAGAGCTCTCAGACAAATTATATTCAGAGATATTCTTTATGAAGCAGAATAAGTCTGAAGGTGAGACATTGCTTGCTAAAATATAATATAAAATTTCTAAATTTTGTCCCTATAAAGTACCTCAAGCCACCCCCCCTAAATTTTCCTATTTCTGAAGAAAAATACCCTCAAATATTATGGGAAAAACAAAACCAAATACCTTACTAAGAACTATAGTTAGATTAAACTACTGTTTTATAAACTGGTTTTGGTCTATAGTGTATAATAGTATAATAAACAGTGATCTCCTGTCTCCTACCCCCCTTAATAAATTAAAATACAAGGTTTTTTTTTCCCTTTTTGGCTCAGATCAAACTTGAAGAATCAATGATTTCTATGCATGTTTACATGTATTCCTTGCATCTTTTTGAATTACGGTTTTCTCCAGGTATATGCCCAGGAGTGGGATTGCTGGGTCATATTATATTTCTATTTTTAGTCTTTTAAGGAACCTCCATACTGTTCTCCATAGTGACTGTATCAATTGACATTCCTACCAACAGTGCAAGAGGGTTCCCTTTTCTCCACACCCTCTCCAGCATTTATTGTTTGTAGATTTTTTGATGATGGCCATTCTGACTGGTGTGAGGTGATATCTCATTGTAGTTTTGATTTGCATTTCTCTGATGATTAGTGATGTTGAGCATCCTTTCATGTATTTATTGGCCATCTGTATATCTTCTTTGGAGAAATGTCTGTTTAGGTCTTCGGCCCATTTTTGGATTGGGTTGTTTGTTTTTTTGATATTGAGCTGCATGAGCTGCTTGTAAATTTTGGAGATTAAGCGTTTGTCAGTTGCTTCATTTGCAAATATTTTCTCCCATTCTGAGGGTTGTCTTTTCATCTTGTTTATGGTTTCCTTTGCTGTGCAAAAGCTTTTAAGTTTCATTAGGTCCCATTTATTTATTTTTGTTTTTATTTTCATTACTCTAGGAGGTGGGTCAAAGAAGATCTTGCTTCGATTTGTGTCAAAGAGTGTTCTGTCTATGTTTTCCTCTAAGAGTTTTATAGTGTCCGGCCTTACATTTAGGTCTTTAATCCATTATGAGTTTATTTTTGTGTATGGTGTTAGAGCAACCTAAATGTCCATCAACAGAGGGATGGATAAAGAAGATGTGGTACATATATATAATAGAATATTATTAAGACATAAAAAGGAATGAAATTGTGCCATTTGCAGAGATGTGGATGGACCTAGAGTCTGTCATGAAGAGTGAAGTCAGAAAGAGAAAAACAAATATAATATTGCTTATATGTGGAATCTAGAAAAATGATACAGAGGAACTTATTTGCGAAGCAGAAATAGAGACACAGATGTAGAGAACAAACTTATAGATACCAAGGGGGGAAGGGGGAGTGGTGGGATGTACTGGGAGACTGGCATTGACATATATACACTACTATGTATAAAATAGATAACTAATGAGAACCTACTATATAGCACAGGGAACTGTACTCAGGGCTCTGTGGTGACCTAAACGGGAAGGAAATCCAAAAAAGACAGATGTATGTATATATATAGCTGATTCACCCTGCTGTACAGCAGAAACTAACACAACATTGTAATTAATAAAAATTAATTTAAAAAATGTCTTCCTTGTCTCCAAAATGATTTCTTGAGAAAACTAAACATTTGAGTATCTAATATGTGTGTCTACACCTCTGGCAAAATTTGTTTGCTGATTTACAAGCTTTACAATATAGAAATAAAGTTAGAAGCTTTTAATAAACTCTCCTAAACATAATGTACTATATCTTAATATCTACTGTATCTTGGGATGATGTGTTAGCCATGAAAAATTATGCTTACACAATGATACTAGGAAGAACCAGAGTTATGTAAATCATTGGTGTTAAAGCAAAAAGATTCTCTTTTCTGCACAGTATTTAAATATACAACAAAGCCTTATTTAGTGAAATTAGGTTATCCCCTTGAAGCAAAGGTTTTTTTCAAAAGTAGTTTTCCAAATATGTTGATATGAGCACTTTCTCAGGCTGAAGCTAAAGTATTCAAGATTAATGTTTGACTCCTTTAAATCAGATTAACAATTCACTTCCAGGGAAGAATTAGTCTTGTTAGTGTTTCCCTAAATTGGATGAAAGCTTACTAACCAGATAATAATAATTATTATAAAATAAATCATCTGCATTATCATATCTCCAACACACATCCCTGTTTAGAAACAACAGCACATTATCTATGTTTTCTTTGTTATTATTATTTCATTCAACATGTGTTCTGGTATACTACATAATTTTTGCACATTTTTAAGTTTTTTTATGAAAATTTTGAGCCAACTATGAAGGTCATAAAATGAATCCCTATTATAATTTTGCCACATTTACTTTATCTTCTAAATAATATTTTGGTTATTTATAAGTCAGAGATTTCATTTATATTCTCTCCAAACCCAGATATTGATTTACAAAGTCTTGCATATAAATTTACCTATTATAACTTAAAACACAATTATGATTTCTCCAAGATTTTGAACCTCTCTTATAGAAACTAAAATAAATCTGAACACTTCATCATGGTTTAAAAAGGCATTCCATAATCTCCTTCCTACTTATCTTTGTAACCTTATTTTATACTCCACACCCCTTTGCTCTCTATGTTCCTTACCCCTGGCCTCCTTTATATTTCTTAAGCAAACCAAAATCTTCCCATGCAGAACCTTTGCACTTGCTATTTCCTATGTCTGAGATACTCTATTTTCCTGACCATTGCATGACTTTCTTTTCATAATTCAAGTCTCAACCCAAACTAAATCTCCATAGAGTAGGCTTGCCTGGCCACCATATCTAAAGTGGTCACTGTATGAGCTCTATCACAGTCCCTTTTTATTTTTTCATGGTAATTACAGTCTAACTTATTTGTTATATCCATTTACATATTTATTGTCAGTTTCCACCAGTGAAATGGAAACACCATGGGTCTTAGTCCTTGTCACTACCTGTTGATTTCTTACTGCCTGGAACTATCTGGTAGTGCTTAAATATAAGGTCAGTCTCAGGGGAAATGTCTCAGGTCCCAAAACAGGAGATTGCTGTTTACAAGAACAGAATAGCTATGCTAGATCTCATCTTGGATAAACTTGGATTACTAGACACAGTATTGGCCTTAAACCCCAGAAGTTTCACATTTAGCAACATTAAGTGGTATTACAATGTGTATGTCTACATACATGTATGCCTTCTGTATATTAGCAGTTTCCTTTATAGTAAGTTTCCTTGTAGAAAGTTGATAGAGAGGTTATTTAATATAAAAACCCTGATGTGTTACCTTTCCTTATACATCATAATATTTATCTGACTAAATGCTAAAATTTAAAACAAAATCCAATTTTTGAACATTTTAAAGTCTTTTATCTGCAGTTATAAGGCTGAAGAGGAATAACCCTGGCAAAGAAAATGATGACCTCACCACACACTGTCAGTACCCTTAGCCTTTGAAACTGTATTGTGAAGAACTGATTACATATTCTAATAATTGATTAATATTTAATTTAGTGTTTTAAAACTTTCTGTCAGTATACATCTTATCTAGATAGCATCTAGTCCTACTTTGTTTCTCCTTTAATCTTTATTTTTCAGAGGTGTTCTTAAATGAGGGTAACATTTGATGGGGAAATGGACACAGATTGCTGGGATTGATGGAGAATCTTAGGGAATCACCTATAGAGAATCACCAAGGAATGGTGGGTGGTTTGGCTGTCCTCTGGGACAAACACATTCAATGAAGTATAATTTAATGGAAAATGTCCCAGGAAAATTATTCATAAATAGAACTTAATATGCTCAATGGTGGCAGATGAGGAAAATAAAAGAAAAATATTAATCATTTTCACTCTTGGGACCAGTATTAGTATATTTATTATAGTTAATCTCCATTCATTACTATGTTTTACATGAGAATAACGATTCAGGTAGAAAATAATTTCACTCTTATTTTAGTCCATTTGTGTGTAGCAGTCCCAGAGAATCTGAGTGCTAGTAATAAGTGGAGCTAAGACTAGGGTTTTTAAAAGAGTAAAATTAAATTTTGGGATCTAAATTCTCTGATGAATTCTTGCTATCCACATTTATTTTGAATCTGTTTTGAGTGCCTTCAGAAAGAAAGAAGTTTATCTCTGAAAAACATATCAGTGGATTCTTGACAAGAGGGAAAGACATCCCTGGCCATAAGAAAAGTGTTTTCAAACATAGAATAGTATAACAAACTAGAGAGGCCAGTATTTGAACATGACTGTAACATAATCTTTTGACTCACCTTCCAGCCTTTTCTTCAAAAGCTAGGGTATAAATGTTCTTGTCAAGTTGTACTTAGGTGTTTGACTTTATCCTGTAGACAACTGTACAATCAATGACGTGTTACTAAAGCTTAAAAATGCATATTGTGAAAGATCATTATAGATCACTTATTAAATGCATGTATGAACTTTCTAAAAACATGATACTTTTTCATATAAAAGGGAATTCAAACTCCAGTTATAGCATCCAAAGCCATTTATACAATGCATTTGTCCTACTTTTCTACACGCATTTCCCATTCTCTCTCTAGGCTATTAGTCCTTTCCTAAACATATTATATAGATTCATTTCTCAGTGATTTTACTCTGCTTCTCTGACAAGAAGTCTCTTCTATAAGTTCCATCCCTATTGAACCTTCTCATTCTATGAGCCCAACTGACAATGTTTGACCTTTTCCCATTAGTTCTACTCCAGTTCTCTCATTAAAATCATCCTTTTCCTTTATATAAATATATATGTATATACTAACATATATATTTATACAGCTTTAAGGGGTTTGGCTTTATCTTGAAGTCAGCTGATATAAAGTTATTCTAAGATTAATAATGGATTATATTTATTTCTGGGATATGTATCAAAATAATTTATGGAAGGGGAAAAGCAATTACAGGTATAAATAAAACAGCTTGGCTCCTTGACATTGGTCTTGGCAATGATTGTTTTTGGATTGGACACCAAGAGCAAAGGCAACAAAACGAAAGATAAACAAGTGAGGCTACATGAACTTAAAAGCTTTTGCACAACAAAGGAAACCATTAAGAAAATGAAAAGTCAACCTACAGAATGGGAAAAAAATATTTGCAAATTATATATCTAATAAGGAATAAATATCCAAAATATATAAATAATTCATATAACTCAATAGAAAAAAACCCAATCTGATTAAAATATGGGCAGAGGATCTAAATAGACATATTTCCATAGAAGACATGCAAGCGGCCAACAGGTACATGAAAATGTACTCAATATCAGTGATCATCAGGCAAATTCAAATCAAAACCACAATGAGATATCACCTCACACCTGTCAGAATGGCTATTGTCAAAAGACAACAAATGAAAAAATTTGGCAAGGATGTGGATAAAAGGGAACTCTGGTATACTCTTGGTGCAGCCACTATGGAAAACAGCATGGAAATTCCTCAAAAAAATTAGAAATAGAACTACCATATGATCCAGCAGTTCCACTCCTGGTTATATACCCAAAGGAAATGAAATCACTATCTCGAAGAGATATCTGCAGTCCCATGTTCATTGTACCATTGTTTACAGTAGCCAAGACATGGAAACAACTTGTGTCTATCAACATATGAATGAATAAAGGAAATGTGCACACACATACACACACACACAATGAAATACTACTCAGCCATAAAAATGAGGAAATTCTGCTATGTACAACAACATGGATGGGCCTTGAGTGCATTATGCTAAGTGAAATAAGTCAGCTAGACAAAGACAAATATTGTATGATCTCACTTATGTATGGAATCTAGAAAAATAAAATTTATAGGAAAGAGGTTGGTGGTTGCCAGAGGCAAGGGGTGGGGAAGGGCAATATGAGTGATGTTGGTCAAAATGTACAAACTTCTATTTATAACATAAATAAGTTCTGGGGATGTAATGTACAGCATGGTAACTATAATTAGCAATACAGTGTTGTATCTTTGAAAGTTGCTAAGAGAGTAGATCTTAAAAGTTCTCTTTGTAGGAAAAAAATTTGTAACCATGTGATGTAATGACTATTAACTAAACTTACATTTCACAATACATACATAAATCATCATGCTGTACTTCTCAAATTTATATTCCATGTAATGCAAGTTTATTATAATTATTATTTGCTTTCACAATGCTTGGATGACAGGTGCCCTGAAACTCAGTGACAGTGTTCATAAGTTTAATGTGATTCAGTGGTATTAGGAGGTTGTCACATCAGAGAATAGGATGTAGGCAAAGAATCACAGATGAATTACATAAGAATGATGAAGTAAAGCTGTAAGGAGGGAATAATGTCACTACTCAATTTGGAAAGGGAAATAAACATACTCAAAAAGTCCAAAGAAATCAACAAAATTATTAAAGGATTGTGAAGTAGGCTCTAGGAGAAATGGTTGAGTGATTTGTCATTATTAGCTTATGAAGTAAAAAACAAAGAAGGAACTTAATACTTTTCACAGAAAAGTGCCCATATGGGAGTATTCCAATGAGAACAAAATTACAGCGAGTAGTATTTTAAAACAATAGAAAGGATTTTAGATTCGTATGAATATTAGGCAAAGATCCATACTAGTTAAATAAAATTAAGGTGAGTTCAAGGTGACTAAATCCATTGATTAGTTGTTCACTCAGGATTTGTGACTCTGCAAGGCCAAGTGTAATTTTTTCCTGATATTGCATGTATTTGGGAAGAGAATTTATTTTCTATGTAAGAGAATAGGATTGTTCCTCAAGGTATCTTGTAATTTTAATTCTATGGAGTATGTAAATGATATCATTTTGAATGTGTTCACATTAGCACACATATCTACAGTTAACAAACTTTGTTCTCTTAATATTCTTGGTAGTTACTGTGGTATTTTGGTAAACTTTTGCTTTGTTGGCCCCATGTAGTTTAGGTGTTTGAGGCTACAGGGGAGGAATAGAAGGATTAATCTGTTAGTATCTTGGGCTTCAATTTTCTAATACACGACATGGGTGGCGGAATTGGATGATCTTAATTTAGCATTCTACTAAATTTTTAATTTTTCATGAGTGATTTAAACCATGATTTTGATGCAGATGAAGCAGCCATGTAGCCAGTAGGGGGAGTAGTGATCTTATCCCCAGAATTATAGAACCTCTTAAATTTTTGCATGCAATTGTAAGAAATCTGGCTGCTTTATTTTACACCATCCTAAAAGCACGGGAAGAGTATATTTATGCCCAGTTTTTAAAAAGCATAAAGTGTAGCAGCATATTATTCTGTAAAGTTTCTCTGATTATATAATAGAATTTTTTAACTGTTTAAAATTAGCATTTTCATTTGATCTTCATCAGGATTAGCTACTAGTCCCAACAGCTAATCTGAAGCAGAATCAAATCCTCTAATCTTTCAATAACAGTGAAGGAAAAGAATTTGGCTGGAATTAGACACACATTGATGGTATTCATATATTCTGTGCCTTTATACATAACACCTCCTACAAATCTTTACTTAAAACTATTCAGGAAAAAATATTTGCCTGTGTTGATGTATTTAAAAAATTAATTTTCCTATTAATTTTGTAAAATAAATAACTTGTGATGCTATCTTTGATTTTATGGACACACAAAGCCTTTTATTTGATAACTTTTTTATTATCAATACTATACATACCTTCTCCCAGTATTTTTCAATTTCATAAATGGATTTAAATTTGCTTAATATGTGTGTATGTGAATGCCCACAGCCCAGTGCTTTCAGCCTTGTTATACATATTAATTGAAGAAATACAGATGTTTGTTATTAACTTTACTATTAATTTTGAAATATCATCAACCTTTTTGTTTTCTAAGCTTCCCTTAATAGTAATGACATGGCAAAACTTAAAAGGAACTTAGAATTCATCACTTTTAGTTGATTCATTAATAAGATAAGAAAGTCCAGAGTATGCATTACTGACCTAAGGTACTACGTGAACTTAGAACTACAACCATGTCTAGAACACCTGAGTCACATACCAGTGGATGTCCACTATGACATATTGTTCCCATTAATCTATACCATCCCTTTTGGGAGAGTTGTCCACCTCAGGTTAATTAAATGCATACAAAGGAAAAATGATATGATATTTCTGTAAATCCACAATGGCGTCAACAATTTAGCATTTAACTGAATACTTCTCTAAAATTCATATGTAATTAAATATTTTTTCTATTAGGAGGACTACCCCCCAAATAGTTCTCTCTCTCTCTGTATATGTCTGTATCAATATCAGTATCAACCCATATTTATATTTATATAATTTATATAAAAAGTACTTATGTACTTTATATAACACAGAAGAGTAATTCAAGCTTAGTATATTCATCTATAAACACACATATTTGAAAAAATTTACTGTCTGATAAATACACTATGAAAGGCACCAGGCAAAGAATATGTGGAAATGTAAATAAAATTTAAAATAGCATTTTATAGTCCATAAAATATATTGCCATATATTTCTTGCCCGTTTTTTAAATATTATTTTGATGAGTGAAAGTTTGAATTTTTATTCAGACAATACTACTTCTACCCCCAGTCTCCCTGATGTTTTTCCTAGGTAATATTGGTGCTAAGAAATCCTGAGAAATAAAGCAGTTTGAATTTGCATCCTTCACCCACTACTCTGTTTGCCTTCTGTGGTTTTTCCTGCTTATTACCTTTTAAAATCCAAGTGTTTTTATTGTATTATCCTTGGACTTTTTCTAGTTAACTAGAAAAATGCTAGTTACTACTAATCTCTGTTAAGCAAATTAGCATTAAATGTTTTCAGATTAATATTATAGATCTCCTTCAAGATTTTATATTTTAAAAGAAAAAATGAAATCCCATGCAGTAATTCAAAGGGGTGGTCCTTCTTCCATACTAACATTCAATAAATGTGAATAAATTGGTCAAGTGTGGGAATTTCAGGCAAGTAGAAACTAGTAAAACATATATTTGGAACTGGACAACTTCACACTATTTTTCAAATTCAACAACTATAATACCCATTAATATATTAAGCCCAGCTGTGGAGGAATTGAGAGTATTTGAAAGTATTCTTAACAAAGCTCAGTAAGAGTTGGCGATGCTATCATTTAACTCTCATTCCAATACAACTACTTATTAAGTTCTTCTTTGTGCAGACTTCCATATGCTCTTTGTTGTTAAAGAGTGGGAAATGTTCAGTAGAAGAAACACCATAATACAAAAGGAATTTAACATGAAGGTAGGATTAATGCTGCTTACATCCTTATTCATTCCTGGGCAGTACTGTAAATGATTTCACGTTTGGAAGACAGTGTTCTACAATATTGACATTAAAGCAAATATTTTTTTCCTGAAATTTGTGACTATTTTAACATCTATAAGAAAAGAATGGGGCCTTATGATTTAAAGTTTATCATAACCTTTGTATGGCTTTGCCTGACTTATAAGATCAAAATCTATACAATGGTGCAAAAAAGATGTCACCCTAAGGGTGGAATACCACTGAATAATGGATATAGATAACAGGCATTTTCCCTAAGGAAATTCTTATGTGCCTCATGAATCATTGCTAATATAACCCACAAAATAAAAAGTTGTAAACCAGAGAAGAAGCTTAATAACATAGAATGGTACCCATGTTGCTGTCAGTCAGTTAGTTAATAAATATATATTAACATCTATATGCTAGTAGTTGCCAAGAATATATTTGCAAGATGGGAAATTCACTTTAAGCTTAGATTATAATCTGGAAGTTATCTACCACGCCCCCCGCCCCATGAAGAGAACAGGTAGAGTTCAAAGGCAGCCAGTAGAAAATACTCCAAGATAGATTAAAAGCCAAAGACCATCTCACACATATATACCCACAAATGCCCAAGAACATTAGAAAACTATCAATAAATACTTTGCAAAAAGTATCAAAAGAAATAAACCTCCTTAGCTATAAAGCTGAGAGAGCATTAAAAAAAAAATGCTGTCCTGGGAACAACTACATAGAATATTTAGCAATTAGTATTAATGAGACTTAATTTAAAAAAATCTGCCAACATAAAATAAAAGTGCCTGATATAAGACTATAATGTGATAGAAATGGCTTACAGAAGATTTAGAAGAATGTGAAAATGAAATAAGAGCAAGCTACATTAATCATAACTAGGATAAGGGTCTTCATGAATTAGGTGAAAGAAACTTAAAATTAGAAGTCATATATAATTGTTTTGTTTATGTTATTTTTTAAGAAGTCCAAAATTTAGGAATAAGGCAAAGGATGATTGTGTGTCCTTTTAATGTCATATCAGAGCATTGTCTAAGGGGCATACCCAAGGAGAATTTAATTATCTATGTGAATGTAATTTTTATTGATTCAATTATCAAAGGACTAAAGAACAGATTCTCTGAAATTATCTGTTAAATTGTTGATCTTGTCTGATAGCGAAAAAAATATTTTCTATTAGAAAAGGTAATCTCAGAGGTGATAGTTTTATTGCCCTGTAATACATTAGCTAGTTCTATACCTAACCTTGCAACCTTATTTCAACATTTTTTCTTTAACACCTATAAATTCTCAGCATCTTAAATCCTTTCTGAACCAGCTTAACCATTGTGCTGGTTTCCTCATTAAAGATTTAAATAAAATTTTGACACGTGTGTATTCTATACTTGAATGGAAATGTATTTAACTTTTTGAAAATTTTACACTCAGTGTTTTGTACATTATTATATAGTGGGTTTTATTTAAGGTATACTGTCCAGTCATGTTTATCCAATCATTTGGTTTTCTTCACACAGCCAAAACTTCAAAGACCCTTAGAAATGTGACTGTAATAATTGTTTTAGCTATGGTCCTAATAATGTTTGAAGTCTTACTCCTTTTACCATTATGAGAAGCTATATAAATAACACTTGATAAAAATGTTTTGTTGGGTAAGATGTAAATCTTACACTTTTTAAACATTTAAATTAATTTATATGGTATTATAGCCACATATTAATATAAAAATGAGTATGCTTTTAAATTTATTGTACTGTACATAAACAAGCATTTAAACATTTAAAACTACTTTTAAAATCAAATGTATTTCCAAATATTAAAAAAAACCTATTTGTACTTTTAACATGTTTTAACTTTAACTCAAACTCATCATTTTAATAAGAAGATTCAATGACTTTCATAATTATGGACATTTATAAGTGTGTACATTTGGACATAGAAGATGAAATTTAATTATTTTTAAAGGCATAATATGTATTCCCAAATGTAGGTTCCTGTAGAAATACAAAAATACTTTCGAATAGCCTTTGAAACATAACATTTACATGTTTGATTTGATATAAAAATGTATAATGCGTAAATAAATATATTTTCTTTAATATTAAGTACTAAAGAAATACATTTAGTATTTGAACATATTTTTCTTATGGTAAGGTGAGTATTTAAAGGTAAACATATGACTTAAATTATTTTCTTAGTATTTAATATTTTGATTAAAGTGATAATAACAAATAGATACATTTTGTTCCAAATTTGTCACTCTAAGTACTCGCAAAGAGTGTGGGAAATATACAATATAATTGTACATGGCACATTCAGTTCTCCTATGATATTATATTTGGTTTTGCTATTTAAAGTAAAATATAAGAAATCAAAATTTGAAACACCCATTGATATCAATTTTTAAAAATTCGTATTAAATGAAAGTCTACCTTCATTAACATTGTTTGCTTTCTAAAATACAGAAAGAATAAATTATCTCAGCATGTACACAAATAAGACATTCCAGCTATGAAGCAATATCTGAATAACTGATTTGTCTATTTCTTACTACTTTTTAGGATATGTTGATAAGTCAAAAGTAAGATCTACAAAACAAACATTGCAATTTAAACTGAGTTTTCCTATGACTTCTGTGTGGCAGGTGTCTGAGAGCTGAGTTTTTAGTTCATTTGGAGTACGTTTTTATTCCAAATAAAGTATATATTTCAAATTTTCTACTTGAGTTTGTGATATATGATTTTTTATAAAACATACAAAATATATATTTTGACAAAGGATGGAAACTCTATTATTTGGGAAAGCACAAGACTTGGAGTGGAACCATCTGCACTTCAGCCAAATTCTGCTGACTAGCTTTGAGATGTATACTGGGATTAAGTCATTTTATGCGTAAAATAAAGCTTTCAATACAAAATTATTATAGAAAATTGTATTGAGTAATGATTTATCCACCAAAAGTTACTTATACAATACTTTCAGTCTTCCTTAGATGAAAAAGATTTTAAAACAGATATTTTGTAAAGAATAAACATGAGCATGTATGAAACCAAAGTGTACATGTTTTTTCTGAAAGATTTTCAAAATCACTTCATCTTCAAAATAATCATCTAAATTGAGATTGAAGTGGATAAACTACTCAGGGAATAAAATAGACAAACAAATAAGTAAATAAGTCTGATACAAAGACAGCATGTCTCCAAATTAATAACATAGAATTCTGTATGTTTTTCTGAAGAAGAAGATGACAAGATGATGATGATGGTGGCAGCAGCAGCAATAACTTGTATAGAAATGGTGTTCCCTACTTTTCTTCTTACAAAGGCTTTTATTCTTGCTATCACAAGTTTGCTAAGCCCAAGGAGTCATTTAAGAGCTTCCAAATATGTTGTAATGTGAAAATCCCAATTTATGAATTGGGAGATTAATTCCAGATTTCATTCACATATTCAAAAATATGTATATATTGTCTTCTCCATGTCAGTCCTGTGCTGAGGTCAGTGAACAATCAAGAACCAAACTGACATTTTTCCCCCTCTGTTTGGAGCTATAGTCTAGTTGTGGAGGCAGATGTTAAATAAATAAACATCTAATTATACATTGTGATAAGTTATATGAATAAAAGTATAGTGTTTAATCCTGAGAGTATAAGGGTGGATAATAGTTTTAGATTGAATGGACAAGGAAGGTGTCCCAGAATAAGAGATGTTTTGTTGAGATTTGTAGAAGGAGAAGAAGCCAGCTGTGTGTAGAGTCTAAAGAAGAGTTTTGCTTGCAGAAGAAACTCATATGGGAGTGTCCAGGTGCAAGAAAGTTTGATGTTTGAAAGCAGTAGTTGTAAACTAGGGGAAATATTGCCCTCCAAGGGGCATTTGGTGATGAATGGCTAGAAACATTTTTGGTTGTCACAACTGAGGGGTGTGTGTGTGTGAGGCTGATACCGGTATATAGTGAGTAGAGTCTAGAATGCTACTAAAGGTCCTCCAAGGCCCGTGACAGCCCATCAAAGGGGTTGAGCTTGAGAAACCCTGCTTTAAAAGAATTGAAAGAAAAAAATGCTCCAAGTCCCAGTGCTACAAGATGAAAGGAATTTTGGATTCCATTCTGTGCAAAACTGTGTATTATCATTAGGTTTTAAGTAATTCTATACCATTTATTTACATTTAAAACCTGTCACCTTGGGAAACCCTGGGCCAGTGAAAAAGGATCTGTTTTTTCTCCGTGGAAGGAACATTAGAGTATAGTCATAAGGGGAAAGGGAGGAAGTAAACTATAATGAACATAAACCCATTTGGGCAAACTATGCTAATCTTTTCTTTTACCTAGAATGAAAAAACATCAACCTTCAAATCCCCTCTTGGTAATAAAGGGTTTTCTGAGAATCACAAATACACACACACACACACACACACACACACACTCTCTCTCATATATACTTGGAGTATTTTCTGGATAATAGAATAGCATGAGATAAAAGCAAATACAAGAGTGACAGTAAGGAAACCATTACAATAGTCCAGGAGAAGTATAAATGATAACAGCTTGATCTAGGAAGGAAGCAATAAAAATGGAGTGAACTGGTTGGATTTAAGATATGCAGTGGAAGTAAAACATGAGGACTAGTGGTAGGTTGGATGTATAGCATGAGGAAGAAGATGTAGTCAGGAATACTTCCCAAGTTTTTGGCTTCAGCACCTAAGCAAATCAGGTGCCAGCAACCAAGATTGAAGGAATGTAGTTATGATATGAAAGAGCTTTGCAATAAATTCGATTCCTCAAATGCTCTACCCTTCTGTAATTTAATAATATTTTAACTTAGTTTATAATTCTAATAATATACCTTTGTGTATTTTATTATATTTGAACTAAGGTTATATTTATCTTATGGCTACAAAACCGAAAACAATGACGTTATACTTCAGTGGTCTTTTATCAATCGTAGGGAAAATTTGTGGATCAATGGAAAACTATGCATTATTTATACACTAGGGTACACCCCTCCAAATTTATCTGATTCTTGTTCTATGGAAGCTATTTTACAACTCTGCAAGATGTAGAAAACTGATAGCAATGCAATTAGGTCCTTTCCAGTAGATGTTCAATTGACTTCCCAGTTCTGCCTCTATTTGCATATTCATTTCAATATTCCTGTTCTATAAGTATGTCTGTTCTTTGAAGGATTCTCTTTTTAACTGGTTATAATATCTACCTGGTTCCCTCATTCATTAATGATTAAAATAAAATCTTTTACATGTGTTCATTTTGATACATCTATGAAAGCTGTGATTGCACCTTTTTTTTTTTTTTGGAAAGCTATCTTTCTACATGTTTATTTTATTTCATTTTAGTATAACAATGTGTTTTTCCAGTTCAGTTCAAGTTATTTGCATTACATCCTTAGATTTCTCAAAGTGAGGCATAAATAAAATATGGTTAAAAAGAATAAGCTATCTCTGAACTATATTTTCCTAAATGTATCATTGAAATATTTACATATAAAAATGCTTGTATGTTCCCTCTCTTTTAGAAAGAGAAGAAATAATTAGAAAAAGAAGTAGCACTGTAAATGCCTTTCTTGAAATGGATCTTAATCCCAGACTAATGTTCCTACAACTTGCTGATAAGGAGTAACTGCTGCCTGTCTCAGAGAGACTGGCAGTGAAAATCAACCACAATCCACTAACACATCCAATTTCAAAACCAAAGTGCTCAACAGTGACCTTCCATTATAACACACAAAAAATGATTGTAAGCTAATTCTGTCTCCTGTGAATCAAACAAATTGATACTTGGAGCAATTACTTTTAACATAAAAAGTCACCAAATGAAAGTTCCATCTTGCCCAAGGAACGCTTTATATTCATATGTTGTTTTGATTTGTGCTACTCAGAGGCAAAATGCTTTCCGAAATACCTGATGTAGCCAGAAGATGGTGTTTTGAAGTCCTGCAGTCTGTAGTAAAACAAATAAGCCAACAAGAAAAAGAAAAAAAAAAAAAGGCAATCTCATAAGATTGCTTCTCACTTCTTCCCTCAGGCCTTTTCCAGGCCGTCAGCTCTTTCAGCTAGGAGTAAATCCAAGTTTTGTCTCCATATATAAATGCCAAGCTTGCACAATGTTTTTTAACTTCAAAAATGGATGTTTATCTTCAATAAAGTTGTCCAGTTATTTTAGGAGATTTTATTTGACCCAACTGATAGGAATTCACCATGACAGGTAAACTAAAATGGTTTCCTAGATGCTAGCGGACAGAGATGCACAATTAAATAGTTTTCACAGATAATTAAGGTGTAAGTGGGAAAAATCCATTCATACAGCATATTTGGGAATAACAGAGGGTTGTACAAAATGAAACGTTAGCACATGAAAGATACATTTATGAGAATAAAGAACATTCAAGGAGCAGAGACTGATCTAGGCATTTAAGGCCTGAAGTTTGTTCCTTTGGGGAATCTCACTTTTAGAAAAAGAATGCAAAATTACCAAAAGAAAATTACTAAGGTCTCTTCTGTGTTTTTGAGAGGCTTGAGCAAATGCAGGGCTATGAAGCTTAAATTTCATTAGAATAATTCCATCTCTATTAAAGAAGCAAAATTCTTTTTAAAGTACTCTCCAATTATTAATTCATTTATTAAACAACATTTAAAATACCTGAAGCCCCTCACATGGTAGTTTCTGGGAGATACAATGAGGAATGTAAAAAGAAAAGTGCATATCCCCTTGCAGAATAAGGTCTGGGAGAGCAAAAAATGCATTAATTAAATAATAAAATGGCCACTTTGGTAAAGGAAGTAAGATATAAGTTTATGAAAGAGGCTATATCTGAAAAATTTAGGTAATATTCCAGCATAAATAAAAAAAACTTACCCATAGTCCCACCATACAGAGATAACCTATGCTACTGTTTAGCCCGTCCACAAGTAGGTAATTCTGATATTCTTACGACTATACCATATATTCAGATTTATATCTCTTTATTTTATTTGCATTAGTGTAGTTAAAAATTACTTATTAATATATTTAAAATATGTAATTATAGTTAGTTATAACAAATATGTTTAAACAGCCCCCTATTTCTGGAGAAGTTTTGCTTTAAATTTTTACTCCTAAATATTACCATAGCAAACTAAATATCTTCTTAGAGTCCTATATGTGGAATTACTTGTGCAAAATATGATTTTTTTAGTTTGTACATATTGCTGTTATTCTCAAGAAATATTTTACCAATTTAAACTTACATGAATTTTGAATTAAGATAATTTTATACCACCCTCATGAGCACTGGTTGTTATGAATTATAAACAATCAAAACTTGATAGTCAAAAATGTATTACAGTTTTGCTTTACCTAACAGTTATTGAATTTGAGTTGATGGTGAGTAAATTTTATGATTGTTAGCCTTTTCTGTTTCTTCAGTGACTTGTCCAAATTGAGTCCATCATTTTTTTTTCTTTTGGGTTTTTGTGTTTCTCTTTATTGTTTTTGTGATCACTTTTTGTAAAAAAAAAAAAAAATCAATCATAGTATAATTAAGGTATTTTAAATGAGTAAATTTTTTTTTCCTGAACTGTAGTGCTCCATACTGAAATGCAGAAGAATTAGGACTAAATATTAGAGACAGTGATAATAAATGGGGAAAGTCTTGTGAATCTATATTGCAAGTCTCATAAAACTAGTGACTCTATTCAGCAAATATTAGATACATCTACACAAGAATAATAGATTTGCTAAACATTAGAATTTCACAAAGGATATGATAGTGAGATGAATCTTGAGAGAGAATAAGTGTGGGTTAGGATAAGAAAGAGGAACAGATACTTCATCTATAGGGACCAGCATTTAGATAGGCACGGAGGGACAAAAGCAGGGATACAAGTGCTAAGAAATTCAAATAGCTGCTTATTGACAAAGAATAGAGAAATCAGGAAAGCTGATGCATAAAAGTCGAGAGATGGACAGGAATGACAATAGTTTTAAAGCAAAGTAATCACATGCTTAAATTTATGCTGTAGATAGATTAAATTTCAAGGACCTAAGGAGAGATTTAACAAAAAAGCAAGGAAAGCAATTATATGTCTACTAAAATGGTCCATACTACAGCTGTGAAGAGGACTTGCCACAGAACCCCCAGCAGAAGTGGAAATAAAGGGATGCACATTTGCAAGAGACAGTTGAGGAAACTAGATGAGTGCAATGAGGCAATGAGACGATATACTTGACCTTTAGAGATGGTAACACAATTCAACAAGATGAGGTTCTAAGGAAAATACAAGGTTTGGAGAGACACAATGAGTTTCCTTTTGATCATGTTGATTTTCAGGTGCCTGCAGATCATCAAGTAATAATGTCCAGTAAGTAGTAATGTTAGGGTTTTGGGGAAATTGGCATTTGGTAATTGATGTTTGAATTATTTATTTAAGAAAGTTTCCAGAAACTTAAATGATTTGAACCAGGTGGCAAGTTTTTCTCAGGTTGATCGGTCTTGTCTTATATTGTTAATAATTCTGGACAATACCTCCTCCCCATTCCAACGGTCATCTCCTCCATCCAGGTGCTCATTGGGTCTCACTAGCTGGGTTGCCAAACCTTCATAATTGGTCACTCTGGTTTCAGTGTTGCCCCCTTTCTAACCATTCTCCAACTATTGCCAAAGGGACTTTTCTAATACATATGATTAAGATTCACCACCTTATTATTTCTTGTAGTCTTTAGAAAATGGTCTGTAATATAAATGTTTACTTTTATCTCTCAACACTCATTTTTTACCCTAAACTGCCACCATAATTAGGAATATGTCCTATGCTTTATCTGGTGTATATTCCTTAAAGCTAAAATATGAATCTAGGGTCATATTCTAATTATTGACTTCTCTTTCTCCTTTACTGGACCGTAATATTCTGGAGAAAATATTTTTACTTACCCTAGCACTTAAGTATCCCTAGCACTTAACTCTGTACCTGACGTTTGGAGGGTGCTCAAAATATGTTTAATAAGTGAATTCTGTTTCCTCTGAGAGAATACAATATTCATTTTTGAAGAAGGTGTTAGATGGGAACCTATGAATACAGTGTATCAGTCAGGATCCAGTCAGGAATACAAAAACCACACTCTTTCAACAGAAAGAACATATAGAACATTGGTTCAACAGATGTTGAAGGTCAACAGAAAAAGTGAAACACTGGATCCTCTTGAAATAACAGGAGGTCCCATCCATTGAGCTGAAGAAACAAAGGAAAAGATTTGGGTTTTACAGAACCGAAAGCTCATTGAAGGGATCCCAAATATATGGGAATCAGATCTCAGAGGAGCAGGCATCACTCGGCTGGTTCTTGTATATCTGAGAAGGCATAATGAGGTTGCTTTGAGAAGTACTAAGAGATCTGGAGAATTAAACAAAGGGCAGCTGCTGAGGTGTAAGTCCACACTGGAGCTTCATTTCTAGAAAAATAAGAAAACAGGAAGATGCAAATACCTTCTCCTCTCCTCTTTCTGAAATTTGCTTTCCAGTACTCTTATTTGTGGAACCTAGTAGAAAGCCAGCTGAAAAGGGATAAATTGAGTTTGCATAATCCCAGTCCCAGGACCCAAAACAGGGTCTAGGTTTTTTTTTTTTTTAATACTCAAAGTGGATGGATAAATTAAGAGCTTAGAAAATAGTTTACTAACCAGTGTATGCAAAAACCAACTTGGCCTTAAAAATTTATTCTAGAATTCTGATAAGTAAAAGAAATAAGGATTCTGATAAAACATAATGAAAAGCATACCCATTCAGAAAAGAAGTAAGAAAAGATGACTTACCAATGTTCTAAAACATTAAGGGCATATTTTGCTTATACCCAGCTGTAATGATGTACTGTAAAAAATAAAAATGAGCTCACTGAATTCATGGATGCCCCCTGAAGGATGTGTCGGGTTTGAGGACTGATCAGGAGTACACTATCAAGATAAGTTGCTCAGTAAACCTTGTGCTGACTTCACACCGTGGCTTTGGCTAACACTTTTTGGCCTTCACTTTCATTTTATTTTATATATATATAATTATATAATATATAATTATATGTATTATATAATTTATATATACATATAATTATATATATAATGTTTGGCTGCGTTGGGTCTCCATTGCACGGGCTTTCTCTAGTTGCTGCAAGCAGGGGTTACTCTTTGTTGCAGTGCATGGGCTTCTCATTGCGGTGGCTTCTCTTGTAGAGCATGAGCTCTAGGCAGGCGGGCTTCAGTAGTTGCAGCAAGAGGGCTCAGTAGTTGTGGTATGTGGGCTCAGTAGTTGTGGCTCACGGTCTCTAGAGCACAGGCTCAGTAGTTGTGGCACAGGGGCTTAGTTGCTCCCTGGCATGTGGGATCTTCCCGGACCAGGGATTGAATCTGTGTCCCCTGCATTGGCAGGCGTGTTCTTAACCACTGCGCCACCAGGGAAGTCCTGGCCTTGACTTTTCTTGGGGGAACAGAAGTGTTAAATGAATCTGCACCTCAGAGAAGATGCCAGGGCTGGGGATAAAATTTGTGGACTTGTTAACATTTACTTGAAACCATGAGAGAGGATAAAATCTCCCAAGTGAGTTGTGTAGAAAAAGATAAAGTACCCAAGATTGTGCTTTGGTTGCAACAATATTTAAAGTTTATGGCAAGGGATGAGGAGAGAAAAGAAGAGACTGGAAAACACTAAAAGGTGCAATTCAGTAAAAATGGGTGCAGCTATCCATTACTGTTTTAATTTTCATTTTTATTAAAATCTAATTGAATATTTTTCTCATTTGTAGTGGTAGTTTGTTTTTCACTTTATGAAGATTATCTTTTTATTTCTCTTAAGTTTTATTTTGGAGATTTCATGTTTTTCTTTTAGACATTTCTATAAACCTTTAAATATAAAGTTGTATCATCAGATAGTAGAAAATATTGAATGACATCATTCTAACTGCTCCTCTGCAACAGTCTTGAATTTTAGTCGCAGTTTGAGAAATACTATGCCAAAAATACAAAATGTTTTGCAAAAGCCCAAATATATGGAAATGCAGCAGAAGCTGTTCCAGTATTCTCTTCTCCTCTTCCCTCTCCTGCCTCTTTGTTGTGATAGGCAGAATTTAAACATAGCTGTTAAGGATGAGGAATGGATGTCTTTAAAGCAGACTTCTTGGATTTCAATCTTATTTTCACCATTAACAAGCATAAACTCCTGAGAAAATTATGTACCTTCTCAATGACTCACTTTCCTCTTCTGTAAAATGAGGATTAAAATATGTCACTCAGATGAATGGATAAAGAAGATGTGGCACATATATGCAATGGAATATTACTCAGCCATAAAAAGAAATGAAATTGAGCTATTTGTAGTGAGGTGGATGGACCTAGAGTCTGTCATACAGAGTGAAGTAAGTCAGAAAGAGAAAAACAAATACCATATGCTAACACATATATATGGAATCAAAAAAAAAAAAAAGGCTCTGATAAACCTAGGGGCAGGACAGGAATAAAGACGCAGATGTAGAGAATGGACTTGAGGACACAGGGAGGGGGAAGGGTAAGCTGGGACGAAGTGAGAGTAGCATTGACATATATACACTACCAAATGTAAAATAGATAGCTAGTGGGAAGCAGCTGCATAGCACAGGGATATCAGTTCCATGCTTTGTGACCACCTGGAGGGCTGGGATAGGGAGGGTGGGAAGGAGATGCAAGAGGGAGGGCATATGGCCATATATGTATACATATAGCTGATTCACTTTGTTAGAAAGCAGAAACTAACACAACATTGTAAAGCAATTATACTGCCATAAAGATGTTAAATAAAAAAAAAAATATGTGTCACTAAGTAAGTTGATTGTTAATTGAATTGATGCATGAAGATAATTTAAATAAGTGCTTTCACATAAGAAACACCTAGTAAATAACAGTTTCACATTTTTTCATTTCTACTCCTTTTGGCTAGCATACTTTGGCACGTACTATTAAGATCTCTTTCTCTCTCTCTCAGTATGTATATCTATGTGTATAAAATTATAAATGAGAACACTAAGGCCTAAAGATAATGATATATTGACCCAAAGAGCAGCAAATGGGCATTCAGTGAGAATCATGGCTGTTAGGCTACATTCACCAATCTTTTTCACCACTACATCAGAATAAGCTGCAGGGCTTGTTAAATAAGATTATGAGCCCCTCTCAGTCCTACTAAGCAACAATCTATAAAGATTAAGCCCAGAAATTGCATTTCAGACTACTACTTCAAGTGCTTCACAAGCACACTAAATTAGGAAATCTTTGTACAGAAAAATTTGTGATTCAAAATGTTTATGAAGGGGCAGCATGAAGGAAGAGAGCTTCCAGTGATGGAATATATAGAACACATATATTATGAAACATTTCAGATCTTTTCTTGTAACCAAACCTTGGAAAAATTCTCTTTTTGATCCAGAAAGGCAAGGAATATTTTGAATTGGAAGGTTTTTTAATCATATCAGAAGACCATCCTGTTGGATTTTAAAGAAGATTCAAAACAAATGCAGTGATGGTTTGGATGGAAAATTCAAGATATTTTTAATTCATTAATTGGAAACATACTTGCTGGTTTAGTTGTTAAGGATCCAGCAGTGGAATATTAAAAAAACAAAACAAAACAAAATTTTCTCCTCTTATTCTGTCATAGTTACATTTTACCTTTACAGTAACTGACCTCACATCAATGAGACTGAAATGAGATAATGTCTGTAAAACTTTTTGTAAATTGTAAAATGTAACGGATTGATAAATGGTTTTTATTATTCTGCTTTAATGAATACAGGAGTACTTCTACATTACTTGCCCACTTTATATGTGCCTTTAATCAACAGAACATTAGTAACCTACTGTGTTTCAAAGACTACATGGTAAGGCATTAAAGCAACAAAGATAAACAAGGTAAAATTCATACCCACAAGTTGTTCATGGTCAGTTAAAGAGTTCCAAAGACAAATAGCATAATTATAATCATAGAGGTATTAGACATAGTGCATATAAAGCAGAGAGAAGAGGAATTTTACATCTTCTTGAGGGTGGTTAGGGAAGACAAAGTTTGTGTGGGAAGGTGAAGTGGACCTCATAGTATGAATAGGATTGAAAGAGATAATAGAGCACAGGAGAAGTGACATATAGAAGAACCAGAGGCATCTGAGATCATGACATATTCATAAAGCCAGTAGCTCTGTTCAGCTAGATGTCCTGCTGTTTGGAGGAAAGTAAAAACTGAGCCTGGATAGGGTAGAGAATAAAATCATTCGTTCAGTTATTCACTCATTCAATCAGTGTTTGATTATCTTTATGTGCTCTGCTAAGGAGCGTAGGTAATATAGAGCTTAGGTAACAGGATTTTAAGCAGGGGACACCCCATAATCAGATTTACATTTTATGTGTAGGATTGAGATAGGGCCAGAGGCAAACATAATTGCCTCATGGACAATAATACCATCCTGAAGTAAAAAGTGCTATTGGGATATAGTGGAAAATAAAGGATATTAATGAATTTGAGGTGGAAAATGAGAGAGATAAACTAGAATTCTGTTTTTTTATGAATAAATAAATAAATTGTGGCATCATCCCTTGAAAAAAACATTTTGAACAGAAGATTATTAATTTGCTTCTGTATCTTACAACCATCTATTTGGCATATTATCCTATGAAATTGTAGTTATCTGGTTCCGTTTTTGAACCATTTGGCTGAGTTTGAGTAGGAAACTGAGATCCTTAACTTTTTTGGTAATTTTAAATTCACAAGCACTTAAACCAATGTCTGGCACATAGTAGGTACCCAGATGTGGTTGTTATACTGAACTGAGTATGTGTATTATGGCCTTTAAAACAGACTACCAAATTAACAAAATTATCATCAAGGACATTCAATCCAAAGAGAAACATTTACATTATTATAGTCACTAAACTTCTGAATTTACCAGCATACCTTCCTTTCAGAAAAGGCATCTTCAGCTATCTGAATTGCTTCACTGACTTCCATTTCAGAGATACTTTTAGCACACAGATATTAGCTACTGAGACATATTTGGTAATAAAATAAGATACCTGTTTATCATGAGCTCTAAAGCACGATGGGAATAATTACAGCATGAATGCATGAGCCCTGGCAGTGTTTTGAGTTACAGCTGTCTTTGAGGACATAGTCACTCCTCTTCCTATTCTCTTTTTTGCTCTCTGCCTCATTACTGGGTGATATTTATGACAATAAATTAAGATGTAACAACAAGGTTGTTAAAATAGAAAAAGTCTACTGGGCTTAATGTTAAATTTACATTACTCAGAATTGCAAAGACCTGTCTACCTGCAGCTAATTCCTACTCTTAACAGCCTGGAATAGACCAAGTACCTATATGTAGGACAAAATGAATATACTTTTTATTTGAAATTCAGTATTTTAAGCATACATTTTTATTATTTCTCACAAACATATTCCTCTTCAAGTTCTTCCTAAATTAGTGGAATTACTAATTGAGTCAGTCTCTAAAGCTAAAACAGCAACAACAAAAATGACTCCCCTCCCCAAAACTTGGGTCCATAGTTCACTCCATCCATTCTCTGTTGTCAATATCTTCATCATAAAGTATCCATATATAAATCTAGTACAGTTATGAATAAAGTGGCTAATGTGCATTGAGCTCTCTTGATGTGCCACACACTGGCCTAAGCATTTCTATGTATTACATCATTTTACTTTCATCATTAAAACACCTTATGGGGTTGAAATTGATGTTATCTTCACTCTACCCTGGAAGAAACTAAACCATAAAAAGATTAAGTAACTTCCCCAAGGATACACATGTTTCAAAGTAAGATTGACTGAATTTAAATTTTGGCTTCAGTATGTGCTAGTCCTTGGATCCTGGGTGAATTACCTCATCAGTTCAAGACCTTGGTGACCAAAAATCTCAGTTTGCAGTAGACTGAGGGGCTTCCTGAAATACAGGATTTTTAGGGCTAAAATTGATATAGACCTGGAATAATTGATCACCTTTCCATATTTGAAAAAAGAGAATAGTAAAAGTGCCTGCCTTTAACAATTTTGTTGAGTGTTATATAATAGTCTGTAGAGTACTAGCATAACAATTGACTCATAGTCAGCATTCAGTAACTGTTAATTCTTATTGTCATTATTGCTATTATTTCTCCTTTATCTTTCTTGTTCTAGACTCTTGCTATTTTCTGTTGTATATATTTCTTCCTATATTATCTTATAAAATCTAGACTCACAATGCCATTCTCATGCTAAAAATATGTGTGACTCCACATTGCCTATTTGGTAAAGTGTCTATTATTTAATATAAAAGTCTTTGCAATCCATTCTTTTTTTGCTGTATAGTGAACTTCCTGATGCATTACTTGGGTTGGAAACAAGGCAAGATCTGTGGGCAGATATTGCTGATTTGGATCCAAGTTCTACAGTTTCTTAGCTGGGTGGCCTTGGGAAATGCTAAACCTCTCTACATTTTTTATTTTTCATTTTTAAATGAGGGGCCATAATATCCATCTTGTTGAACCTTTGTGAACATTAGATAAAATTATTGTAAATTATCTTGCCGATAAGAGATCTCCAATAAAGTCTCATTTATTTCTATCCTCTGAGGTTTTACTTCTGCCTCCCTTCCAAATCTGCCTCTGCCCCCTCACCTATACAACCAACACAACAATGCCAAAATAGTCTCAATGCAGTATTTCACTCACCATGCTGTTTCCTTTCTATATAATTTCTCCTCCCAACTTCTTAATTTGGAGAATTCTTCTTATACTTTAGGACTCTGGTAAAAATGTCATCTGGGAATATTTCTCTGTGGAACATTTTCTAATAAGTTCCAAAATATTCTTACTGCACTTTCTATTTATCTCCATTACAGAGCTTTTCACATTTAATATTATTAATTTACTTATTCTATTTCTTCCATTACCACCTTGTGAACTGCCTCAGAGGTTCACATGGTATTTCATAGTTATGGAAAGTAATACTCTTTTAAAGGTCAGTAAAAGTAATGGATAAAATGATTTGTCTTACTATCTTTTATGTATGAACTTGGGTTCAACCAAGAATCTGGCACTTAAAAAGGAGCTCATTATTCTCGATTAATGAATGATTAAATGAAAGAATAAATGATGTATTGAAATGGGCACTGTCCTTTGGTTGTTTCCTTATAAGTGTGTGTGTGTGTGTGTGTGTATATACTTTCCATTACCACCTTGTGAACTGCCTCAGAGGTTCACATGGTATTTCATAGTTATGGAAAGTAATACTCTTTTAAAGATCAGTAAAAGTAATGGATAAAATGATTTGTCTTACTATCTTTTATGTATGAACTTGGGTTCAACCAAGAATCTGGCACTTAAAAAGGAGCTCATTATTCTCGATTAATGAATGATTAAATGAAAGAATAAATGATGTATTGAAATGGGCACTGTCCTTTGGTTGTTTCCTTATAAGTGTGTGTGTGTGTGTGTGTGTATATACATATATATATATATTCTAAATATATATATTTAGAATATATATTCTAAAGAACTTTTATTTCTCAAATATATTGCAGAACTTCTCTGAGACCCATTTATAAATCCTAAAGCTTGGGAATCTTAAGAGAAATCAGTCCTATGACTGCAAAAAACCTTTCTAATGAAAGTTCTACATTTGGAGAGATAAGGAAAAAATTTCTCATGTTGGCAACAAAACTGGGAAAGCATCTAGATTTTTCTGAAGTTGACAAACCTTATGCATTAGAGAGATGGGAACTGCAAATGGATACAAAGAATGCTGGCAAATAAATACTGGCAAACTCAGATATCCCATTAAAACTATATAGGTGAGTTTAGTATATACATATATATAGATATTTATATTCAACAAAAATATCTGGAAATATTAAGATTAAGAAACCAGGCAGGAGAAGATCCATAATAAAGTGACACAAAAGTTGACCTAGATATGGGGGTTAACAATAGGCACTACGTATGCACATTTTGAGTGTTCAAATATTCCAAGTGTCTCAAATTGGTTTGTTTTGATGAAACATTACAGTAATTAGGAAAGCAAATCAAATATGTATAAGTGCTCCTGTTGGTTTCCCATGGTGAAAACATGGGATAATTAGTTTGTATATGAAATTTTGTATAAATTCCTCACAGAGTTCCATTTTAGAAGTAATTATTTATATTAGAAAAGCAATGTCATAACTGTGACAATGCCTGACAGTAAGAAATTATGGGAAGTTATGACTAGTTTGGGGGATGTTCTAATTAGTAAATAGAACTCTTGATTAAATCTGATGTTTTATTATATGAAAATGTGAAAAAGTACATGATAATAGTACTGGAAGGGCCCAGTATGAATGCCAGCTGTGGGAATGAATGGAAAATAATATATATATGAGAAGATGCAATGAAAAAATTGACAGGACAGGATGTGAGATGTAAGCAGAAGAGAGATTTCAAAAAAAGGATCCAGATAAAGGAAGAACATGACAATAACTGGCAGAAGAGGAGGATGAAGAATAAGAAGAAAAAGGATGTAAACAGGAAGAGAAAGGTAATGAAGAAAAGCAAAACCAGTCTGAGCAGCAACAGTATAGAAGCAGTATTAACATACAGTGCTTACTAAGTGTGGGGAGCTAATCTAAGTACTCTTATTATGATCCCTAATATAATATACCTAATAATTGGTAGAGCCAATGCTCAAACTCTTGCTGGAAATCACTCTAAAAACAAGTTATCATTAGTTTTGATAGTGATGTAAAAAGAATCTTTTGTGTAAAGTATTGGTTGGTCTAGATTACAGCTGAGGTAGAGGATATTGACCAACAGATAACACAGAAGTACATAGTAAAGAGGTAAATGTTTCTTATACCAAATCAACAGAGCGTGCTGATGCATTTCTCCTTTGTTCAGGAGTTGACAAAAAAAAAATGGAGATAAGAAGGAAGAATAACCAGAACTTAGGTACCCTTGATGGGTTATAGCAAAGGGGCTACAATTCAGACACAATTTAATCCTCAAGCCAGTGCCTATGGTAATTAACTTTACTGTGTGATTCTAGGAGGTTTACTTCCTTTGTCCCTCAGTTTTTTGATGTTAAGATAGCATCTAACCTTGGAACATCTTACTGACAAGATTAGCTAACAGATTTTGAGTGTATACCATGTGACACGGACAGTTCTTAAGCACTTTATTTATATAACTTATTTACTCTTCCCCCAAATCTTACAAGATATGCCATACTATTTTCTTTACTTCATAGATAAAGAAATGAGCACAGAGAGATTAAATAACTTAACCAAGGTCAAAGCTAGGATAGCAGGAAATCTGGCCTGGGATGTCACATCATTAGTCTGAATAGTACACTAACATCTAGAATAATGTAGATTCTAAACTATTGGAAAATAAGTGTAAAATAAATTCAGGATCTTACCTCTATAATGATTTATTTGTCAACAAGTATTCAAGAAATGATTGATGGGCCTATAGGTGATGATACTTATATTTTAAATGTTTATAGAAGGTTGCAGTTTAGGAAGCACTTACACATATGTTATCTCAGATAATCCTCACAAGAAATCTACAAAGTCACCAGCAAAGAGATAGCAACTCAGAAAGAAAATTCTTTGCAGTTTCATGAACTGATGTGACTTTCTAGTCTTTTCATTGCACACTGAATATACTTTTCCTTCTTTTCTCCTCATTTTTATATGTTATCAGTATACTATATTTTCTAATTCATTGTACAATTAACTACTTTCTTGTAAGAATGTAAAATGCTATCATGTATCATAAAGACATGCCTTGAAAATATGCATCATACCTCTCCATCTAGGTTGGGAACAAGCCTTATGTCGCATACTTTATTTCTATATTCCATGGAATCTGAATGGCATGTTGTGCTTTGTAAATACTGTTGTTATCAACAGTATTGGAGGTTTTGTTAAGCAGCTTTTTGAAAGCTTAACAGACAGGACCCTTTGATCTCCCTTTCTATTGAGCAACACTAAAGAAACTATTGAGGCTCACAGACTCTGCACTGAAAAATTCACAAGACATAAAAATGATTTATCAGGTGAAAACAAATAAACTTCTAAAAAATTTCACCTCAGCCTTTATACTGACAGAGGCATTTAACCTGAAAACTAAGACGAAGCTGGAGAAATTATGATGAATCTGTGTCATGATAAGATACCTACCATCTTCACTTCAATGTACTGAGAAGAAATTGAAGTGCAGTGTCCCCAAGGTTAGAGTGGGCAAATGATGCTCTTATAGATTACCAATTCTTGTTGTTATTAGAGAAGGAAGATGAGACAGCTGCATGACAGTTTCACAGTTTGTGCAATTTCATTTAGCTCCAAGGGTAACAAACACAACTTGAAAGCATGAATACATTACAATAGACAACAAAAGCAGTTAGATTTTTCTGTTAGCGTTCCTACACATAGACAATGGAAAGAACTCACGGTTGGAGACTCTTTGAAGGTCAAGAAAGTTATCATTCTGTTCCTCAACTTTATTTTTTTTAATAAATATTACCCAATATGAACATTTAACTTTTGAGGTGCCTTTGTCTGAAGGCATTTCTCTGAAAAACAAAGCAGACCCCCAGACCCACATTTGTAGTATCGAATGAAATACTATATTCTTAAGTGTTTTGTAAAATACATACATGCTTTATTTTATAAAGAAGGGTTTAGTATAATGACAAACCTTTGCACTTTTGAAGTATATTTAGAATATATAGAATATGTATCCTGGTAATGATTTTGTTCCCAGATAGTTTGCTGGCAATAGTATATATACTCTAGCATTTTTATAAGTAGGTACTAAGGAACTCTGTTGTTTGTTAAATCACAATAAAATGTTTCATGATCAAACATATTAGGGAAATTCTGAGTTAAACAAGATTATTATTTACAAAAATGTTCAGAATCCCTAATATGCTAATATGCATTGTGAATTTCCGAAACTAAGAAGACTATTATATTTAGTGTGGTTAAAACAAATCCTTTTTCATTGAACACCTTAACTTTGTGTTCCCTGGAACAAAATTCAAGAAATACTAAATTCATCATTTAATCTATCCAAGTTGAATTTTTATCTCTAAGTGGAAGTGTGAACTAGCGGGAAAATCTCCTTGAAATTCTAAATAATATAGGATTACAAAATATATTCCGTAAAAATTCTAATGCTGTGTTTTTAAACTATTATGGACATCTTTGTCTCTTTAAAAATCGTTTTCCACTTTACTGAACAAAAGGAAAATTGCAAATTAAATTTTATAACATTAATTAGTAGGCAATGATCTCAGATGCCTCTGTGCTTTTCAAGTTAATGAATGTTTGTTTGCCTACCATGTAAAAGAAATTTTGCTGGATGATATCAATATGTAGAGGAAAGGCATAAGCTCTGTCATTAAGAAATTGAGTATATTGGAAGAAAGCAACAGAAACATAACTAAGTATAAGAACTGTAGTCAAAGTATTAACAAAGTGCCAATAAAGAATGAAGAATTGACAGGAGGATTCTGGGAAAGTTTTCCATAGAATGTGACTTTGAATGTGACCTTGATTGATGACTTGGAATTGGAAGCTGAAAAGAGAAAGAGTGGTATATTACAGAGAGAAAAACCAAAACCAAAGGCATGGAGGCATGAAATAGCGTAGTATATGTTCAAGGTATGGCAGAAATGACATAATGGCCATATGCATTTCTTTTGAATATATCTAATATTATACTATTTCAGGGACTAAATTTTTTTCTGAAATCAATATGGCCTTTGCAAGTACTCTAAAATTTGACATCAAAGACAAATATAATAAGTAGTTAATTTTAAGAAGCAATCCATTCAGTTTATTAACTTTTCTGTCCCCATAATCATAATTAATGACTTTAATGGGACAGTGATTGCTTATATCAATGCCTGATTTACTGCCTTATCTTAAAAATAAAAAAAATTGAATGAAATATAAAAGAAAGTATATGATTGGTTAAACAGCTATTATTCTGTGACTATTACAGACTTATTAATTTCTTGGCATTTAACTTTCTCTACTTACTGAGTCTCACTCCATCATTATTGCTCCATGATCTTGTACCTTTACTAAATAAAGTTTCACTTTCTGTTATTTCATTCAAAGCTACCTTTAATTAGTAATCCTTTCCTTTAACAATGTTCCTATACTACACAGGGCTTTTTTTTCCTACTCAAATATCTATACAGATTCAGTGGTAGCTGGGTCCTGAAAAAGAAGTCAGCTTGGGTATCAGTTCCTTCCTGCCAACAATAACAATTGATTTTCTTCTTCCTAAATTGAAATCAGTGAGGAGAAGAGCTCTAAATGACAATCTATGTCCACTCCACTAACCATGTCATAGTTAATTAAATTAAATATGCTACATTTCCTTCTTTTAATCAACTCTCTAAGGGATGACTTAGAAAAAGGATTTAATTATGCTTTAAATGCACCTGAGAGTGCTCAGACTTTGTAGTGAAACAAGATTCCTGTTGGGAGTTATTTATTAAGTGATTACTATATGCGACTCTGTGGAGCTCTTAGATGAATTAGAAGACTTTTTATTCTATGTGAGAACTGTGGATTACACATGTAACTAAGAGCTGGACTGCGTGCCTGTTTAGCTACTTCAGGCACCATTATGAAGTATTCAGGAACAATCTCAAAGTTTTAGTAAGGCATTGTACTAAAGAACAGATGTTTTACCAGTCTTATCACAAGTAGATATGAGTTAAAAATCATTTGTAAATTTTTACTCCCACTAGTACACAAGAGGCTAATGTATATTCCACTTATTCAGCAAGTTTTCATCATTTGACATCTATAAACTGGACTGGTGACTAAATTCTTTGGTATTTTTTTCATATAGACTCCAAAATCTTCAAGGGCTAAGATCTTTTGTACCTTTGTATGCCTTATACCACAGTACCTTGCCGAATAAATATTTTAATCCGTGGGAAAATTGGTACCAAATTAAAATATTCAAAGGTATCATCTTTCTTTAAAGGAGAATCACAGGAGTCTTCTATAACTGTAGCATAAATGTCTAACACAAAGAGCATGAGCTCAGTTACCCTTTATCAAATCATACCTTTATTCATTATCAGATAAATTATTTATTTCATTATTTATTGCCTATCTCTTCAATCTAAAATATAAGATGCCTGTTTAAGGGATCTTATCTTTTTCACTATTTTATTCTCAGCATGCAGGACAGTGTCTGTCACATAAAAGGCACCCAATAAATATTTTTTCAAAGATAAGAGAATGAATGTTGGATGGAAGACAATGCCTACTTTAAATTTTGATAGGGACTGAAAAAACTGGCCTCTAGAAAGATTGTTTTGATTTACACCCCTGCCACCTGTGTATTGATAGTGCTCTATGCCTTACACACTATCCCAGTTTTGTCCATATGAATGGTGGAAAAATCTCCATCTTTTAACTTGCTTTTCCCTGATTACTGAAGTGGAGCAACGTTTCATATGTTTTGTAAATATTTACATTTATTCTTTATTATCTTTTCCTAATCTTTACCCGTTTCCCTATTGTTTGTCTCATTTTGTTGCCTTTATTTTATTAATTTGTATGAGCTCTTTCTAGACTGCTTGTCTGTTGTGTATATTTCAAGCGTTCTCTTTCAATTTGTCTTTTTTCTTATATTTTGAATCTCTAAGTCTTTTTTGAAGTAAAGTATTGTGGTGAAGGGCACATACTGTGGAGCTGGACTGCTGGGTTCCAACACCAGCTTTGCCTCTCACTATTCTGTGACCCTGAGTAAGTTACTGAACCATGTCTAAATTGTTTCATCTGCAAAACTAGGATAACTACAGAGCTTGAACTTATAGGATTGTGAAGATTCAGTGGGTTGATATTTGTCATATGCTTAGAACAGTGTTGGCCCATAGTAAATCCTATAAAAGTGATTGTTATATATGGACCTGGAATTTGAAGTCTTGGGAGAATTTCTCCAACTCCCAAGTTTATAAAATATTCTTCTGTATTTTATTCTGGTAATTTCACAGTTTCATTCTTTACGTTTAGATTTTTAATCCATGTGGAATTAATTTGCTTAAGCTGTGAGATAGACATACTAACTTTTTTTAACTCAAATGTTTCAAATCTGTTATTGAATACACCATTCTTTCTCTGTTGACTTGGTTCTGTATCTGGACTCTATTCTACTTCACTGTTTTATTATTATTATACCAATAACATTTTAATTACTGCAACTTTTTAGTAAGTGATCTGGTAAGTCAAGTCCCTTTTTTATTCTTATTTTTTGGAATTTTCCTGTCTGCACATGAAAGTTGATTCTTCTGGCTACATTTAGAATGACTGCCAAATCCACATCCCACAAAATCTCACTGCTATTTTGATTGATATGGCATTAAATTTATAGATGATTTGGGGGGAATTAGCATCTTTCTACTAATGGTTTTTCCAACCAGGACATCATGTATTTCTTCATTTATTCTGGACCACTCAACTATTCTTTAAGTTGTGTTTAGAATTATTATCTTTCAACACAGTAGCTTTCATTTCATACAACTACCTTTCTGTCCCAACAGCACTTCAGATATGTAGCAATAAAGATTTAATTATTTTCCAGTCATGACTGCTAAACAAGGGTTAAATTTGGATAAAAATGTTTTCTGAACCTAAAAGAAATTCCTGATATAAATCTTTGAAGGACTGAAGAGTAAGTTTAAATGTGATGATAAAACTGAGGGGTGTTGAGGGATGGCAGAAAGCTGATGAACAAACAACGGCTTTGAACCTTAAAGATCTCAGAAAGGTTCTCGTAGTACGTATTCCTTTTTTTTTTTTTCTACAGTGTGAGTGAAATATACCTCTTTATTTCCTCTTAAAAAAATTTATTTATTTAATTTATTTGGCTGCTTCGGGTCTTAGTTGCGTCAGGTAGGCTCTTCATTGCAGTGTGTGGACTTCTCTCTAGTTGTGGTGCATGGGCTCTACAGCACGCAGGCTCAGTAGTTGTGGCATGTGGGCTTAGTTGCCCCATGGCATGTGGGATCTCAGTCCCCCAACCAGGGATCGAACCTGAGTGCCCTGCATTGGAAGGCGGATTCTTAACCACTGGACTGCCAGGGAAGTCCCCATATTCCTTTTGTTTGCATGGAAAAGAGGAAGGAGTTCAGCATCATTAGTCATTAGGGAAATGAAAATCAAAACCACACCTGTTTAGTATGACTATGATCAAAAAGATAATAACAAGTGTTGGTGAGAATGTGGAGAAATTAGAACCCTCATACAGGGACTTCCCTTGTGGTCCAGTGATAAAGAATCCGCCTTCCAATGCAGAGGACACAGGTTCTATCCCTGGTTGGGGAGCTAAGATCCCACATGCCACAGGGCAGCTAAGCCCCCGTGCCACAAGTACTGAGCCCCCGCCTCAACGAGAGAGCCCACGTGCAGCAAACTACAGAGCCCATGCACCCTGGAGCCCGTGCACCACAACTAGTGAGAGAAAACCCGCACGCCAGAACTGGAGAGAAGCCTGCATGCTGCAACGGAAGATCCCCCATGCAGCAGCGAAAACCTGAAGCAGCCAAAAAAAAGAACCCTCATACACTGCTGGTTAGAATGTAAAATGGTACAACTGCTTGGAAAACAGTCTGACAATTCCTCAAAAAATTAATCATAAAGTTACTCTATGACCCAACAATTCCATTCCTAAGTATATATACAAGAGAAATGAAACATATTTACAGAAAAAGTTGTATACCAATGTTCAGAGCAGTAATATTAATAATAGCAAAAACGTAGAAGAAACTAATGTTTATTAACTAATGAATAGATAAATAAAATATGATACAATGGAATGTTATTTGGTACTAAAATTAAATAATTATTAGTATATGCTCCAACATGAATGAACCTGGAAAAACGTATGCTAAGTTTAAAAAGCCAGTTATGAAGTATCACATATTTTATGATACCATTTATATGCAATGTCGAGAGTAGATGTTGTATAAGAGACAGAAGGAAGAAGATTAGTAACTGCCTAGGGCTGGCGGGGGCGCTTGGGAGAGGGATAGTGAGAGACTGCTAATAGGTTCAGGATTTCATTTGGAGGCGGAGGCAAAATGTTCTAAAATTAGACTGTGGTGAGGGCTGTACATCCCCATCATTATACAAAAAGAAATTGAATTGCATTTTAATAAGGAGTGAACTGTATGGTTTGTGAATTATATTTTAATTTAGCTATTTAAAAGAAAACATAAGGATTTCTTTTGTTGGACACAAGGAAAAGTGGTTTATATACCTTTTGCAAGGTATATTATTATTTGGAATGGCTAAAATTATGTTTATTCTGTAAAGGATCTTACTTTTGCTTAGTTTCTAAATGACTTTTGATAATATTCTAAAAGGAAATGATGACAGTTTTGACTCTGCAATGATATCTCTATTTTGATTAGCCAAGGTTGTGTGCAACATTAACTTTGCAGATTTAAAAATGTTCATTAATAAATAAATTGTCTCAAAATAAAAGTCTTAGCCAGTTTACAAAATATTTTTATGCTTCAGAAATGAATTTTCTGGTTTCAAAGTGCATCTAGCTAAAAGGCTATGATTCAACTCCTTCACAATAGAGTAATTGTAAAGCCCAGAAAAATGTAAAATTCACAAAAATAAATTCTGAGACTGATAATCAACATATTTTCCAGAATCTTACAGCTTTCCTCCTACTCCACTTATCCCTCCCTACCATGGCCAAATGCACAAAAATGGACACAAAATAAATTTGTGGGGCTGAAAGAAGATTTTCCAACTCTCCCTCCATGTTTTTCTTTTTTTTTTTTTTTTTGACTTTTAGCTCAAAAATGGAATGACTATGTAAAAAAATGCTGTGACGTGTTTTAAACCTTTTGGGCACTGCTTTTTTTTTTTTTTTGGCGGTATACGGGCCTCTCATTGTTGTACCCTCTCCCGTTGCGGAGCACAGGCTCCGGATGCGCAGGCTCAGCGGCCATGGCTCACGGGCCCAGCTGCTCCGCGGCATGTGGGATCTTCCCGGACCGGGGCACGAACCCATGTCCCCTGCGTCGGCAGGCGGACTCTCAACCACTGCGCCACCAGGGAAGCCCATTGGGCACTGCTTTTTGAAGCAGAGTGCTACAGATCTTCTTCAGTATTTCTAACATACACATTTAAAGATTTCAACTACAGGGGAAAAATAATTAAAATGGCCAAAGAGAAGAAAAAGGAAAGGATAGCAGAATCACATTGTGTTCATGGAGGTATTTTGTCGCTATAAGTTAAGCAATGATATTGAAACAAACATGGGAAGATATCAAGTAGAAAGAAACTTTGAGTGTTAGAGCTTCACTATATATTTAAGCATGGCATCATATCAGGAATTAGAGGTTGAAAAACGTTTGAAAAAGGTTCAAAAAATCTCCACAAGATGTATGTTTGTTATATGCTGGTAATTTGGTTGAGAAGTATCCATAACATTTAAGTTTTTTTATTTGTGGATTAGAAAGCATTTATAATTCCTAGCTAAGTTTGATTGGACCAACATTAATCTTCATGCTCTACAAGTTAACAGACAACAAATCTTGATAGATTTGACGTAGTTGAAAGGCGAAGAACCCACAGTTAAGGCGGGCTTTGTGAAAACACTGTAAGACAATTGAAATAGAATGTTACCCTAAACATTCAGAAGAAAAGCACTATGAGGATAAGAAGAATAAAACATACAAACATCTTGATATCTTAAATGAGATAGAACCTGAGGAACACTGTACATACTATTAAGAAGGCATCCCTGCATTAGATGAGACACTGAAATAAATACGTGTTTGAATCTTTTTCAATTCTCAGATCACATGATTCTATGAATGGTATGTGCCTTTACAATATGTGGTTAACAATTCTGGTTGAGCAGATTTATTTTATTTAAATTTTATAGTTAGTCATTAATGACAAAGTTTATGTAAAAGGGCATTTCACTTGTTCATGCTTTTAGGAAAAAAATATTTTGCTATCAATATACACATGTGGGTCACTCGCCTGTGTTTCATGTATTATCGCTATGTTAAGTGATTCAAATGCCAATGCTAACTTCTTTATAGTTTCTATATTTAAACACACAATTTCAATGTATGTATTTTTAATATATTTACTTTCGTATTTCCAAAGTTCTATTAGGTCCCTCATAGTCTGAAAGAAAAGATAATGGAATTGTTTCATGCTTGCTTTCTTTTCCAGTCCAAAATAGCAGGGATAAGGATTAAACTACAGGTGTTGAGTCTCATGGTTTATTTATTTAAATTATTTTAAGATCTTATTTTATGATTTGCCAATGAACAAAAGGTAAAAAATAATAGGCACTTACTGATCGTTGTTGGTTCTCAAGAGACAGTTTGCACTGCCAATGCCGTGCAAAATCTGTGCTTACAAAATTATAATTTCATGATACTCTATAATTCACTAGTTTGGGCAAATTTCCTCCTTAATAGTGAAGTTGAGCCAACACTTGGTAGCATTATTCTTTTATAAAACGAAATAGGAAAGTTAGGAAAATGCACATTATTAAACCATACAAAATCAGATGTTGTAGATATGCTTTGCCTGAAATGAATAAATAAAACATAGAACAAAAAATGTTCAGTTTTTAACCTTCATGGAGAAAGCATAAGAAAAATATATTCTAGTACTTATTTTTTATGGTCCAAAATACATTACTTAATGTGTTTTATGGTAAAATCTACAAGATATAAAAGAAATTGTGTAAGAATATTCAAAACTAAAATATATGATCTATATCCAACTTTACAAACTAAATTGGCAAATTTATTAATGCTTGTGAGATTCTGACATTAAAGTGTTATAATAGTTAAAGTTTTGATGCTTCATTTTATATGAGCATTGTTTCATAGAGAATGTTTACATATTAGTAGATAATCTTTAAAAACATAATTTTAACATGTATCATCAAGGAAAAAATAACAGTACTAGCACTTACTGAGCAAATACTTTATACTAGGAATTTTACATAGATAATCATATTTTGATCCTCACAACAACATTTTAATAGCTACTATATTGTCCACAATTTACAAATAAGAAAGCTTAGACTGGGCTAGTAGGAGATAGAGCTTATATTTGCATATGACTTCAAGGACTACATTCTTAACCATTGAATTATACCGTTAGCCTAGTGTTAAGGAGCTTCATCTTAAATATTACACAATATTTCAATAAGCTGGTATGTCATAAATTATTCTGTACTGTGGGCTTTTTTGACATTTTCCAATTAAAGATGGATTCATTGGTACCATTCTTAAAAACATGAGAAAAGTGCAGATTTAGGAAAGAAAGATGAATTTTTATTTGCATACCTTGAGTTTGACAAAGGAGCTGAATCTCCAGAAACAGGCTTTGGAAATGTAAATCTAAAGTTAAGAAAAGAGAGTAAAAGGAGAGGCAGAGACAGAACATGAGAAAGAGGGAGAGAGAGACTGATTTGGAGCATAGTTGAAGCTGTAAAAAGAGTTATCTTAGTGTAGGGAGAAAGAAGAAAAAAGATAAGGATTGAACATTGGAGGATGTTTTGTTTATTTAGGCTAACAGAAGGAAGGACAGGAACCACCAAAGGCATCGGGATATGCAAAGGAATAAAGAATGTTAAAAATGAGGATGTGCTCTAAAATATCCAATACTGCCAGCAAGCCGAGGAGGTTTAGGACCTTCAATATACGTTTCACCAAATTTGTGAGACAATAAGAAATGAGTGATAAACAAATTGAATATAATTGGTGTCAGACTTACAAAAAGGTTGAAGAAGAAGGAACAAAAATGATATATTAGCCATTTAACAGAGGGACAGAATCAAGGGCAGATATATTTGGCTGGAACTCCTGCTCGTATATATTCCAAAGGGGAGGAGTCATTTAAGAGAGTGAAAAAAAGAGGGTATTATGAAAAGGATTATATAAAATAGAACAAAGTAGTTGGAAATCTAAATACTACAAACAAAATGAAATTGAGTTTGTCCTGACTAAAAATAATATTTCTTTTTCAATGACCAAATTTAAAGTTAAAGAAGAAAAACAAAGCTAAGGAGAAAATTTGGAGTGGAACAAGGATACTAAAGTAGTTTTATTTTGGATGTCTCTTTCTAAACAAGTAGAGGTGAAGTTATAGTGGTAATAGTGGATGTGGAGATGAAAATTCGGAGACAGTGACAGTATTTGGGGAGGCATATAAAATTAAATATAATTAACATTTAGTAGTCACTCAATACATATTTGTTAATGAAATAGTGAATAAGAATGAAAATATTTTCAATGGAGTGAGGAATAATATGAAATAATATAAAATGTGCTTGGAAAAGTTAAATTATATTGTTCTCTATCACAATTATTTGAAAATAATTCTCACAATCACTTGAACTAGCATTCCCTGTTATTTTCAACCCTTTCCCCGCATACCTGTGTCAGTTCTCTCTCTTTTGTTTTTTAATTCCACTCTATAAATTTTTGGTGCCTATACATGCTATATCCCCAGTTCAAGACCTCATACATCTCACCTAACAAATGTCAAGGCATTTGTTTTCCTTATCTGCTGTACTTAACTATTTATTTTCAGTGCTCCTTCAGTTCACTATTCCTACTAGCATCATTTATATGCTTAAAACTGTAATTAGTTCATGTTCCCCTTCAAATTAAAAAAAAATGTAGTTCTCCTTCCATGGTAATAAAATCAAAAGATCAAAAGGCAGTATCATTGTACTACTCAAAACCCTCCATGTTCTGACTACAATATGCAACATGCTTATCTTTCCAATCACAGTAGTATATTCCCCAGGTTATACATACACTGTACCTTCCCAGTGATAGGAGGATTTCTGCTTCCCAAGACCTGAATACCCTTCCTCCTGTCTCCATATACAACATACACTAACCCTCAGCATTATTCTCAAATAATATTTCCTCTAGGATATTTTTTTCAGATTCCCAGAAAGAATGCCACTCCCCACTCTCCCTTGCCACCATTTCTCAAATTCCATTTTGTTTCAGTTACATGCCTTTCTCCTACACTTCACTGTGAACCTTCACCACAGGATATGGCTTATCTTGTACTCCCTATAGATTATAGTATATTCTAGATCCTTAATTTATTAAATTGTCACCTGAAAAACCAACACCCCACCTCCCCTGCCAAAGTTGGCTCTAGCTAAATGTCATTCACTGAACCTAAATTCATCCTTCACCTTTGTAAAATGTAAGTGATGAAAGGAAGCAGATTTATAAAAGACACAAATTTGAAGAACCCTATCAGGATGCATTAGTCTTTCTTTAGTTTCACCTCAATATTAATATTTTACTTGTATAGTATGGTCATAAGGTAAAGGCATGTAGTTCTTTGTTCTTCAGCTATTTTCATTCTTACATACAATCATGTGTAATTATATGTAGTAAGCTACTTGCTTAAAGAAACTAAGTTTACAAAACTGGTACACTCCTTATATTGATATTTGCTTATATTCAAAACTTAGGGAAAAATTATAACATCTAATAATAAATATATACATAACTTTAATATAGACTAAATTTTGCTGACATGCTAGAACTGCTAAAATAATCAGTATTCTCTTGTAATTTATGGTCATCAGTAATTTAATGCTAAATAAATTAGAAGGTCATACAATTATAAATTCAGCTGAAGTAATCATTTTGTATTTCATAGACTGCCCAAGATTTTATTCTTTACAGTCTCTGTTTTCAGATAGCAAAATGTTTTTATAGTTTTGATTTATTAGGCAATGCCTTAATTTTTTGTATTTCTTTAGCATCTATAAAAAAAATTTTATTGGTAGACAAAGTGAACTCTTTATTATCTTTATTCAGCAGGCTCATTAACTTCCCAGATTAAATGAATAGAATTTAATTTTTTACATTTTGCCCAAATAAATTCATGAAAACATATTTTATATAAATTTAACTAAAAAGTATTCCTTTGTATAAACGTTACTTAACTTCAGAGTATAAATAGCACTTATAAAAATTTGAACAGTACCCAGCTTTATTGAAAATAAGTATTGGGACTTCCCTGGCAGTCCAGTGGTTAAGACTCCACGCTCCCAATGCAGGGGGCATGGGTTCAATCTCTGGTCAGGGAATTAAGATCCCGCATGCTGCGTGGAGCAGCCAAAAAACAACAACAAAAAAAAAAGAAAAGAAAAGAAAAAATAATTATTAAGTATTTTTCATCCTTCCAAACTACCTAATATGGTTGTTATTTTTTTATATATTTTATTTATTTTCTTTACAAATTTTTTTTGGGTGCATAGGGTCTTCATTGTGGCATGCGGGTTTTCTCTCTCTAGTTGTGGTGCGTGGGCTCCAGAGTGCATGGGCTCTGTAGTTTGCGGCACATGGTCTCTCTCATTGAGGTGCGCCAGCTCAGTAGTTGTGGCGCATGGACTTAGCTGCCCCAGCGCATGTGGGATCTTAGTTCCCCAACCTGGGATCGAACCCATGTCCCCTGCATTGGAAGGCAGATTCTTTACTACTGGACCATCAGGGAGGTCCCAGGTGTTGTTTTAAACAAAACTAAAAGACTAAGATAACAAAGTGCTATTTTTTTCAAAAATATAAAAATTAAAGATATGTAAAATTCTAGGTCTTTTAGCAAGTTAGATTAATAATGTGTTTTTTTAATTTTATCATTTTCAGCATTAAGAATAATTTGAGAACATGAAAACCTTTTTAAAGGAAATAAATATAACAATTAAAAATTGAAAAAAATTTTCCATTGTCACCAATATGCAAAGAAATGCGAATTAAACAAGATGCTATGATTAGCTCTACACATTTTAATGCTAATACCTAATGTTAATGAAATTGCAGAAAAATGTGCTTCATACTTTGCTGTTAAGAAATGAAAGCAAGAGCCTTAAAACTGGTCATTTCATGTATCTCAGTTATTTCACATTGAAGACTTTTTCTAAGCAAATGATCAGAAATGTGGCTGAAGAATTTATGTTTAAATTGTTATTTGAGGTAATATTTATAATAGCAAGAACAACCTAAATATCCAACAATAGGAGACTGTATAAAATAGAGGTACAGACACAGATATAGAAATAGACATAGATATTATAGATATCCATAATATAACAGTGTTACAGTCCTTACAGTGAGATTGTCAAAGGGCATTTATTCCCAGTGAAAAATGCTTGGGGTACATTATCAAAGGATAAGATAGTTATTACAAAATTGTATATAGAGTCTTATACCAATTTTGTAGGAAAATATATATGTATGTGTATTATAAAGAAATAATTAGAAATAATAATTGACGTTCTTGATATTCATTTCCATATATTTCCTGTGATTATTTCTAGAGCATGAGGTTATTGATGCATTTTATTTTCTTTTTTCCACTTGCATAAAATTAATAAATTTTCCAAAATTACTACATTTTATTTTCAGGTAGATGTGTTTGCGTATATATTGTATATGTGTGTGCATGCATTTCATCTTCTTGGAATGTCCTTTTGAAGAGCTCTTCGTTTAGATAACAACTCACCATCTATAATGCATAAGCTCAAATGCCCCTTTCTCAGTTTGCCCTTGCCAAATTACCTTGCTTCCCACAAATATTATTTTTCCCTTGTCACATTCTTATCCTTCATAACATTTATCAAGATTTTAGTAACAAATTTAGGTACTTGGAGCTTATCTGTTTGATATCTGACTGCCTCTCTGAATTCTACGTTTTATCACAGCAAGGATCATAATTATTGTAGTATATCCATTGTCTAGGATTTAGTAAATGCTCAATTAGTATTTGCAGAATGAAAGAATTCTGAATACATATCATCTTACATAGTTTTTTACTGGTTATATTTAGTGATTCTTCGAGAAGTTTTCTACTTGAGTTCATTAGTTCAAGAAGTAGTGAACCACTATTTTTTTTAACACATCTTTATTGGAGTATAATTGCTTTACAATAGTGTGTTACTTTCTGCTTTATAACAGTGAATCAGTTATACATATACATATATCCCCACATCCCTTCCTTCTTGCGCCTCCCTACCACCCTCCCTATTCCACCCCTCTAGGTGGTCACAAAGCACTGAGCTGATCTCCCTGTGCTATGCGGCTGCTTCCCACTAGCTATCTACTTTACATTTGGTAGTGTATATATGTCCATGCCACTCTCTCACTTTGTCCCAGCTTACCCTTCCCCCTCCCTGTATCCTCAAGTCCATTCTCTAGCAGGTCTGTGACTTTATTCCCATCTTGCCCCTAAGGTGAACCGCTTATTTTAGGGGAAGTATTCTTCCATGTAAGGAGTCAAAATTATCTGCTTAATAGAAGTAAAATTTGTAGAAATTTAAAATCATGAACACACTGATGAATAATTTAGTCAACCTCCCTAATTTGAAATGAAAGTGTTAAGGTTAACTTCTTGTCTCTTTTTCTTTTACTTATATTTTGACATTTACTTGGTACCTTAAAAGATTAATGAAGCTCCACTGCCAACACATCAACAAGCAAATCAAGAGTTTTTACTTTCTCTCTTCAATGAGTGACATATAATAATTAACATTAGTTGAGGAGTGGCTTATGTTTTCTTGCTTTTCAAATATTAATTTGAATATTTTTCAAAATATTATAATAGTTAACACACACTATACTTCAGAAATGCTACAAGTTCAACAGTTAGAATTTAATTTTAAATGCAAGTCCATAAAAAATTATACAATATACACAGGTAAATTTTCTTAAAAAGTTAATTTTTGAAAATGTCACCAGCTTCAGTTACTGTAAAATGACTGAAAAAAGAACTTTGATACAATGAAGAATTTAAGGAGCTCAAGTTTCAAAAAAGTGATTGTCTACTTAATATAAACTGCAACATGGCAGTTGAAATAGAAAGATGTGACATTTTCAGTGACTGATGTAACTTAAAGGCAATGCACAAAAGATAAATTGCCAAAAATCAAGGAAAATATGCAGAATAAAGCATTAAAGTTTTTGACCATAAAGTCAGATTTTAAAACTATGTAACTTTGAGAAAATTAGGGAACACTTAAGGAGTAGTATGAAGAAAATTGTCTATTATTTTATATAACGTTGAATTTCTCTACTAAGCTCAAAAATAATGACCATTTCCTATACACTTACAACGTGTACAATGTTAGATTAGTTGAATTGTTGAAAATTGCATTAATGTCTCCAGTTCTTCACCCCACCTTGTAGCCATGGCCTTTGCTATCTGACTTTACATTTTCTCTTCCTAAAAGGGCTGGGTATATTCTCTTGCCTCTTCATTATGAATTTGCTTTGGCCAATTATGATTTGCTTTGGCATAATTTGCTTTGGCAAATTATGATTTGTTTTGGCCAATAGTATGTTAACACATGTGACAAAGCTCTTGTACTTTCAACTTCAGCTCTTGTGCCTTAGCCATTACTGTGCATATATGCCCAGGTTTGCTTTGCTGGAAGTTGAGATGGGTAGATCAGAACCAAATCATTCCACTTGTGTCAACAATGGTCAGACTAGTGCACTGACAGACAACTAATACCTGATCATGTGAACAGGTCCAGCTAAGACCAGTAGAAAATTCCAACTAACTTTCAGACTTTGAGCTAAGTAAATGCTTTTTTATTGAAGCCACTGGTATTTGGAGTTGTTTGTTGCACACTGTTTTGACAATAGATACTATCACATACACACATGGCCTTTACTAAATTTCATTCTGCTTGTTTGGATAGGTCAAAAATATAAATTAGAAGTTTCCTCACTAGGGACAAAGCAGATATAATTCATTAAATGGAATCTTCGTGGAATCTAGTTAATAGACATATATTCGTCAGCTACTTATTCTATGCAAAGAATTGTGTCATTAAATATGGGTATGCTGATTAAAACTCCTGGATATTCTAGTATTGCCCAGGTTTTCTGTTTGAACAATAAAACAGTTGTATCCATGGGACACTTAAGATATTAAAACTAAGGTAATGGTCAAATGGTGAACACTTCACATGGAAAGAAAAACCATATTCATAAGATAACATGACTAGGGCACTGTCAAGATTCCTGCTTAACTCTTTTGAAGGTAATGTCATGTTTAAGTTTAGTTCAAATGTATTGAAAAGTCTTATAACTGAAGAAGAAGAAAGAGGAGGAGTAAAGGAGACAGCGGAGGAGGAAGAAGAGGAGGAGACAAGAAGGGAAGGGGGAGCAAGATGGGGAGGTGGAAGAGAAAGAAGAAAAAGAAGAGGAGAAAGAAGTTTATGTCAACAAGAGGATAATTACTGAGATAAAAGCAAAAATCTTCAGAGCTATGGGTACCTTGTTATCTCAAAGGCAAATTTTGAGGAAAGAAAATGAAAAGAAAACGCCTAGGAAACATTCTCCAGAAGGGGAGATACTCAACATTTATCTCATAGGCAAAATAATTGAGCAAGACTCTATGAAGTTATCCAGGGTAAGGTGATGTACCCACTTTAATTCAACATAGTATTGGAAGTCCTCGCAAGAGCCAGGTAGGAAAAAGAAAAAGGCATCCAAATTAGAAATGAGGAAATGAAACTGGCACTATTTGTGGACAACATGATTTTACATATAGAAAACCCTAAAGACTCCATAAAAAATGTTAGAACTAATAAATGAATTCAGTAAAGTTGAAAGGTACAAAATCAATATACAAAAATCTGTTGCATTTTTATACACCAACAACAGACTATCAGAAATAGAAATTAAGAAAACAATCTCACGACTGCATAAAAAGGAATACAATACCTCAACATAAATTTAACAAAAAGTTAAAAGACTTGTGCACTGAAAACTACAAAGACATTGGTGACAAAAAAATGAAGACACAAACAAATGGAAAGATATTTCATGCTCATGGATTGGAAGAATTAATATTGTTTAAATATTGTCCATATTTCCCAAAGCTATCTACATATTCAATGCAATCCTTGTCAAAATTCCCATGGCATTTTTCATGGAAATGCCACAGACAATCTTAAAATTTACATGGAACCACAAAAGATCCCTAATAGCAAAGCAATCTTGAGAAAGAACAAAGCTGGAGCTATCACGCTCCCTAATTGCAATCTGATTAAAAAATAGGCAGAAGATCTGAATCCAAAGAAGACATGCAGATGGCCAATAGGCACATGAAAATATGCTTAACATCATTAATCATCAAGGAAATGCAAACCAGAACCACAATGAGATATCACCTCACACCTCCTGAGAATGGCAATTATCAAAACAAACAAACAAAAAAAAAACAAGAAATAACAAGCTTTGGTGAGACTGTGGAGATAAGGGAACACTTGTGCACTGTTGATTAGAATGTAAACTGGTGCAGCCACTAAGGAAAGCAGTATGGTGTTTCCTCAAAAATTTAAAAATAGAACTTCCATATGATCCAAAGAAAACAAAAACACTAATTCAAAAAGATATATGCACCCCTGTGTTCACTGCAGCACTATTTATAATGGCCAAGACATGGAAGCAACCTAAGTGTCCACAGATGAATGAATGCCCACACACACACACATGATGGAATACTACTCAGCCATAAAAAAGGAAATCTTGTCATTTGTAACATTGATTGACCTTGAGGGTATTAGGCTGAGTGAAATAAGTCAAAGAGACAAAAACAGGATGATTTCACTTAAATGTGGAATCTAAAAAATAAAACAGAGGATGAAACAAAACAAAACTCATAGATACAGAGAACAGATTGGTGGTTGCCAGAGGGGTTGGGGTTTGGAGAGTTAGAAAAATGGGTGAGGTGATCAAGAGGTACAAATTTTCAGTCATGAAATAAGTAATGAGGATTTATTGTACAACATGGGGGTTAAAGTCAATAATATTGTAAGTTTGAAAGTTGCTAAGAAATTAAACCTTAAAAGTTTAAATCACAAGAAAAAATGTTTTATAACTTTGTAAGGTGACAGATGATAAATAGACTTCTTGTGGTGATCATTTTGCAGTGCATACAAATGTCAATTGTTATGCTATACACTTGAAACTAATATACATCAATTACACTCCAGTAGAAAAATATCAGCATACTACAGCCCTCTCCTGGAGAGTCAAAATACATATTTATGTTCTATGGGTTGTAGAGAAATAATTGTCTATAAACAGCAGGAAAAGTTTCACATTCTAAACTTTAAAAAAATGGTAAGAAACCTAGGTCTCATTCTCATATGGTGAGTAACTCAGTAAGAGTAATTGACCTAGAAATCTTGCCAGTTTGTGGGACGTAATCCAGAAAACCATTTGTCACAAAAGGAAAATAAACAATTTATTTTGTGTCTCATTTTGTGAACCATTTGCACTTATATCTTCTCATTTAGTCCTCCCAGAAACCATTACAGTATTGATTCAAAAACATGGAAATTGGCTTTCAGGGAGGATAGAAAACTGACCCCAAATTACACAGCAGAAAAAGCATGGCACCAATTTAGAAAAAGTATTTTGTTTTGTCCCTAAACCCTTTAATCCACAAGTATACAAGTCCATAGCATTTCTACTTCCAGTAGGAAAAGAAAAATAAAATGGTTGGTATATGAATCCTAGATTAAGGTATGTAATAGCTCTTGGAGGAAAGATAAGCACTGTAGTATATAGGTGAGAAGGAAAATTTTTGGTATCAGATCCTCGTTGGAAAATGGCTTTGCTCTGCACCGACAGTCCTTAGAAAAAGTAAGTTCGCTAATTCTCAATTTTGTCAAGTAAAGAAAGAAATATAATAACAATCTATTTCACAGGGGCATTTAGTACAGCACCTCACATATTGTTGGGATCCAGAGTCAGCTTTCATTTGTGGTTGTGGTGGTTGTTATAAAATATAGAACTTGAGTTCATTGTAACATGGAAGAAAGAATATATGCTTTGAAATCTATAGAACTTGGTTTGTAATAGGCTTCAATATGAATTGCCTGGGACTCTTAGAATATGATGTAACCTCTCTAAGTTTCATTACTGCTTCTTTAAATGGCTCTAATATTTTCAAAATGGTGAGGGATGGGGCTTAAAGAAAATGAATTGTAAATTTCCTGATCCAGTGCCTGACACATAGGAGGTGTCAGGAATGGTATCCATTAGTGGCATTTCAGTGAATTATGTTTAGTAGTATTTAATATGTATTCAATGACTTAGTAAAGTATCATTTAAAGTTAGTTGTATTAGTTTTAGCAAATGAAGAGACAGCTTAGGTTGAGTGTTCTCCACTGCTTGCTCAGAGCTATAGGCATAAGTCCCTAAGACCTTAGGGAGGGATGTTTAGCATCAGGACATGCTGAATTTTAAGGTGGAAAAAACTCAGCGCTTATTTGAAATCTATTTTGCAGATAGAAAGTCAGAGATGCGTTATTTTGCTGAGGTCATTTAAGTAGCAACGATAGGGCTTGGACAAGAAATTGGTTTTCTGATAGTTGTTTCACTGGGAAGAGGTCAATTCCAGAAGCCATCATCTAGCAAGTTGGAATATGAGAAACAACCTGAATACTTGATATGTATGAATGGGTAAATAAGAAGGGAGGGATTCTAGCATGGGCTAAGTGAACAAAGCAAAGTGCACAACTAATTGTCGGTGAGCTGCCCACTGTCTCTAAAAGTGAGTTTTCATATAGAGGAGTGAAATAGATTTGTGAAAATGTAGGTTCAAGGCCTTGCAGAGAGTTGTGAATGCCTGGATTATGTGAACATTATTTTATAAAGATGGAGAAGTCACTGGATACAATAATAAAATTGGCTTTCTGAAGCATCTAATAGCATTTGAGAGCATAGGGAAGGGGTCAGTGCAAAGAAGCAGCAGCACTGTTTTTTTTTTTTTTTCTTAAATGTGTTTGGAAGTACTAATCAGTATGCAGAAATACAAGATATAAGATAATGCATATACAGTTGACTCTTGAACAACAGGGGTTTGAACTGCATGGGTCCACTTACATTTGGGTTCTTTTCAATAAATACTACAGCACTAAATGATCCAGGTTGGTTGAATCCACAAATGTGGAACTGCAGACAAGGCAGGCCCACTGTAAAGTTACATGCACATTTTTTTTTTTTTTTCGGTACGCAGGCCTCTCACTGTTGTGGCCTTTCCCGTTGCAGAGCACAGGCTCTGGACGCGCAGGCTCAGCGACCATGGCTCATGGGCCTAGCCGCTCCGTGGCACGTGGGATTTTCCTTGACCGAGGCACGAACCCGTGTCCCCTGCATCGGCAGGCGGACTCTCAACCACTGTGCCACCAGGAAAGCCCTACATTCAGATTTTTTGACTTAACCTGCAGGGAGGGGTTGGCACCACTCGCCCTCATGTTGTTCAAGGATCAACTGTAGTATCTAAGGAAAAAAGTAAAAAGCAAGAAGGTCCTACAAATAATCATTACCTTCAAATTATTTACACAGATTTAAAAAAGATAGAAGAGAAAGAAAAAAAAGCTTTAAATAGATTTTTCAAATCTGGTTAAAGTTAGTTAAGGCAGCAGTAAGAAAAACTGTTATATATGTAAATACCATTAAAGTCAGGGTATTTCACTATACATATCTTTGACCATTAGAAAAGATGATCATCTTTGCTTCAGACAGATTGCTCTTTGTGGCTTTGATTATCACTTCATAACATCTTTTGAGTGACAACTAGTCTTTTACCTTAATTTTCAGATTTGACAGTTTTTTCATGATACAGGATTATTAGTTCTTGTCACCAAAGTTAACACATAAAATTAACCATCAAAGTAAGATGACATTACTTTGCATTTAACTCTTGGAAATTGAGAGAACAGTCTCTAAAGCTAAAAGAAGCTCTTGCCAAAATATCAATAAATTATACTTCAAGGTAAAATGCATACATACACACAAGTACTTGATTTCTATTTTCTTTAAAACATGGATTCTTTTAAAGCCAGGAGAAATTGCTCAAAACTACTCAATAATATACCTGTACCTTCTGTAAATATTGCAATTTAGATAGTGAGGACATAATGTCCCTGGATCTAATACTCTAGTGAGCATATGCATTAATTTAAGTGTAAACTCCTGGCCTAATCTTATTCATTATTATCATCATCATCCTTTTTCTCTTTGATAGTGGATCTTGAAGGAAATGTGATGGTATTCTTCAAAGCCAGAGATTTTTCATCTTAACTTTAAAGAGCTTTAACATCTCCCAAATGCATACATCCATTACTGATACTGAAATATAAGTAGATAAGTTTAGAGAGGAACTGTGAGATATTAGTACAAAGAGTTAAACTTTTTATCTTGCCAGCAGATGATTTATTAAAAACAAATCAACAGCATGTGCCATAGTAAAGTATACCTTTTAAGTAGCTGATTCATTTTTTATAGCTTATTTTCAGGGAACACGTTTTGGTTCTGAACATTAAGATATAAACCAGGTGCACTAATGACTTCAGGGCAGAATAGAATAACTATCCAAGCATTAAACACAGTTGCACCCTCTGAATATAAAGACCAATTTTTCAGTCCTTACTCAGGCAAAACTATCTTTAGAATCAGTGGGAGTTCTTACTAAATTAGGAATGAATTGGATTTAATAAACCCACAGCTGTGTCCACTTTAGCATTGCTTTTTCTCTAGGATTCATCGTATTTTTTTTTAAATTTTAACTAATGAAAAACTTTTTTGTATTACAAATATGATGAATAATGAAACAACCAGAGACTAATTTTGATAGCTCTATTTCTGAAAATCTTCTCTTAAAGATATCACTAGAGTAACGAAGAACGCTCATGTAAAAAAAGCAAAATCTAATATTTTAAATTATATTTACTTTCTGTTTCTATGGTATCATCTTATGGGGGATCTTTTGGATCTAAATAAAAAGAGCCTTAGTTCTAAAAAAAATATTTCAAATAAATAAAGAATCTGGGGGCAGGGGAAAGGAAACTATATATAGAGAATCTGGCAAAAGCACCAGGTTGAGGTTTGGAATATTCCCATTCTCCCCTCTTCCTCTTTTCAGAGGGCATAGAAAGGAAAAAGGTAATAATAAAACATGATTGCTTCCTATGATTATGAAATTCTAAAGGGAAAGCAATTTTTGCATTAATGTGAAAAATTCTTCTGAACTACCCAGTAACAGCTGTTTTAAATTCATCTGTAGCAACTGCAAAAGTAAATACTTCTTTTGAAATTATGATAAAAGGTTCATCTCACCAATCAAGCTATATTTCCCCTCTGCAAACATTTGTGTGTGGTTGCGATTGGAGAGATTTCCCGTCTCTGAATGATAGAACCACGTTGGCTCTCATACAGAGATGTGAACCAGAGTAGTTACAGTTGTGGTTGATGTTTCATGCATGATCAAGTAATGCCTTATGATCTATTCACATGTAAAGTTTTAACTTCAAGCAAAATGGACTAGAAAAACTGAACCACCAAAATGATTCCCAAAGCCAACTTAATGAAATAATTATATGGATTGAAAACATTAATAACTACTTCCTTGAAATGTTACTTTAGAAAAATTTCTTAATGAAAAATGTACCTTGTAGAATTTCTAAAATGAATATAACATATTTCTCCCAAAATTTAAAAGCATAGGTTTAAGAAATATGCTCTATATTTAAAATCTACAGCCATATTTGCTCATACCATATGAATAATGATAAAAATGAAGGATCAATGCATATAAATAGTTTGTTTAAAATAAATGAATACATAATATAGTATAAAATAGTGTGTTACTATTACCATGGCTTAATATATAGCAGTCATGGTAAACTAGGCATACTCTAAAACTGAATTTGTTTTAAAGTATGTCTAATACATAGTAAAAACTAAACTTGTTTAAAACATTGTAATAAACACACAATGGATAAACATGTTTATATGTTAAAGTTAATAAACTAAACATACATTAACATATGTAACAAACTTCCCTGGTGGCGCAATGCTTAAGAATCTGCCTGCCAGTGCAGGGGACATGGGTTTGAGCCCTGGTCTGGGAAGATCCCACATGCCGTGGAGCCACTAAGCCCGTGCGCCGCAACTACTGAGCCTGCACTCTGGAGCCTGCGAGCCACAACTACTGAAGCCCACATGCCTAGAGCCTGTGCTCTGCAACAAGAGAAGCCACCACAATGAGAAGCCCATGAACCTCAACGAAGAGTAGCCCCCCCCTCACCTCAACTAGAGAAAGCCTGAACGCAGCAATGAAGACCCAATGCAGCCAAAAAATAAATAAATAAACATTATGTTTTTGTTAACATAACAATGTTATGTTAACATTTATAAATTAAATGTTAACATAAGTTTATAAGTTAAACATATGTTTAACATGTTTATATTCCTTAAGCATATAAAAAACCATGAATAACCTAACCTTATTCATATTGATGAACTATAGACGTTTCATCTGTTCACATGAGAATTTAGCTTTACATTCCTTGAAGGGAAGATATGTCTTTCTCTCTCTCTCTCTATGACTTAATTCAGTGATTGGGATTTACCAAGCCTTAATATACATCTTCTGTTGTGTGTGGCATAATACTGTTTGTCAGAGCACAATAGAATTAAGAAAGTGTTTTCCTATTGCTTATATACTTTATTATAAAATTAAAACAAAACAAGTTACTGCCCTAATAAAGTTTATGTTGCAGTGGTGAGCATAAATTGCCTAGACATGCTGGGATTTTCAATCTGAGTCAATGAAGATCACTTAATACATTGCTGAAAATGTACTTCCTTAGTGATCTCATAAAGCAATAAAAGAAGCTTTCTTTGTATTTCATCCCAACAACTATGAAAGGAATGCTGAGTATTGTTATATATATACACACATCTCTCTCTCCCTCTCTGTCTCTGTGTGTGTGTGTGTGTATGTATATATATATATATATATGTGTGTGTGTGTGTGTGTATCTATAGGTATGTAATATATAGTGTGTGTATATGTATATACACACACTAATAGAATAATTATTTACATAATATTAATGCTAGAAGATGATGTGCTTCCAAAACCTGAAACCAGAGTTAGAATTTCATAATAGAAAATTTATAGGTTATCATAAGATGTGGAATTGAATTACACCTCTGTCATTTGAGAGCTACACAAACTGTGGCAAATTTCTTAACAATATGTCTTGTTTTTTCATGAATAAAATGTGAATCATAATGTCTATATAAATGATGACTAAATGATGTATGAAAGCACTTATAAACTACAAAACAATATGTAATATATTCATTAATTAAAAAGATGAAATAGAGGTAAGCCACCCAAACTTTTAAAAATCTGGAAATTGTAATAATAAATCATTGTAATAGTTAGGAAAAAGAAAACTAAATAATTTCAGAGGGAACTTTACTTTACTTTGCAAATGGGGGGATAAGAACATTTCAAGGATAAAGACAAAGGTGGTACAAGCTGTATGATCAATATCATAGACTAAAATTTAGGATAATTCACAGATTTAAAAAATTGTTAAGGGCAACAACAACAAAAACCTTTTTAAAGTTTATCTTTAAAATTGATAAATGAGGAAGGAAAGTATCTGCTTAAGATCTAGTATTGTGTACAGTGAATAAATGCTTTTTTTCTTGCTTTTTTTTTTAGAGACAGTGTAGAATAATGATAATTAATAGGGGTTTGAAGCTCAGTATTAGTGAGAGGATTACTTAGAGGATATCATGCTGTTTTAACTGAATTGTGTTGAATTATGTTTCTGATTAATATAACAGCTTGCAAGATATGATCTAACTGTTGTAATCACCTGATAGGAGGTAGTGGTGGCAAGAACTGTATATGGTAAAAGTGTCAAACTTCAAAATAAGGGGAAAAGCAGATGCCAGAAATATAAGAAAAAAAGTGTTTGACGCATAACAGAAGGACAAATCTAGAAGAGACCTATTAATTCTAGTCTGCAAATATTTATTAGACACCTATCATTTTAAAGAATTGTGTCCAATTCTGATACTCAAAGATTAACATAACATAAAATGTACACTCTTGTCATACACAGTATCATAGCAAAACAGACACGTGATAAGGTCTGTGATAGATTTGTGGACAGATGCTGTGAAGCATGAAGAGGTAACACTAATTTTATCTAGGGAAGTGACAGTAGACTTTATATAGGATGTAATTTTTAACTTGAATGTTAAGGAGGTAAGTAAGAATACTGAAGAGACATAAACCATTCAATGAATTTGAAAAAATGTAAAGTGCCAATAATACTTTACTAAGAACAAATAATTTTCAAAAGCATAACATAATGGACAAAACAATGAACCAGGAGTCAGGCAATGTGGTTTTAGGTCTTGCTAAGCTACATAAGCTTACTGTGTATATATATACAGACACATATGTATAGAAACTAGGGTCTGAAAAGGTATATATAGCATATTTTTTCAGGGCCAAGTTTTCTTATATGTAAAATGAGGATGATGAAACAATTTTTTTCTTCTCACATATTGTAATCTACTGAAAAAGGAGAACTCCAAAAAATGTATATCTTGATTTAAACAACAAATGTGTTCAGTATGACAATTAGGAACAACAAAGCTGTCATTTTTTTTTCTTTGCGGTACGCGGGCCTCTCACTGCCGTGGCCTCTCCCGTTGCGGAGCACAGGCTCTGGATGCGCAGGCTCAGCGGCCATGGCTCCCGGGCCCAGCCGCTCCGCGGCATGTGGGATCTTCCCGGACCGGGGCACGAACCCGTTTCCCCTGCATCGGCATGCGGACTCTCAACCACTGCGCCACCAGGGAAGCCCAAAGCTGTCAATTTTTAAGTGCTTATATAAGTTATATTTTACCAGTGATTCTACATGTATGGATAGTTTGTGGACATATGAACTGGACAGTAGTGAATTGTGATGCTTCAAAAACTGTATCTACAATGGTGTATTATTAAGTTTATGCTAAACTGAATAATGGTCTCTAAGGAAATACCACAATGCTGTATTTGGCCTGTAGTGATATTGAACACATTTAGCAACTTTGTATACAGCAGTTCACAAGTTGTGTTTACCAAATTAGTAGATTACAGAGGTTAGAAAAGATAGCTAAATTAGAATTTAATGAGACTTACACATGCTAGAAAAATGATGTGGGAGTAATAACTAAATTTGAAAAGCAAATTAAAACTTAACTGAAATTTAAATGAGCCGACATGTACAATAACTTTACAATGCTGCAATTAAACCTGCTTCAACTAAATTATAGTGTCCAGGATGAAGATATATAAAGTCTCAATGTCTTTGCACTGCTTCGATCCAGTCTATAGTATCAAGGTAAGATTCAAGGAGCTACTTTTAAGAGATACATTGACAATGCCTTTAATACTGGACATCTTAAGCTTTATTAAAACTAGATCATAAATATTTTTATCATAAATCATATTTTATATTATAAAATTTATCGTAATTATTCATGTCCATATCTGTCTCATAGGCACACTTTAAATTCAGTGTGTAAAATTACTATGAATTAGGGCATCCCTGGTGGCGCAGTGGTTGAGAGTTCGCCTGCCGATGCAGGGGACATGGGTTCGTGCCCCGGTCCGGGAAGATCCCACATGCCACGGAGCGGCTGGGCCCAGGAGCCATGGCTGCTGAGCCTGTGCGTCCGGAGCCTGTGCTCCGCAAAGGGAGAGGCCACAACAGTGAGAGGCCCATGTACCACAAAAAAAAAAAATGTTAACTAAAATAAATAAATAAATAAAATACTATGAATTAGCATGTGGTATGATGGCACACAGTACATACACAGTGTTTGCCAGTAAAATGACTATCAAAAAAAAAACCCTGTGATTTGTAGTATTTTCCAATTTTAACAGTGTAAATAGTCCCAACAGGGCCAGTGTCCAAATACCAATGGACTCTTCATTGTATAAAAAATCTGAGATTGTGAGAAACAATTGAAAATATACTGGTAGCTAGCCTAGAAAAGAAGTAACATCAACAGTTTCCAAATAGTTACAACATTCTCACATGAACAAGAATTCAATTTATTCGAAGTAGCTCTTTGAAGTATACCTCAGACTAAAGTTTAAAGTTATAGAAGAAAAGATCCATTTTTTTAACAATTAGCTAGAGCTACTTTGTATAAGGAAGCACTTTTAAATAGTTAACCAGAGCTACTTTTCAAAATGGTAAAAAAAAATTAAAGAACACTTAAAAAAATTATAAACAGGGAATTAACCACTTGTCTTCAGGAATTCCATAGGGTCATTCTACATTAAGCAAAGGACTGAATTTTCTAACTCAGTGGTTTACAAATTTCAGTATGTCCGAATATGGGCAGCAGATTATTTTGATGGTTCCTCAGTTGATTTTAATGTATAGGAATGAGAAGTCATTAATGAAATTACTCTGTGATTCTTTGTGTGCCATTGTTATAATGTTACAATTACAAACTATTAAGCATAATAAAAAGCAATCCACAACCATGAAATTATTTTCAGTAGCTGAAGGGCATAGTAAGACCTTCCTCGTGAACTTAAAAATTAAAGAAATGAAGTTGCCAACATTCAGTGACAGAAGTTGGCTGACCCAACAGGGTTAGCAGAAGGCTAAAACAATAAGAGTAGACTTAAGAATTTCTTTCAGTTAGGCAGCATGGGGATAATTCTGAACAACTAGAGCTGTATTCTATAGTTTTTGTATAAACAAGGACATTTCTGATCTAAAGAGAAAATAAAGGTATTGACAAATATAGAAATAATTTAAAAAGAAGCAAAGAAGCATTACCATGCTTGCATTTCCACTTGATGTAAAGAGAATATCTGCAACAAAATTTCTGGGTCCGGAGCCAAATGAGATGCTACGTTATCTAAATTTCTTTAGTTCCTTTCTATTTTCACTAAAGCAAGTCTTGGTTTGCTGTGGAGCTTGACTGCAAAGAGAGCTGCACTATAGCAGCCTTCACACCATTCTATAGTCATGCCTAGCATAGCTCCTGGCAAATAATAAAAACTCAAATATATATGTTAATGGATTACCACAGAGAAGCAGCAGTTCTTGATCTTCATGACACTCCTCAATTTCAGTGTGAATTAATAGATTGGAATTCTTTTGTCAGCCTTAATCTTGGTGGTATTTATTTACTCAAAGCCTTTTTGTCTCCTGTGCATAATGAAGAAAGAAAATCTCTAGACCTCCAAGTGGAGGGCCAGATGAAGCCTGCCTTATCCCCAGGCAAACACATCCAGGTCCTCTAGTTAAAATACCCATAATTGTTTCATTTTTACATAGACAAATAACTTTTACATTGCTATTTTCTTTATTTACTCATTCATTGCCTTATATCCATCATCATAGATGCTTATATTTTCTCCATATTCTGTAGGTGGTAAATAAATTCTCACGTACAGATAGGTATTATGGATTTGTTACTGTTTGCTTGTTCTTGTGTTCTATTTTGTAAGTAATATTATGTAAATATTTAAGATAAATTCTAACTACGAGGGCTCCAGCAAAGCTAGCCGTATTCACTCCTTCAATAACATCATGAGCTCATTAGGAAAATTGTGTATGTGTGTCTGTTTTCTCATCACCTACTATCTCCTCAATTCCTTGTAAATTGATTTATGCCTCTACCACTCTACTGAGACAGCTCATTAAAAGGTTATTTATGAATAGCCAAATCCACTAATCCTTCTAAGAGCTCTTTTTCCTTTACCCTTTAATGTCTTCAGTGTTGTACATCTTCCCCTCCTGTTTGAGAACCCTTGTATTCCCTACCAGCCAACCCTCATGGCTCTCTTCCAAACTCTATCAATTGTTTGTCTCTGTCTCTTTCATTAGGTCATCACTTACTTTCTACTTTTAAAAAAGAATGATCTCAAGGTTCTATCATTGAAATTTTACCTCCCCCCACCTTTTTTTTTTCCTCTCTTTATGCTCTCTACTATTCAGATATATTAAAAAATAATGGTTATACAGAAGCCTCCCAAATGCAGGGTTTCTGTGAGGATTAAAAGAACTAATATGTTTAAAGAGCTTTGAAGCATATAACATATTTGATAGATGGTACTAATTACTGTATTTTTCTCAAAGTCTAAACATACTTTTTCTAATGTTTATAGGATGTCAACAAAAAATGTCTTACCAGCATCTCAAACCCAAGCTCTAAAAATCAAGTTCTCCCTTTTCCCAATAACCAGCTGCTTCTTCTGACCATCCTATCTTTGTTATCATCCCTATCCTTTTAACTTAATTTTCCATATGGAAAACACTTCCCCCTAAAAGTCTTAATCTGTGAAGAGCATATGGTTTAGTTCAGTCAGTTAGGTCAGTTTGTGGAATATATCCAATCACTATGCATACATAATAATCTGGTTCAACTTCTTCATTTTATAGAGAAAGCAAATGAGGTCCAGAAAGTCTAAGTAATAGAGGTTAAGTGATCTGCTGATGTTTACATAGCTGATCCCAGACAGCATCAGATTTGTACCTACTATCCTATGTAGCTTAGAACTTTTTATGGAAAGAAACATTTTGAATGTATAAAGTATAAAGATTAAATGCTGTGAAGGAGAAAGTAAGTCGTTTGTCAAATAACCTCTCACAGAAGGGCAGTGATATGTATAGCCATTTCATTATAAGAAATTATATCAGGAAAGATCATTTTAGTTTATGAGAGATTGCTGATTGTCAAGAATGGGATCATGCTCTCTGGCTGCCTCTCCACGTACTTGAAGTTAATTGATATCCTACTAAATCCTCAACCACCAGAGACACAGATGCCAAGTTAAATTTACAGTTAGGAAACTGTTAAGTTATGATTTCGGTGATACCACCAGATCCTCTGTGTTGCTCATTCTTTTCTGAACTGTGCCCTAGATCAAATAACTGCTCCTTCTTCTTTAAAACTGAAACATCCTTATTAGTAAAGAAAATATAGTTCTTGAACTCAACGAATAAAAATATATATCATTACAATTATTAATTACGGGTTATGATGAGATTCTTGTAAAGCTGTATACTTCAGTAAGCGTTTAGTTTGTGAGACTGAATCAGCTAAGCTAGCTTTTCTCAAAATTAGGACTCAATGCTTCTGAAATACATAAAGCCTAAACCTCATCTTTCATTCCTTGTGCTTATAGACTTTATAGCATTCTAGACCAAAAGAAATACTAACCCCATATTTCCAAATTAACCATATTAATTTAATATGACAGATGACATGGAGTTGTTGAACTAATCGTTCATTGGCAACACATATATGGTACCAGAAGCTTCAGAGTAAGATCCTTTCAGTGTATTATGCCAGTCTTAGAATGGAAAAGTCTTCTTAAAATTGTAACAACTGCAAAATTATCTTAGCGGTAAGTAATAGTTAAGACTATGGACTTTAGAAGCTAGAATATATGGGCTGAAATCCTGTTTCTACCATTTACTAGCTGTGGACCCAGGTAACTTATTTAATCTCTGTGCTCCAGCTTCCTTATTTATAAAATGGCAAGATAATACATACATCACAATTTTGCTATTATGATTAAATAAACTTATAGAAGTAAACCATGTATTTGGTGTTATTATTGCTATTATATATGAGAGGAGACATCATTTGGCACAAATTATTGTCAATCTCTACAATTTTCATTAGCCAGGCCAGCTAAAGAAACACAACACTTAGCCATATTGATCCTTATACTAGCATAAATTCAGGCATTAAAATATTATCACAGTATTCATAGATGAGATGGTTTTATTTCTCAGGGAATCTTGTGTCTGCAATTTTGCTTTGTTTTCACAAGATAGAACTACTAATAGTTGAACTGGGTAGATTTAGAGAGTCAAGCACTTGAGAAAGCTAAATTAATGGAATTTTTCTAAGAACAGGAACCAGTAGGCCGTTTCCTTTTTATAAAATAACATAAACCCTTTACTTGAAACTGTTAATCTGTGGTTCATCTGGACTTTCTTGCTATTTTATAAATTGAAACACTCAAGCTCAAGGTGAAACCAGTTAATGATGAAAGACCATATGTTAACCTCCATAATTAAAAGCATGTGCTAGGAGGGGAAATCAGTCTTTCTAATAGAAATCAGTGCTTTCCTATTTGTATTTTTTCACCTAATTCTACTTAAAACTACACTATAAAAGTATTTCATAAAAGCATCTCCTTACCCATCTGACCTTCTTTCCTCACATTGATGTACTGTCTTACCAAACATTTTTGCCTGACACAAATTATCGTATTTAATCCTCACCCCAACCTAGGAGATAACTTTACAGGTAAAAAATAAAAACATAGAAGTATTAATTATCTTGCAAATTCAGGGAATCTGAAGTAAAGCCTACACGCCTAGCCAGTTTATTTCTCACATATGCACATCATCACACACTTGGGGACCAGAGAAATCACAAATGGAAGGGAAGAAATAGCAAAACCTATTGGATTATATAAATTACAAGACACGATAAATTAACCACTTCTGTATAAATCATCCATATCTACCTTGATGTTATATTTATTCAATTACTATCAAATTTTGGTTTAATTACAAAATGGATCTTTGGCTGGCTTTAGATTTGCAAATTAAGTTCTAATTCTACTGAATTATATAGCATTACATAGCAAGATCAGCAACTTAAAAATACAATTTGAATTATTGGTTTGAAAGGTATGTAACCCCCTTTTAACTGATGTCATTTCTTTTGTAAGATGAACAAAATCTAAAATGATTTTTTTTTTTTTTGCGGTACGTGGGCCTCTCACTGTTGTGGCCTCTCCCGTTACAGAGCCCAGTCTCTGGACACGCAGGCTCAGCGGCCATGGCTCATGGGCCTAGCCGCTCCGCGGCATGTGGGATTTTCCCAGACCGGGGCACGAACCCATGTCCCCTGCAGTGGCAGGCGGACTCTCAACCACTGCGCCACCAGGGAAGCCCTGATTATATTTCTATTAGAGCCTATTTTAAAATTATTCCATTTAATGTTATACCTCAACAGAAATTGACAGCATTCTGTACAAATTATTTTTAAAAGCACACTGGTTCTAAAGTCTCCTATGATGGAAAAATCTTCCATTGTACTATTCTTAATAGTGCAAATTGTTCTCATCTGCTGTGTAAAAGAAGTTTAAGTATTTAAAATCTGTAGTTGCATAGTCAGTTAAGCTTTGCTGTGCATCTCCTCTGTTCTACGTCTGATGGGAAACTTTCAGAATAGTAAGATTAACACAGATGCCATGCTCCCAAAACTTATGAAATGGCAAATATTTAAATTAGCATAATTTAGATTTAAAAAGATTTCATTAAAAAGATTTAATTTCAGATTTAAAAATGAGCTAAGTCTATCTATCACTCAAGGTTGAGGTGCTGGATGAGAGACACTCATGGTCCATAGCAGTGGACAATGAAAACGTTTCTTTTTTGTGTGCTTAAGATGAGAAAAGAAATGAAGAATCAGAAAAAATAATAACATATCTAACTGAGGGAAGTGTTTTTACATGTACTTTAGAGAAAAATAACTATCATAAAAATTGAAATAACAACATAGGCAGAATTCATAAGTTATGAATATTTGTGCTTAAATATACAATTCATAAAAATGCATATACTTCTTATCTTACTTGTGTTTATTCGCTATCAACAAAATTTTATTGACTGACTTTGGGGTTTAAGAAATACTTGAAGTGTATGTAACAGTGTTGTTTCTTTGATCAAAACACCCTTCTCAGAACTTGCTGCATAGGCAAAGATCACTTGTTCCAAACCCTGAGCCAATCTAATTGTATCCATTTTCATGGTTCTCATGAAGTCTAGCTGTACATCTTACAGGTGGCTTCTCTGAGATTCTCTTGTGTACTAACAATAAACAAGCCAGCTTGAGAGCCTCTCCACTGCATTTTACACAAAGTCTACTTTACAAGACTGTATACAGAATGTGAATTGTCAATAATAGTTTGAAAGAAACAGAGAGTTGGAACTTGAGAAGGAAAAACCAAATGAATGGAAAGGCAGTGAAGATTTATTTGTTTGTTTGTATAATATAGTTTTGAGAATGTAAAGGGACCATATCCTTCTTTGTTAAGATAAAGAAGGGAAGGATCCTAGAGGTGGGGTTTGAGATGTTGATGGAACCAAGTCAGCAGATCCTGCAAATTATCTCCCATTTATTAGTTTGGGATTTCAATAAATGGAGCTGAATGGAGAGTGTATTGTGGAGAGTGTTGGAAATTTACTGTGGTGTACATAGAAATTCCTTCCTTTAGTTGTACCAAGTTGAGTAAAACAATTCATGTTACCCAAATCTCTTTCATCTCAAGCTTCTAAATTTACTTTTTTTTTTTTTGCTAAAGTCATCAGAGAGGACAAGATAGCAATTTACATAGACAATGGACATGTTTGGTTTTATCTTACATTAATAGTTGAGATTTTAGAGCTTAGAAAAACTCGTTAATATTTGTTGTATTAATATCAAATCTGGTTTCTTACACATTAAATCATTAGATCACAAAGAAGTGAGTTTCATGGAATGTGGAAAGGGATAGGGAGATGGCAATCATGAAGTAGGATGTTGGTGCAAACATTAAAATAATGTGAAACATCAAAGTAATCCACGTGAAGGGAATAAAGAAAGTGTAAAATACAGGATAAAATTTGGTGAAGGTCTTAACCTTGTAAAGATAGATCATTCTACTTAACTCCTGTCTAGCAAAATTGGCATTGATCCAATGCCAGCATCTCGTCAAATGCCAGGATTTCAGTATAATCATTCATCGATCCTTCTATTGCTCTTTAAATCACAGATTAAAACAAAACAAAGAATAACAAAACAGAATCTACTTACTGAAACACTGTTTTCCCAACATACATAAGTCTCCAATAAGGATGAAAAAATTAGAAATACAAAACAATGACAGAATCAGTTATATTTATATTTATTTATTTATTTTACCCTTTGCATGTGTTGACCTTGATAAGTTAGTTCAAGGTTTATTTCATGTGAATCACTAAATGAAGGGGTAGAGATTTAAATTTAAATTTAAAAGGTTTAGAAGCCAATGAGGAGTTCTGAGGCAGAAACAAACATGTAAAAAAGAATGGGTAAGAAGCACAATTTGCTGATTGCAAACTATTATATAACTGTACAAACACTGTTATAGAAATACATGTGAGATCTTCATTAATACTGGATAAACAAGTTAATATCAGTTCTCTGAACAGATGGGAGTCAATAAACATTTTAATTGAAAATTATAAGAGAAAATTACATTAGATTAAATCACAAAATGATGACTTTCACTGGAAAGTTTCAAACAATGTCTGTAGGATGTTAATACTTACCTGTGAGAGGATAAAGATTTAATATATAGAATATGTAAATAAAGATGTAATAAACTATATTGATATTTCATGATAAAAGAATCACATCAAAGAACTAAACAATTTCACAATTTTCTTTGGTATTATGTTCACAGAAACCCTCCTTCAAAATGAAGACTGTCTTCTTTTAGGGTAGTGACTAGATTTTCATCTCTATATTTTCAAAGACTAGTCAAGGGCATGACAAACACTGGCCCTCAATAAATGGTTGATGGCTGAAGGAATGTGTGGATGAGTCTCAGAACTGATACATAAGCCACTGGTTCTTTCTGTGGAAATAAAACCTACTGACGACTGTATCTTTCACAACTTCTAACTTAAATTGTATCAATATAATAATATTCAATTAAAAATAATACTGTTCTAATAAAAGGTGTAATAAACCAAACTTGACTTAACAAAAAGAAAATGATAGAAACAAATATTTACATGAACTAGCACAAGATGTAACTTAATATGTCTAACATCTTCCAATTTCTCTTGAGGCCTTTGAGAATTTTACTTTTGAAAGAATGACATAATTAGAAGGTGCTCTTTCTAAGATAGGTAGATTGCAATAATCTATGCAATGACAGGTAAAAAGTAGTGAGCTTCAAAATATTGAAAAATGGCTGATTCCTAAGGACTTACACATTGGTAATATTTAAAAATTAAGTTCAAAATGTCATTTCTGATTTTAATCTATTAATATATTAATGAACACTGACAGACTAACACAGATATTAAAGATTTCCTAGCACTTTGCTAGAAAATTGATTTTAATACTTTCTGTTTGACCTCCTTTAAAAAGATTTAACAGGTAAAAGAGCGCTCAAGTACTAGTAGAATTCAGGGATGAAATTTTTTCTTTTTAAGCCATGAAAAGAACATTGAACATGAATTCAGTGCAGGTAATCATGGGCCTGTCAGCATTTCTTTTGCAAACTTCATTTAAGAGGGCTTATCATCTCCATCATCTTGTACACTATTAAGCCAGAAGTTGGCACCCAAATTAGCAGCCTGGATGCAAATTTGTTAACACAAAACATTTGAATCAGTTCAGCTGTTTTGATTTAGACATCAGCCAAGAAACCTTAACTTAGTGTTTCTCCATATATGTGAACACTGAGTAAATATTTTGTCTAGTTTACATAGTTCAGTCAGTTAGAGCACAGAGCCAATAAATTCAAGGTACTGTGTTTCATCTCCAGGAGATTCATTTGTGTTTATTCTGCCTGTTCTCCTAACTTTGATCTGTTATCTCGTAAATACAGCTTTTAGCAACACAGAGCTCAATATTAGAACATACAGATAGATTGGCATAAATTCATTACCAACATTTGGGGGAAATTCAAATTACACCTCCACTAACAGAATCAGAAAAGCCATATCTGTATATAAAAATATAGTTTAAACATTGAAACAAAACCATTCCTAAAAATTACAAATTATCTGATGTTAAAGTCTTTTAACAGTATCTTATTGTGCTTTAATAGAATAACAACGAAATAGACCCATTTTCACTTCTCTATATTAAAATACTCATAATAAAATCAGCTTAAAATTATATTTTTCATTGACTCAGTTGATAAACCCCAGGTACCATTATATGGTATTCTAAGAGAAAAATGAAATTAAAAACATTTTTTCTTCTTAGATTTCATATATATGTGTTAGCATATGGTATTTGTTTTTCTCTTTCTGACTTACTTCACTCTGTATGACAGACTCTAGGTCCATCCACCTCACTACAAATAACTCAATTTTGTATATATATGGAATCTAAAAAAAAAAAAAATTGGTCATGAAGAACCTAGGGGCAAGACGGGAATAAAGACATAGACCTACTAGAGAATGGACTTGAGGACACGGGGAGGAGGAAGGGTAAGCTGGGACAAAGTGAGAGAGTGGCATGGACATATATGCACTTCCAAATGTAAAATAGATAGCTAGTGGGGAGCAGCCACATAGCACAGGGAGATCAGCTCGGTGCTTTGTGACCACCTAGAGGGGTGGGATAGGGAGGATGAGAGGGAGACGCAAGATAGCTGATTCACTTTGTTATAAAGCAGGAACTAACACACCATTGTAAAGCAATTATACTCCAATAAAGATGTTTAAAAAAACCCATTTTTTCTTCACATTTCTTTCAAATCAAACAACACGCAGAGTGTGAACAAACACACAAAAAATAGATATTTGAGAAATTACAATAATATCAAACAGTGAAACACAGCTGATAATTTTATTAAGTAGCTGTGAATGAATAAAGAGGCTAATGGGAACGTGAACAAGCTCGAGAAAAACGCATTTTAATTATCAGTCTGTTTCCCCTTTCCTTCACCAAAATCATGCAAACAAAACGTCAAGTCAGTTTATGATTTAAAATTTCAGTAGACTAAGGTGAATTATTACAATTGGATCTATTTTAAAATGGAGAAGTGGGCTAACAGTCAATTTTCAACATTAAATAAAATTCTGGAATGTATAATTGTAGTAAATAGACTTGGAGACAGATTGCAGTTGTAATTTATCCCTAAATTTTGGCAACTTTGGAGAAATCTATACCTAACTGTTGTAAGATGCAAAACTATTCAAAATAACAATGTCCCATAACAGTGTCCAATGTAATACATATATTCTATGAATAATACATCTGAGGGCATTGTTAGGATATCCAAGCTTTAACATTTAAAATATAGGTTAAAACGACCTCTCTAAAAATATACCCACAAACAAAATTTTAATAACGTAAGTAGAAAAAAGGTAAGTACATATTTATATTGAGACAGTCTAAAGTTCAGAAAGGACTTAGGTACAACAGTGCTTTTGTTGCATATGAAGATACGTTTTATTACCTTCAAAGGAAAACGTGATGCTAATTTTGAGTGCTTAAGTATAATTTAATATGTGTATTTTTTCTTTTTTAGACAATGATGTATATTTCAATGCCCCCATTTAATTTTTAGTTAATTTTTAGATTGCTTGTTAAGTTTCTCATTTACCAATATTTACTCTCATGTATCTGTGTCTCTGGACACAATCGCTTCAGGAAGTATTGTTTTGAGCCTGGTCAGGATTTGGGTACAGGCACAGTAGTCTCTCCTCTCTAGGTGCTTTACTCCCATAAACCAGTTAGGACTAAATAAAAAAGCTCATAAGGCAGTACCCAGTAAAAAAACATGTACTGGACAGAGAATTGAAAGACTATTTCACACTCCCTTGTTTGGCAAGTCTCTTCACTTCTCTGAACTTTCTCCTCTGTATGTGAAGATGTACACCTATACCTGCGCTTTTAACTAGGATGCAGTTATGGGAAGAAGTAGAGCAAGTGGTTGAAGCTTGGGTATGAATGTTTTTTTCTAAAGCACTTTGCCTTGAACCCACAAATAAATCTAATGCACATTCCCTGTTAGACACTAGACAAATAAGTCGTAAGAGTTTTCCCATCGTTAAAGCTCTATAGAACTGAATGGAAGAGTAGGTACCAAATGGAATAAATTTATTTGCCGTAGCTTATGATACAACTGGTAAATAGTTTTATGCCCACATATTATTTTATATGTGAAGTCCATAAGTCATCTACTTTCATAAATTTTTAAATTTTACTCGGGAGCAATGGGTTAGAATTTAAGGGTTATATGTTTTGATTTGTTTTTTTCTTTTTTGTCCTTAATGCACTAAATCGTTTTATATCTTATATTGACATATTTAACTTTGTATTATTGTGCATTTACTTCACTTACTGTTGCTTATAAAACTGGAAGATAGCTTTCACATCCATCTTACAGAATAATTTAGAGAATAAAGTTAGGCAAGTTAAGTAAAAGATGTTGAAAATTACAAAACTGAGAAGTTATGTATTACTGTAACTGTGATATATATATATATATAAAACATGATGTATTTATATATAATATATGATATATATTATATAACATGGATAATAATTTTAGGCTTTCTTTTCAATTAAATTCTCAAGATTTCAGTTTTTCTCTTAAAAGTGAAGAGGTTTAATTAGAAACTTGGTCATTTTTAGTTTTTTTTTTTTTTTTTTTGGCGGTACACAGACCTCTCACTGTTGTGGCCTCTCCCTTTGCGGAGCACAGGCTCCAGATGCGCAGGCTCAGCGGCCATGGCTCACGGGCCCAGCCACTCCGCGGCATGTGGGATCTTCCCGGACCGGGGCACGAACCCATGTCCCCTGTATCGGCAGGCGGACTCTCAACCACTGCGCCACCAGGGAAACCCCCTCATTTTTAGTTTTAACTTTTAATGAGCCTATGAACTTAAAAATCTATTATCATTTCAGATTTCATTCAACCACTAGCTAACCAACGATCCTGGAAAGTCATTGCACCTCTCTGGTCCCAGGAAATGTGGATGATTTATAAATGGAGATGATAATCTGTACATAGGAGATAACAGCTATCTCACAAGATGCTTGTTAGGATTCAAAACAGGAAAATAAGAGAGAGAACCACTTTTGAGATGTGGATGACACACTCTATATAAAGGGCTTAGCACAGAGCTTCCTGCTGCTCATATTTTATGCAGTAAATACACGTGCCTACTTTGGTACCATTTCCCCAAACATAATAATGTCTTATATCCTGTCTATATATGAAGCACCTCTGAGTATTCTGGAGTCAACCTGATGAACTTGTATAAGGGAAAACTATAGCATAGTTGTTGTTTTTTTTCAGTTAAAATTGAATAAACCCTCTTCTGTGAGACTATTTCCCTTTATAAATTTCCTTTCAAAATGGTATGCAACCCTATTTTTTAAGTTGTCATAGTTAAAAAAAACCCTTGCCATTACTTTAAATTATGTAATCATAAATATTCCTTTAAAATTTGCTAACATAAAGCAAAGGAAGGAAGAAAGACTTTATCATTTTGAATGTTACAAACTCAGCTTTTAAGAGAATCACTCATTACCTTTTATGTATTTCAATCCCTTTTTGAACATTTAGACACTTCAAATTTAGCAACATTCATTATTTTGGAAATTTTACTCCCATATCTTGAAGAGACTTTAGAAATATTTCACATGTCACTAAAATTGAAGATAACCCCTTCACATTATTGATTGTTCTTACACTATTAATATTTATAAAATATATTATTACTTCTATGGGAGTTCTGCATGATACCATCATTTATATAGATCATGTGAGAGAAATGTGCAAATGTAAATACAGATGAGAGAGAATGCATAAATCTCAATATAATGTGAATATATTAAAAACATGGATAAAATAAATTAGGAACAGATTTTCTAGATTTAAAAGCCTTTAAATAAACTGTGCCCAGATTATGAGAAGAAATAAATAAGAATTTGATTAAGTAATAGCCCTCTAAGTTCTTTATGAGAGATTAAAAACACTCAGTACACTGATTTTATTTTTATAGGTTTGTAATGTCAAAAATAGACTTTATTGAATATATGATGTTATTTATTTGATTGCATATTATAATAGTCTTAGAAAATATTTTCATTCCACAATTGTTTGTTTTTTTGTTTTTTACCAAATGGGTAGTTAACATTAAAATTTACCACAAAACATATAGTCACTAATATTTTTACATAGTGCTAATTGGTATATGGTACTCAGATGTTAACTTTTGTGATTATCTTCATTGATGCCATCTGAGAAAACTCTATAGTAAAATTGATAAGGTACAGTAGAAAGAGAGTTGAACAGGAACTTGAAGACCCAATGATCTAGTCTCAGTTCTGGAGCTAATTATCTTTGTAACCTAGTAAAAAAAATCTCTTATCCTTTCTAGGCATGTGCATTTTACTGTATAAAGTATGAGCAGTGAACTAGCTGGTATGTAAGAATTCTTCCAGCCCTGGAAATACCATGGATTTGGGACAAGATGAATTATCAAATTCATGTAAGTACATTAATTAATCAATATTAAAATAAATTAATATTGGTATGCAATGGATAAAATTAGCCCAGGAGTAGGAGTAACATATTTAAGCTATGGGTCTGCTCCTGATTCATAGAGCCAGCACCCAAAGTAACTGTGTAAGGGTGATAAGAAGAAATTTCAAGAGTGTTTCCCTAATGTATAATAGCCTAGGAACTTAGCCAAAGTGAAATAATAGTGAGAAGATGCTACATTTTTAATTTACTGCTGTGGACAAGTTAGGGCTGGTAGTGTTAGGGATGAAATGTGTGGGAGTTCATACTAGCTTTGTGCATGGAAGTGTATTTTAATAATACTGCTGATAGCTACTAGTGTCAGGCACTATATATGTTACATATATAATCTTCCTACTGAAATTCTAGTTTCCTTTTTAATAGATAATGAAACTGAAGCTTAGGAAAATTGAGTTGCTAGTACAAAGATAGTTGCTGGCAGAATCATTATTTGACTTCAGGTCTTGGTGGCTCCAGAGCCCTTGCTCTTTCTACTTTACCGCAGTGCTTCTCAAATTTTAGATCACATCAGAATTACCTGGATGACTTGTTAAAAACCCCAATGTCAGTGCCAACTACCAGGGTATCTGTGTCAATAGGCCTGGAGTAGGGACCTGAGAATTCACATTTCTAACAAGTTTCCAAAGGATGCTGATGCTACTTGTTTAGGAACACTTTGAAATCACTGCAGTGCAAACATTTATGAGCAAATAGAAAGATATTGTGATATCTAAAGGCACCTGATTACCACAGATATACTTGTGAATCAGGTACAAGGTATATGATGCATATGCTAATCGTATACATTTTGACTTTTTAGAGATTTCAAATTGGGTTGCAGGGCGACAGGCTGTGATTATACAAAAAGTATTAATTCTTAAGAATCCTCAACTACACCAAGCAATAGCATAGCAAAAGGTGTGATGGCATGAAATGCATTTGATAGCTGCAAGATTGGAGGCTTGAGAAAAAGAAAGATGATCACCAGCCCTGAGACCATGAATACTGGAAGGTGTTCAACAAATTGAATTTTCTCAGTGACATTCCTGTAAAATTGATATTCCGGATGAGAATGAGAGCCTTACGAGGGGTCTAATTCAGAGAAATTCCTGTAGACGTGGAGATTGATCTCCCTGGAAAGTACCATGAATCACCCCACCTGCTCACTTTGAGAAAGAAAAGATGAATTGGTAATGACAGTATCTGTTCTATCATCCTTACCAGACCTCATCCAAAATCCAAATTAGAACTGTCACTGTATCTATAAACTACACACCCCTTTGGATTATGAGTAAGGGGAATGGAAAAAAAGAGACAGAAAGAGAAGCTATGTTTTAATGTATATATAGATAAAATAAAATGGCCTTAAGTTTTATTGGCATCTCAGGCATTTTCCCCTAATCTTTTTGTTAGCAGACATTTTACTTTTATCTCTCCAACGCTGGAATTCAAAGTACAAGATGGCATATTTTGTCAAATAGTCATGTTACCTGAAGTAACAGGTTCCTCAGCAGACATGTTGCTTGGTGCTTCAAAGTTATTTCTCAAACTGGACAAAACATTGCAAGTATTTAATATCCTGAAGCCCTTTCTGGAAACCCTGATATTAAGTAGAAGAAAGTAAAACTTTAGGGACACAAGGAGAAGTATATTTGGAGCCTTAGGGAACTTAAGTTTAGTTGCTTTTGCTTGTTTGTATTTGAGATTAGACAAGTATTTTAGCATTAGAGGGTTTTTTTTCCTATATGCATACAAGGGCATTATTAATTGCTACCTTTCTTAATTAGTGTTTTATCAGATCTCACTTTTGATAAAGTTTTACTATATTTAGAGCCCTGTACGGATGCCATTTGCTACTGCTTTATTTTAATATTTCACTGTTTCCGTAGACACCAAACTGTGTGTTCAGGGAAAAGGCATGTGTACCCCAAATCTATTCAGCTAGAGCATAAATAGTAATGCTAATTAATATAGTGAACATTAATAACTACTGCAACTAAATCTATGCCCCTGGAGTACTTAATCTATGGAGTAATTCTACCCCTTTTCTCCTTGAAGGATCTCAAAGGCTCTGGCATCAGGTTTTCAAAACCTGAAACCTTCTCCTTAATTATTTCTGCTCACACACTCACTCTTCCTACATGGACTTGATGCAGCCCTCACATCCTCCCCAAACCCCTCAACACCAAAAGATTCGGGAAATTTGATGCTGCACGGTGACATTTCCAAATGATTTCAACAGGGTAACTGTGCAGGAGAAGTTCAGCTCAGAGCTATTGAAGCCTTTTGAGGGCAGTAAATTGGGTTGGCTTACCAACTCGGTGGTGCAAAGCCTCCCCAAAGGCGCCGTGTTCAAGGAGAAGGGAATCCGCCTGCTGCCTGAGTCTATCTTTCTTTCTTTGGTCGTCCTGCTTCTTGTTCTTTCTGCATTGCGCTACCGTCCCCGTGCCTGTCCCTCTTTCAGCCCTCAGCTGGCCTCTCCAGCAGGTCTGGGAGAGGACCACTTGGCACCCGGGAAGACCCTGTACTCTTTCATTTCCACTGCCCTTTCCCCTAGGGTCCAACGAAGCCCTTGCGGCGCTCCAACATTTGGACTGCCCCCTGCTTGCTTTCCTCCCAGCGGCAGAGGAGGGCTGGGGATGAAGGGCATGGTAGAGGAGCATCAGTCTCCATGACTCATTCCCCAGTGAGTTTTTCGAACTCCCGGAGAGCCTGTTGTTTCAGTGAGGGCAGCGCTGAGGTCAGCATGGGGAAAGCGAGCTTTCTCGGCGCCTGCACCGGATCGCGCGACAGCAGTGGTTGCAGCACCACTGACTCCGGGAACAGAAATATACTGTTTGTTACCCGCCGTCCGTTTCCGCCTCGGACACCCACCCACACCCACCCTCGAGGCCTCCCGAAGGATCCTCCGTGTTGATCCGCGTGTACCTCCTCCTCCCAGCACCCCCCCCACACACCCTCACAATCTCGGCAAAGGCCAAGTCAGGCATCCAGTTTCAACCTCAGGTGGTCCATGAATATTTCAGGTAGTCTGGCCTTCTAGAAGCAAATAAAGTATTCCCGGAGGAAACAGATGGAAGGGAGGGATTCCTGTCCATACTGCAGCAGGACAGGGACACCTGAGGTTACCTCTAAGCAGCTGACTCAGTCCTGTTAACCTCAAGGGAGGGTTTTTTGATGGTGGCCTTGGCAGTGGGTGGCTTTTTGTTTGCTGTTGTTACTGGTTTGTGAAGACATTAACCCAACACACCCACCTTTCAAAAGGTCCCTCAAGACACGACAGAAATTTTCCTAACGTCACTGACAGGGCAGACTGCCGCCCTGAGGTCAGGGGAGTGAGGGTTATCAGCCCCTAGCACAAGCGCGGGGCTGAAACCTGCGGCGCGGTCACACTGCGGCGGCGGGCAAAAGGTGCTAATGAGCGCTGCTGGCAGCTCTCCCCCTGCATGGACACTGCGACCCTTTCCAGTGCTAATTAACTGCGGGAGAAGGTGCGAGCTCCGCTCTTCCAGAAGAACTCTGTGGCGGGAGTAATATCTCCTTGGAGTCCCAGAGCACGCGGAAACGTGGATCCTTCTCGAAGTCCGGGGTCCAGAGAGAAGCCCTGAAATCACGCTCTAGTACACGGTGGGGGACGCGGCCCACTAGTTCTCACCTGCTGTCCACCGAGGTTAGTGCTTTCTGTACCTTTCCTGCAAGATGTGTGTGCTCCCCCAGGATCTCCCTAGAAGGAGCGTGGGGAAGCACACCGCGGGTGTCTGTTTACGTGGGCGGGACGTTTAAGCACAACTTGGAGATTCACAGTTTCTATGTGATTGAAACCTAAAACAGACACACTGCAGCTGCAGACTGCATTTCAGAAACCTCTGCTTTCCTGTGTGTGTGTGTGTGTGTGTGTGTGTGTGTGTGTGTTTCAGCCTGTACTGGCCTCAAGTCTACCTGGCGATACCTGACGCGCTAGCGATTCCTAGTTTCCTCCATTTGGTGCCCTCCATGGCCTTTTATTTCAGATGGCGACAGGAGACAGAATGCCCAGAAAGGGTTGCCTCTCTCTTCAACCCCACTCGAGCGATTCAGGCCTCCTACTGAAGGCCACTTTGTCTTCTACTCTGAGGCGTTTTCTCGCACTGAGCCTCTTTGTCATTGCTGTTGCAGGCAGAGGTGAGATAGTGGAGGGATGAAAAGTGTGGACAGAAAGTGGAATTCTCCTGGCAGGAGCTGTTCACCTGGAAAAGCACGCGCCTGTGCCTCGGACTTCCTGAACCCTAGCACTAGCCTAGATTAGGGCCTGCAAAGCTCTTAGAAGGATTCCCCATCCGGAGCTTCCCCGTGGGCCTGGGAGACCAGAAGAAAAACAGCGTGGAAGACAAAAGCAGTCGTAGACATTGGGGGAAAGAACATTTAAGCCATTGCTACAATCTTGGTTTTCGAAAAAGCCTTGAGACTGAGGTAAAATTAAAATAAAATAAGGAGAAGGGGAAGAAGGAGAAGAAACAACTGTAAAAATTGGCACCACTGGGCGACCGGGAGCAAGTCTAAAGCATACAGCCTCTGTAGGTTTGTGTCTCAGAATTTGAGGACAGTGTTCCAAGTTGTAAAATATAGGAGATGTCCTTCAAGTGGCAGATAAGTGACAATGAAGGATCTTATTACCATTAAAAAATTTTTTAATAGTCCGTAGAAAAATGATTTTGGACGGGATCAAAGCAGAGTGTGAAATACTCCTTCTTCCCATTGTCCCCGAAACTGGAATATATTCAGTGGGCCGATTATCTCAGTCCAAATTACGGGAGCTGTGAGTAGAGGAGAGGGGTCTCATTTACAGTGCCATTTAAAGCAAACAAACGCGCTGTTCGTTTCTATCGGCGCGTCTTATCTAAACTATACGGTAGGTACGGGCAGCCGGGCTGTAATTGCAAGCGGCGCTGCTCAGTGTTTGTCAGGCTGGCGTGCTCGCCCAGCTTCGGAGACTCCCTCTTCCTATCTGCCCCTCGAATGTGTTTTGACTCAACAGGTATCACATGAAAACTCGCACTTAACCCCCGGTCATCTTCTAGCAGCAGCCACCTCAACATTTTTCCTGCCAGGAACTGTCACTGGCTCCTGGCGCCTCCGTCACGCGGAGCGCGAGTCTAGCTGGGCAGCCCCAGGGCCATCCATTAACCACCGAGTCCCAGTGGCAGGCGAACTAAGCATAAATGCGAGGCTCCTCACACGTCGAGCCGGCGACGAAAACCCCTTCTAAGCACCCCGAGACGCATTTTGTGCGCTAGGCAGTGTAGTTACGCCGTTGAGGATAAGCATTCTGGCTTAGAGCTGTGCTGAGGCTGGCTGGGGGGGCGGGGTGTCAAGCTTTGAGGAGCAGTTTGGGATTACAAGGCAGTTGCTGCCACAGAGACCAGGGACAACTTCTTGGCATTTAAGGATGTAAATTAAAATTCGAGACATGACACCCATCCTTGGTCCTAACAGAGGGAGAGGTAACCCTTCCAGCTCCCTCCACCCAAAACATGAATTATCATTTCCACTGAATGCAAATGGACTGCCTTCTGTGGGGGGACAGCCAGCTGCAAGCTGTACAATAAACTGTTTCATAGAGACGCGGCCCGATTGCGGTTCAGAGAGGCACTCCTTTACAAAGGAAGAAGCGTCCAGTTTGTGTTGACAGCGGTGGCGCGCCTGGGCCAAAACAAGCCCCCTCCCTCCCACCACCCACCCCCGACACACAGACACCCGGGATTTGAAACTAGCTTCACTAAAAACGACATCCCTCGCGTCTATGTGAGCTGCCATGACGGCATGAGTCATAAACACCGCCTGAGTATTTTTTGCAGCAATTAATGGGCAGCAGGGTGCAGGAGAAGTTTTAGAACGGAGCTGGGGATCTATTTTCTCCCGGAGGACAGCTCTCCTTCCAATGATCCTGACTGTCCCTTGCCCTCCTGCTTAGGAATAAATTTTACATCCTACCCACTCCCTCCCCTTGTCTGTTGTGCATGTGACACTCACTCTACCTGTCTGAACGCTGAGACTTGCTGGGGATTTTCTTTTTGGTCGTCAGCTAATGACTTTCCTCCTACCTTCATTCATCGCCAAAGGTAGCTCGTTAACACTTCGTGGCGTCTCAGACCGTTTAAAAGCCCCATTTTAAGCGAAACCTCTACCACAGGACCTATGGAAGCTCCTCTATCGTTTATCAATGCAAAAGAGCCCACGTAGAAATAATTCACATATGCACGCACACCTTCATGTTGGTGTGAGGGATGCATGAAAGACCCCTGTGCCCTAATGCATTTAAAATCAGCACATTCCTAACATGTTGGTAACTTTCCTACCTGAAAGGGTTAAAAAGCATTTACACGAGACTCTTTAATATAAATATTCCAGCCAAAGCATCAAACACCACTGGTTTGACTAGAAATCAAGGTAATCTTCACCACCAAGAAAAGTCTTGCAGAGGAATTCTGCCTGGATATCCACTAGTTAGAGGGTATACGAACCAACTCACGTATTCGTTTGAGCATACTGCAAGAATATTTATTGAGCACAAGCTCAATCACTGCATTGAACGCCAAATCTGGCAAGCAAAATGCATTTCCTATCTGAGGGGGAAAAGAGAGCTGTGAATCAACTCCTTCTTCTGTATTATCATGATTATTTTTATCTGTGCAAATTGCAAATAATCTACCCCTCTCCGGCGACAAGTCAGCTCACCTCCATCCAAAGCAGAGGGGACCCCCGAAAGCAAACCTACCTTTCACACAAGACACCGTCAATAAAAAGACGAGGTTCCAAAACGTAAATCCACTTTGACTCCCCATTTTCTTCATCAGGATGAAGTCTAGGCGGCCACATTTAGCGCATTTTCTCGTGTCAGGCTCCCGGGGTTTGGATTCCTTCGCTCGGCTCTCCCCTTTGCGGATCCCTTTCATATTATTCGCGAGCTCCTAATTCCTGCTCCTAAGCCCGGCGCAGCGGAGTTGCTGCTGTTATTGGTGCGCGGTCACAGCTCGAAGTGAATGGTGTTTCTGGGATACCACAGCAACCTTGACGAGGACTCAACCATCTCTCTCCAACGGGGGCACAAAGTCTTTGCTACTCTGGATTCTGTCTTTTCTTGTGCGTTTTTACCCCTCCACCGAAATCTACCTCAATTCTAGCTCGTTATAGCAACCACCAGAAACCACTGGTGAGCCTCTTAAAGGCCAGCTCCTCTCTTTGACAAACTCCCCACAATATTTGAAATTAAGGGGTTTGATTTTTTTTTCCCCGAATAGATCAATTCTGCCTGTAAAACAGCCCAAGAAATATTATGTTACTGAGGTCTCCATTGCAGCCTATGAATATAGAAGCATGTTAAAGGAATATTTTAATCGGAGAATCTGTATTGCTTTTAGGGAAACCGTGATGATAAATGAATCGGGCTCCATCGATGGCCATGTCGTTATAATGGGACATGTGTTACTACTGTAGTTGCAGTATATTTCAGGCAGGCGTCTCACATTTATCATCCTGTGATTTAATTGAAAAAGGGAGATCACAGAGAAGAATTTATTTGTACACACGCATTTACATATTCAAGTGCCTAGATGTAAACCCACAACCAGGTTTTTTGATCTTTAGGCAAACCGATTTCATCCTTGACCAGGGCGGAGGTGAGAGGTGGGGAGGGAGTCAGTCGTCTCCTCAAAGAGTTCGCCCTTTCATCCTCCCTACCCCATTTTCAGCTGCTGTGCGCTGCAGTTAAACTACTTTATCTGTGGTAGTTATCTGGAACAGACCCATTTGTTTTAATTCTGAATCGGTCCCAAATATGTAGATGGGAGGGTTCTTTCAAAACGGAAAACCTATGTATCTATACGTTTGGACCTGGCCGCGCCAACACATCACTCAAGGGTTAACATTGTACAGAGGAAGAGTTCTTGCGCCATCTACTGGCCCTCGCTAAGCCTCCCGCTTCTCTTTCACATCTAAAAGGTACCCTATTTCCCTCATCCCAAGGTGTGGGGGAGCTTTGTCCGGAGACCAGCGTGTTTTGCTCTTGTATGTCAATTTTCTAATCTTTCTTTGGTCGGTCCTGGCCCAGGTCTTATAACCCATATGTTCCTTAGACTAGGCGCCTTTTTGGAGATCTGACCTTTTCGGGAATCTGATACCGTCTCAGGAGGGGGAGGACTGCAGCAATGGCTCCGCAATAGATTGCAAAAGCTTCTGTCTCCATTTGCATACCGAAGGCTCTCAGGGGGATTAGTATCTATCTGTAGGGCTTGGTTAAGAGGACTGCCCAATATGAGTTTGCAGCTTTCCACATTGCCCACAAATGATGGCCCTGTCCCGTGCACCACAGGAGAACCCTGGCCAGCTTTTGTCCCTGGGCTCGATGTGGAGCTACCAACTCACAAGAGCAAGCCTATTGCATCTGGAGGGAGTTTTACTCTGGGAAGTGGGCACACTGCGAGCGTCAATAGGCGTGCGTGGTGTGTGGGTTCAATCTGCAAGCATAGGAAGGATTCTGAGCTCTCCGGGTACGTGGCATTTTGTGTGGGTCTGTGATTCTCCCACGGAGTGTGTGTGTGTGTGTGTGTGTGTGTGTGTGTGTACATGGGCGCTGTAGTCAAGGGTAAGAGTGTGTGTTTATGGAAATGTTGAGGAGTATGATTTTCTATGTGTGGCTGTTTTCCCAAGTGTGTCCGTGCAGTATATATGCGTGTGCCTGTGTGTATGTTCGTGGGGGGCGAGGGGAGAAGAGAAAGAAGAGAAAGAGAAATTTCTCTTCTGGGTAGGGAGCATTAGCAAGAGGCTGAAGCTGTAAATGCATAACCGACCTCATTAAACTCGGAGAGGTACATTAAGGGCGGTGTGCAGGATACTTCCTTCCCACCAGTGCTTTCTCTTCTTGTCCACATATGCAGATTCCAGGGAGGGGGCGACAAGCTTGGGACTAGACGGAGACTGGGAGGATCAACGGTGAAAACGTCATTAGCCTGCTCAGCCACCTTGGTGGCAGCGCTGGCAGTGATTTCAGTCAAGGTGTCAGGATGTGTTGCTGCTGCTGTTGCCTTTGTTGGACCTGCAAACAGGTCCTTGGACTTGATGAGGACACTTGACAAAATCCTACTCACCACATGTGTAGAGCTTAGTCACCTCAACTGATTTCACTTTTCATTAAAAGAAAAAAATCTTGGGTGTATGTAATCTATTTGAACACATTGGTATATATCCAGACAGGAGGAATTTACACCCGAAAACTTTATTTCTCAAAAGTCAGGAATACTTTTAACAGTAATTATTGTGCAAAAATAAACTTTGACTATGGGACCATCATGACTACTACTAAGATACCAGTGTCTAAAATTTATTGTCAAACATGCTAATCCTATAATCCAATTATCTTCCCCTAAATGAATCCTGCCTATAATTTCAATGTGAAGTTGTTAAAAGATTTATCTGGTAGAACCTAATACATTGAACAATACTATAGTTTCTAGTTTTTACAGCTCATAATTAATCACAAGCTATTTTTTACCTGCATCTTCCAGCTCCTGAGATAGGATGGGAAATCATATTTTAGAGATGTGAAAAGTTAAGGCATGGGGAAATGAAACGGTTTATCCAAGGTCGTCATCGTCGGGAACACTAACATTTAATCCAGTACAGTCAGTGCTGGATCACACTCTTGTCTTTCATGCTAAACAGCTTTCCCTTCAAGGGAGCATTCCCAGAGGTATTCCAGAAACATAATATTATCAGCCAAAATCCTGGATGAGAAATTCCTCAGTTTCTCCGGAAGGAAAAATACCGTGTCTAAATTTGGGTGGAAGAAATCATCTATCTCAGCTGATCTGTAGGAAAGCAGCACAGTTGTACATAGATTTGTTTAAGGCTGTTAGAAAAAGAAAATAAAAAATAGCTAACATAATAGCAAACATTAAATGCTTCCTATATGCCTCACATTGTATTATATTCACAAGGCATATCGTATTCAGTCTCTGTACAACTTGCTGAGACAAGTATTACAATTATCCTCATTTTATAGGTGAAGAAATTGATACATAAAGAAGTTAACTATCTTGCCTTGCCCGAGGTAATATATTTAAGAGGAAATATGGATCTATGGTGTCCAATTTTTGAGTCAATGTGCTTGCCCACTGTTCTTTCCTATGCTAGCTCCCAAAGATGCTTGTTTTAAAATAGTCTAATAACAAAAAATGTGATTTTTATAACAAATGTACCTGTATAACTATAGAAAAGCAAAGATATGATTTAAAGGTAATCAAATTATATATATTATATATATATACTTTATATGTATAGGTAATGAAATTATGTATATACACATACAGAGAAAAAACATTTGTTTTCTCTTTATACTTGTCAGTTACTAAAATTCCCCCCTCTTTTTTTTTGTTTTTTTTAACTTCTTGCAGCCTGTTGATCATCTCACATACAGGTCAAGGGAAATAGGGACTTGGTAAGGATCATCAAGCCAATCACAATGATGAAGTACCCTGGAGAGTTCTTAAAAAGAGTTTAGATCAGAAAGGGACAGGTTCTTTAAACTGGAAGTACCAGATTTCCATTCCGTTTCAGTGGCCCCCTCCCAAATACTATGGAATACAATGAAGTTTGATCTTAAAACAAGACTTAGTTGGCACTTAAAAGGGAGAAAATAAGCACCTTTTCAAAAATTGCTCCATTTTAAACCAGGTCCTCGATACATATTTATTCTGTTTTAACATCACAAGGGCAATATCACAGGAAAATGATCAAAACAGAATGAATACACTGAGAAAAAAAAAACAACATAAAGACTTGGGAAGAGGTTACCTTTAACTTTGGAAAGATTTGCATGTACTTTTGACAGAGTCATGAACTTATAAGTGTTTTTTTCTTAATTCATGTCACAGATACACAGGTTTACATGAGGATTACTGTTCAAATGCAGTATTTATTTTGTTATAGAAATGTTCCTGCCTATTAGGGCTGAATGTCCACTGATTGTAGACATACACTTTTTAATTAAAATGCTCAAATTCAAACCTCTGGGTCTGTGGGGGAAAAAAATAAAAATGTTAATGATTTACAAATGATGAAGCAGGAATTTTCCTGTTTGTTCACAGTTTTCATTTAGAATTTGTTGCCAGGAGAGTAGGATAAAAAGAAGAACTACTTTTCTCATTTTTTCTACTTAAGTATCCATTCTTGAGTCCATCATATCTGACCTCTCCAACTCCTGGGAAATAAAACATTTGAATTTAAATGTTGAATCTAGAATAATGCAAGAATTCTAACTCAAGTCTGTACATTTCGACTTGCAATAGTCCCTATTTGGTTGAGGAGAAAAAAAAGAGATCTAATATTCATGATAAAGTAAATTTTCTTTAAGCAATCATATTTAAGAAGATAAATTATCAGGTGGATAAAAGTATCTGTATTTCTGTTAATCAGGAAGCATTGTTGAGAGGTGGAGATGAGTCTCTTGGAAGCGTTGCTAAGAGTGCTTCCTAGGCATCCATTCCTCTTATGTCCTGACTCCTCTTTCAGTTTTATTAATAGTGAGGCTTAACAGGCATTTCAGTCTTTTCCAGCTTTAGCCACATTAAGAAAGTCAGAGACTGAATTTCTATGTCACATAAGGGTAATAATAGTGTGTTTTAAACAATGAGAGAACAGAAAAACCTTAAAACTGAAGGCAGTATCTATTGCTGTATCCAGACAAAAAAATCACACTTTGACTCCTAAAGAACTTATTTTTGACATGAGCCACATGTATAAGTTTAGTACATTAACATTCAAATTTTTAAACTGATGCCTTCTTAAATATAGATAATATAAATATAATATATAGATAGTTTAATATAAACTATATGAGCACATTTCCCTAAAGGAAAAGAACCATGGTAAATAGTTGGGGAACATGTAAGTAATGATCCTAAAAGAAAAAAGATAAGAATTGAGAGAATCTTGAAAGACAGTTCTGTTTGTCTTGAGGATAATTTCACTCTCCTGCTAACCCTGGGCCTTAATATCACTTAACTTGTCTCTGTGTAAAGGAATAGAAATAAAAAGTTAAGCAAAAGGTGTCTTTGCTGAACAATCAGGATAATCCAGGTCTCTTCTTTTCATAAGTAATAAAGTTGTTTTGCTGACAAGCTCTGAATAAATCTGAGTTCCCAGTGTAGCAGATCTTTTTGCCATCATTTCTTTAACTCTAATATAGTTATGTGGTATCAGCCTCAAATGCACTTGAGAATGCATAAGTATTTAGAGAATATAAATCAAATGGCTGGATTTCAAAAGATACGAAATCTATCATCATTACTATCAAAATGCAATGCATATTTGATTTCACGCCCTGAAGTTATCTGCCAATAAACTCACTATCATCTCCTAAAATGTTTGACTTTTTGATCATCTATATATTATTGGCTAATCTTCAAAACTGATTATAATTTCTTGATGTAAATGCATATGTTCAAATATTCAGAGTTCAGTAAAACCACTAATACATTTTATTTTGCATTTTGCTAGTCCATTGTAGATTAGGTAGCATGTATGGGGCCTTCTTTATATTTTGTTTCACTTATCTACTTAAAAATCAGTTTTATGAAATTTTGCTGAGAAATCTAAACTTAGAAGTAAACAATTCTAAAACAAAGTTAATTCTGGAAAGGTGCAAACTTTAAATTATATTTGATCATAATCTAGAAGCCCCAACCAAGCAAAACACAGCCCAGAGGTAAAAGGCAAGTACGTCACCTGTGCTTGAAATCTCCTTTCACGAGATAGTGAAGTGGTTTTGCTGGTGATAAAGCAGAATTTATTAACTTTTTATAAATATAATTGTGAGGTTATTTTTCCTAAATATTTATAAACTTTAATTAGAGGAACCATTAATAGTAGAACTGTTGGAGGTTTTACAAATTTGAAGTCCATAATCCATATATGTGGTTACATGTGCTAGTGTCTGAACCATATTAAAAGTATGAATATTCATTACTGCATAATTTGACCCAGTGTTTAAACTTCCGAAATGATCACCAACAACTCTGTTATTTCATTGATTTTTCAAATTTATCTAAAATTAACAAGTGTTGAAATATTTCCCAGAATAAGAGTACAGGAGGCCAAGCAACATAAGCATTCTTTCTTCAGAGGAAGATAACTGTGACCTTAACTTAGAAGGATCATTTTGGCCACAGAAGGAAGGAAATCAATGCAGCTGATTTTGCTTTGGCTACACATAATCCAATTTGGATTGTAAGTACAAATATCTGTCCCATCTGGACAGGGATCAATTTCATCTTTACTCTTTGTGTAGCAAGTATCATTTTCATCTCTCTGTTCATTCACTTATTTAAGAAATCATTTTGAGCTCCTACTACAAGGAAACAAAAACAAGATTCACACATTATTTTCAAGGAGCTTACAATGTAATAGAAGGGATAGAATATATTCTCAGGTAACAGTAATGAATGTCAATATAGTTCAGCCATTTTAAGAGAGCTACTTATAAAACACCAGGATGGTGGGAGATTACTTATAGCTGAGGGAAATGGAGAAAACTTCAAGCAAAGTATATACCTTTGAGCCATTCTAGAATCATCCGGAGATGTTTGGCAGAAAAATATCTTGGTGGAGAGCTATTTTCCAGAAATATTTTAAGTTAGAAACTCCGTAAGCATATCTAGGATTTGGTCAATTTGGTTAAGTGATAAAGACATGGCAGGTGAGGCCAGAAAGGTAAAATGAGCCGGAGAGAGGTGGGAATTGGGAGACAATAAGGGTCCTTGCAAATATTTTCTACATTTCCTTTCTCTTTAGTAGGCCATAATATTTGGTCAGTTCAAGTAAACCTCCAGTGGCACATTTTTAAAACAACTCAGTCAGTGGATCATTTCATTGAATAAGCAAATCAATTTGTTTTGGCATTTTGTATACAGAGATTTATAGAAGGAATGAAGTTAGCCTTTCAAGTTGATTGAAGTCATCAGGCATTTATTAGAAACATACTAATAAGATTCATTAATTATTAAATGATATAATTTACTATTAATATAGCACATAGTAAATATAATATATACTGTTAATATTAATAAATATATAGTATAAATAAGTAGGTAGATCTGGAATATTTTTGTGTCTGGTTAAGTATATTAACACTATGAACAAATACTATATTTGCAAATGCATGGAGAATTTACCTCATTATCCAGTATATGAATACCAATCTGAATTTTGGGAGATTTCACATGTCTAGAATGGGCAATGAATCTAATGCATGACATAAGATTCTAAATATATAAATACAATAGCAACAGCATCTCTAAGGAGGTTAAGCTATCCAACAATTACAATGTGATTATCACTCAATTTGTGCATTTCAGTTTTTTAGCGTGTGCTTACCCTGGGACAAATAAAATCTTGATCCTTATTCTTCCCAATTACCTTTGCTCTTTTTCTAAATCAAACAAACAAGCAAAACATAGTCAAAGCAAACAATGATGACAAAGCAATAAAAAAGCAAACAAATAAAAAACTCTTCCTGGTTAGAAATCTTGTACATTCAGTGATCAGAAAAGAGTGGGGAAAAGAAATATGGTGTGTCAACACAAATTCTTCCTTTTCAAAGCAAAAACAGTAAGATAAATGCTATTCTGAATCTGAAGCAGTTACAGTCATGCCTATTAGATAAAAAAACTGAGATTGAAAATGCCTTTAGGGTAAGAAAGCTATCACTTGGTGATAACAGAATGAGCCTTAATTTTTCATCTGTAAAATGGGATCACTGTTTGCTTCACACATTTTTCATTAACATTCTCAAGAGGTATGTTGCTGGAAGAAGTTACCATATACGATGATCACTCCATACCATTTCATAATACCTCTAATGGGTTGAATAGTGCACCCTCCAAAAATGATATTTCCAATTCCTGACCCCTGGAACCTGTGAATGTAAACTTATTTTTTTTATTTTTTTTTTTTTTTGTGGTACGCGGGCCTCTCACTGTTGTGGCCTCTCCCGTAGCGGAGCACAGGCTCTGGACGCTCAGGCTCAGCGGCCATGGCTCACGGGCCCAGCCGCTCTGCGGCATGTGGGATCCTCCCGGACCGGGGCACGAACCCGTGTCCCCTGCATCGGCAGGCGGACTCCCAACCACTGCGCCACCAGGGAGGCCCCCGTAAACTTATTTTTAAAAAAGAGTCTTTGCAGATGGATGTGACTAAGATAAAGATCTTGAGATGAGATCATCCTGGATTTAGGGTGGACCCTAAACCCAATGGCAAGTGTCCTTAACAAAAAAAAAGAGAGAAAAGTCACAGAAGAAAAATTGATGCAAAAAAGAAGCAGAAATTGGAGTGATGAGTTTACAATCCACGTAAGGCCAAAGAGTGCTGGCAGTCACCAGGAGCTAGGAGAGAGGCATGGAATGAATTCTCCCTCAGAACTTCTGGACGGAATCTATCCTGCTGACATCTTGATTTCAAACTCTAAATGTTGTTTTAAGGCAACAAGTTTCTAGTAATTTGTTTTCACAGCCCTAGGAAATCAATACTGTACCCAAGACAGCCAATGACATTGATTTTAGGAACATGGTTAGTGGATTCCAATTTGATCTCTGATATCTGTCCCCCTGACCCCCGACAAAGGCTCTTCTTCCTATCCCCACCCTAAGTGAGAGCATTCTTTACTGAAACATTTTGAGACCTCCATAAGTTTTCACTCATTAATATTCATTTATTTCAAAATACTGATGTATTCTTATGACTATCACCTCTTTTAGAATGAGTTTTACATAAATATTTGTGTGTGATCTAGAACTCTCAAGCCCCAGCTTGAGCTCAAGTTACGTACATTTTGTTCTGTTCCTAACATCTCAGGCACAATGCAGCTCATATTGCACTCATCCTCTTCCGTATTCTCCTCCCTCCCCAAATTTGCTTCTTCTGATTGAACTTCTCTGTAATCATTGCCATTTTCATCCCAACTACTCAGAGTCAAACCTCATTTTTTACACCTCTCTCTTCCTTATGTCTGTGATAGAGTCAAACGCTAATATCTGAAAATGCCTCCTTTATATTAGACTCCACTAAGTTCCTTTCCATTTTACTGCCATCATGTGAGCTCAGGTACTAATTATCTCATGCATATGTTATTGCAAGGACCTACTAGTTACACTGGCTGCTTCATTCTGTCATGCACTGAGTATGATCATTTCATCATGGCTCTTACCTTTTCAAACAACCTTCATGTTGTTCCATTATCACTATCATTATCTTCAGGATAAATTGACGGTATTAAATCTCATAGTCAAGATCATTCAGGGATGTTTCCTCCTTCTAGTGAGTCAATTCTAATCAGCGCACACTCCAAATGTGTTTGAATTCTGCATCTGAGTCTTAGTTGATATTACTCTCTCGGATTTTAATACTTATTTATTTTTTATTCGCATATCCAAATTCCAAATTTCAATGCTGAGTTCAGGTCTTATTTTCTTTAAGCATATACGTATTGTCTATATGGATTATATTATGACATTTATACTACTTTACTTTGTTATTTATAGTTTATGTCTTTACACATGTATTGAAACATGTTAGGATTCATTTCAAATGTATCTTTAAAAGGTCCACAATAAATGCTTTTATATTATACACTTTAATCACTTTAATACATATTTGACGAATGCCTAGATTACATTTTGACTATGTAACTCTGAGTTGATTCTTTATTTAATTGATGGAAACATTGGTGTGTGTATGTATATATGCGTGTAGGTGTATATATGCTTATGAAAGAGAGAGGAAGTAGAGGCAATGCACATAGAGCAAAGAAAGCAGGGAAGGGAAAGAAAGGTTGTGTCCACTAACATTAATTATAATAAAAGTTTTGATAACTAATGCCAGAAATTCTACTCTCTGATTTCCTCCTTGGCTCTGAGACACTCCAATTTCCCATGCAAAAGCAGCTCTGTCTGTTTGGCAGATTGTTTGAGCTGGAATTAAATGTGCACAGCTGGTACCATCTGCTGCAAATTCTTTAATTCTTGTTATCTCTTAAACAGCTTTTGGTTTTGTTTTATTCATAATTCATTTATGGAGGATGAGGAACACCTATGGGGTCTTAATATTGTTTAAGGGATGTAGTGCTTGTTCTCAGTAAACTATAGTAGACTCTGGTTGATCAATATCGCTAAGTATCTACCTAGCTTTACTGGTGACTGGATTTGATTTAAAACCAAGGTTGGTTTTAGGTAGTCAAGTAGAATAATTTCTTAAGATTATATATCATGATGATAATGTTTCAAATATTTTTCCTATTTGTACCATTTTTCTTTTTTTAAAATAAATTTATTTATTTTTGGCTGCGCTGGGTCTTCATTGCTGCATGCGGGCTTTCTCTAGTTGCAGCGAGCTGGGGCTACTCTTGGTTGTGGTGCACAGGCTTCTAATTGCGATGGCTTCTCTTGTTGCAGAGCATGGGCTCTAGGCGCACAGGCTTCAGTAGTTGTGGCACACAGGCCTTGTTGCTCCGCGGCATGTGGGATCTTCCAGGACCAGGGCTCGAACCCGTGTCTTCTGTATTGGCAGGCAGATTCTTAACCACTGCACCACCAAGGAAGCCCTGTACCATTTTTCTTTAATTTGTTTTCTCACTTATTTTACAATTGAAGTCTAGGACTTTTGAATCATAATTTCCCAGCCAGTAGACAAAATCAGAAACCTAGAATTTGTGCCTGTTTCCTCTCTTTTCCTCACTTCTTTCTTGTTCTGTGTTCTTAATATCTCTAAAATCAGTGTCTTCCTATGAATTTCATCATCACTGATTTTCTGCAGGCCCTCAACACTTCACATCCCAGCCCAGTTCAATGCATTCTCTACTGAGGACTTAGACTGATCTTTCTGATACATAATTCAGTTCATTTTATACTCTCTTACTTAAAATTCCTCAATGTCTATGTATGTCCTTCAAATTATTTGAAAAATATATGCATTTCTACCAGTTACTGCTGCTCCCTTTTCCTGACATTTGCTCCCTCATTTTTGTTCCCGTTTTGCATGGAAAACTCCAGGATAGGCTTCAAACTAAATCAGGTGATTTTTTTTTTCCTTTTTGCAGAATTAATTTATTATTCTCCTTGGTTTGAGCAAAATGACCTTCTGTGTTCTGGTAGGAACTTGTACATAATCCTGTTGGAATATTTATCATAATATATCGCCATTTTTACCTATTTAGTCTTTGTATTCAAGTTTGTGGTCCTAATGAACAGTGTCTTTTTTTTTTTCTCCAAAACTTCAAATACTAGTCCAGTGCCCTTCAGTATTAGACATTTGATAAATTATTGATTGGATGAATGAATGATTGAAAAACAAGATCTGTAGTGAAATTCTCAGGGAAGAATTCAATTCATAGTGGGTAAGTAGAGGTCCCTTATATGAACGTGAGAAAGTAAATTTTATCTGGTAATATACACATGAACACATATTAAAAATACTTTTGTTCTTATTTTGTGTTGAAATTATTCTGAAGTAATTTGACCCTAATTGATTAAAGGTCTTTAGCACATTTAATCAGTGGAAATCAGGGCAGCCAAGGCAGATACTTGGGCTGCTTGGGTCTAAATTTAGTTTAGTATTGACAGGATTCATGCTGATTGGTTCTCTTTACTTGCTACTCTGCACAGAGGCAAGCAACTGGCTTTTCCTTTAGTCTGACATTTGTCCAATCTGGCATGGATAAGATACACTATGCTTAGGGCATCCTGTCCAAATGCAGAAAAAAAAATATGAGGAGGCTTGATCAGGGCACTAAATTGTACATGTGTCTATTCTAAGGATTTAAAAACATAGAACATGTAAGGAGAAAATATGCAGGGAAATACAGCAAGTTTTCTGGTATTGTGGAATTCATGTTGAAAACCTTCCTATTTATGGCTTTTTGAGATGCTTGCTGGTCTCTCTGCAAAATACTAGAGAAAGATGTTATGACAGTATCACTGTTTCCTAGCAGATCATGATTTTGTGTCAATCAAATTCTGATAATGTTGAACAGTTTTCTCTCTGGAAGTAGCAATTGGACTTTTCTGTGCCATGAACAGGTGAATTTTTAAGATTTTAGTGTCCATCAAAATGACCTGACGTCCTACTGAATCAAAAGGGATATAGCAGGCCCCTCCATTTTCAACATGGTTCTTTATAGTAGAGGTTAAAAGAGGATAGTGAATTTCACATGGGTCGGTTTTCCCAGGAAAGAGAATAGGCACCCCACCTAAGTCTAGCCAAGCAAGCTTTTGGGTGCCATAGGCTGTCTAGTAAATGGGAAAACTGGTGAAAACAAATTAAACGCAAGAAAAACATACCTACTGTTATAATTACTTTAACTGTGCGATTTATATAAAAAAGCTAATTTTTCCTCGATACAAATTATAAAATTGTATCCTTGAATGATGTTATAATATCTGGAAATCACACTAATCAGCTAACACAGAGAGACCCTGGGAGAGCTGAAGCAGGAAGGGGCAGGGGGGAAGAGCACGCTGTTAACTGGTTGATAAGTAAGTTAAGCTGCCGCTCAAATAAACAGTTTTGCATCAATTATTTGGTGATATTTATATAAATTGCATGCAGAAGAATCCTGAAATTGACAGTCTTCATACACATAGAAAAGGTGAATATTTAGTACACCTGTAAATGTTTGTTTTCTTTTCCCTTTGCAAAGCAAACCAATTTTTAATTCAGGAGTTTTAATTCAAAACCTATTGATATTTACATCATTTGGAAATATCTCAATGTATTAATTTATTAGAAAATTAATGCGTATAGAATGCTAGAAGTACACTGACTTCTAAACATTGAATTTGAATGTTGTGTAGTTACACAGCTCTATCAATTTCTAGTATTTTATAGATCATGTATATACAATTTTGACATGATGACTTTTCAATATTGTACACATATCATGTCAATAATGCAATTATTTTTTCCAGGTATTCATAACTCTGGGAGAAAACTTTTTCTGAATCACAGAATTTTCCAATTATCTGAGGGTATCATTATTTATGTATTGTTGAGACCAATTATTTTGAATAGAAACTACTCCAAAATGTAGCACACACTTTCTATATTTAAAAAATTGTGTTGATGACTGAAACAGCAGGTATTTACATCAATTTTTTTTCTGTTTTCTTTATATTAAATTTCAGGTGTAACATCCATTTCTGTATGGTGGAAGATAGATCTCTGTTTGATGTGACTCATGCTTTGGTTGACGAAAAGATTGAATTCAAATTGCATCTCAGCTCTCATAACAGTTCAGGGGCTCTGACTTGCTTATCTTTTACTCTCATTTTGTCCCAGGTTCTGATATGATGTTATTGGGGATTTTTCTTCTGTGCTCTGGACTGCATATGACTCCTGTCCAACCAATATGCACTTGATAGCTTTTGAGAGACTTAAATGATATTTTCATTCTTTGTTTTTACTTTCATTTTTCTGTTTGTACAACATAATCTTAAATGTTTTTCTGGTTATCACACTGTGATTTCCTTTCTGGTTATTACCTCACTCTCCTTGTCTGCAGTCTTTATAGAGCTGTCTGTCAAGGTTCCTAAAGATCCCTAGCCATATATGGGCACATGACCTAGCTTTGTTCATTGTGATTACTTTGGATCCTTTGAATCTTTAACAGTGTCACAAAGACTGAGAAATTATTTGAGCTGATTTAGCATAGTGGTGATAACCAAATACTGCTGTAAATTACTTCCAACTACATTGAATTTCCAATTTGCCCTGCTTCCTCACGTTTCTAAGTTTATTTATTTTTTCATCTTTTTCAATTTTGAGTGACCCCAGGATCTCAAGAGCTCTATAATGAATTCTTACTTTGCATCTGCTAGCCAGAATTAATTTCTATTACGTAGCCCCACAAATAGTAACAGTCTCATAATGCATATCAGGTTAAGATAGCAAGATATAAATAAATAAATAAATGCCAAATGTTTGAGTTATCTGTTTGAGTTTGATTAAGACTCTTTCCACTTGCATTAAAACCCTTCCTTAAGTTAGGTATTCCCCAGAGGTCTTGAACAGAATAAGGAAAAATAACCTGTGCCTCAACAAGGCAGTCTTCCTTTTTCTACAAGTGTGTAGTATTTTCCTCAATATCATCTCCATTATCCAATAGCAGTCTCATGGTCACTAGTTATTACTGGAACATGCTATCACTAACACAACCCACAACTTATGCCCAGCTAGATCTGGTGATGAGGGAGGTGACCAGGTGGTCTGAGAACATGGTGCCATGAACGCCTGAAGATGTGGATGGGAAGACTCCCTCAGTTCTGACTCTACTGTGCAAGCCCCATCTCCCGATCATCACTACTTCTTACCCTCTGGTAAGAAGGTAAGTTGATTTACAAAGTTGTGCTAGTTTCAGGTATACAGCAAAGTGAATCAGTTATACATATACATATATCCACTTTTTTTTAGATTATTTTCCCATATAGGCCATTAAAGAGCATTGAGTAGAGTTCCCTGTGCTCTACAGTAGGTCCTTATTAGTTATCTATTTTATATACAGTAGTGTGTATGTCAATCCCAATCTTCCAGTTTATCCCTCCCCCCGCCCTTACACCCTGGCAACCATAAGTTTGTTTTCTACATCTGTGACTCTATTTCTGTTTTGCATATAAGTTCATTTGTACCCTTTTTTAGATTCCATATATAAGTGATATCATATGATATTTGTCTTTCTCTGACTTGCTTCACTCAGTATGACAATCTCTAGGTCCATCCATGTTGCCCCTTTATATTTTGCACCTGAGGAAAACAGACCTTGCGTTCCTGTCCTGCTTTCCCACTCTGTTTTCTAGTTTCCAGTAGGAACATTTCCATTATAAATCATTTGGTTCCTATATCTGTGTTCTTTATTAATGGACATTGTTAGGATATGGAGACAAATTCTTGTCTCAGGGTCTGTTCTGGGAGAACCTGATCTAAACCAGTAAATGACTGCAACTTGGATTAAATCAGATTGTGGACTTTTAGCCGGTATTTTTTCAATGACACTAGAATATGCCCTGTTAAATAATACTTCTTCACAGTGTCTGTGAGGTTTGCTGTTCAGGCTTGTACCTGCAACCTTCTTGAGACGATTGTCCTTTGGCATCTCTGTGGAAAAACTGAAGTGCCTGGGAGTCTGTTCTACCTTCTTCTGGAGGTGGTTTATTGCCAGTGCTTTGCTGCTATGGGAGGATAAAATCCCAGACTCTTTGTCTCAAGATACACAAACTTTAATTTGTACAGCCACCTCTCAGAATCTGCAAGGTATTGGTTCCAGGACTCCCCAGTGGACACCAGATTAAGAGGATGCTCAAGTCCCTGTAGTGCAGTTGGACCCTCTATACCCTCGGGGTCGAGTTTGATGGCGGTCGGTTGAATCTGTGAATGGGGTATGTGTGGATGCTGAGGGCCAACTGTAATTTATATTCCAGTTTTTCTCAAGGGATTAGGCTGAGTTTGAAACTTCACCTAAAGTCACCTTGCCTAGCTTCTTTTCTTTGCTTATTGTATCATGCTGACCCATATTGGAGCTGGCTGTAAAAGGAAAAATGCGTACCCATATGTATACTTACCAAAATAGTCTCCCATATTTCAAACCAAGTGGAATTAGTTACTATAAGTTTTATGATTTAAAAATGACAGTATAAAGTCCTGAGTTGTTCAATCTCTTCACACACTATTGTCACAAGCTTACTTGGCAGGAGAGCTGGGATCCCTGGGCTGATTGAAAATGTCTGTTCCTGTTGTACAAATAGCACAGGGTTACAAAACAAACAGAGAGCAGAACAGCAGCATGCCTTTGTTTAAAAATGGACATTTTGTTCATCATAGACTTTTTGTATTAATTTTGATTTATAAATAATATTTCATTAAAATATGATTTTTTTAAAAATTTGATTTACAATTTTTGCCACTAAATAAGAACAAACCAAAATGCTAACTCTAGAAGAACTTGAGATACTTTTCAAAACTATGTCTATTCATATAATGAGCTTGACAGAATAAAGTAAAACATGTAAGGCATTTTAGTTTTATAGTCATGACACCAAATAATCAGTGTAAGTTGATTTTAAATATTTTGCACGGATGTAATACAAGATTAAGTTATACACTTTAAACTCAAAAGACCCCATGAGCTTTCCATATCATTCACTCATGCACAAATGGGAGGATTGCAGTTTTCAGGTGTCCTAAAGGAAGCCAAAGGACACAGTTTGCAAAGCGCAGGGTGCTTCATCAAGCCCACTAGGGGGAGTTTCAGTATTTGAATGTGACACCATGGGACTTGCCATATGCAAAACCACACCAGCCAGTAAAACTTTACTGGAAATTGTCTAAATCTTCTAAAGCTTAATCTCTTACCATTTTTATACCATTAACTAAGGCTTTCAGTAATTTTTTACCTTGGGACACTTAACTGACTGACTCTCAAATTAGTTCAGTTGTCTTTTATTTATTAATCTAATACTGAGCGATTACCGATTAACCAATCTACTTATTTATTCACTTATTTATTCTCTTAATAAAGATTTATTGCATGACTTATGTGTGTTAGACACTGTACTATTACCTGAGAGACTAACAAATAAAGTTAGGCAAAGTTTTTGCCTTCAGAGAATTTACAATTCTGTGGAAAAAACCAAAATGAAACAGAATCCAGAAGATTACAATAGACCATTATCATTGCTATGATAGGAGACTATAGGGTTCAATGCAGCATATTCAAGAGTATTTTATTAATTTCTCAAGGTCAGAAAGGTATCATCTGACATTTAAAGTATGAATAGAATATAGCCATGTCAATTTGGGTGGGTGAATGGGGGGAGAGGTAACATTTGATGAAAATAAAAATTCTACATGGTTGGAGCATAGAAATATAATGAGGGGAAAATGGAGATCTCTGTGTATTTTATTTTTTTGACATAGTGGTATCACTCATAGCATTTATTCAAACAATCATTGAATTTTTCAGATTTTATCTTCAATTATAATTAGATTGTTGAAATAACTTCTTAATTACTCTCCTTAAATTTGGGACACACAATGGAATTGTGGGTATTGGCAAATACAGATTTGAGATGAAGGTCCACAATATTGGATGGGAAAGGAAAGTCAAGGGTAGAGAAGACAATGAAGAGAGATAATGAGACTGAGAGCCTTAATTATATTAGATAAAAAGGTGTAATGTACTGGGATAAAATGGTTGGAGAAATAAGATGGTTAAAGATGCAGCAGTTCAGTGGATGATGATAATGTCCAACCTGTGGCCATGGATGCAGTCAGTGGAAGTGGAAGGAAAATAAAGGCTTTTCCTAGAGATGAAGTTACAAACAGAGTAACCAGGATGTTGGAAGGATTGTCCACACAGACATTGAGTCATCCAGAAACATGGAGAACATGAAGCAGAGAAGATGGCTTTTATTTACAAAAAGAAAAAGTTGAGAATAGTTGAGAGCAATTTAACAAATGTGAATACTGAGGTGATATATGCCTATGGTGCCTACCATCCACAAAACAGCAAGGCTTTTTACAGGAGCTTGGCGAGGTAATGAATGTTATGGAAGATATGATGAAGTTAGAAGATATGATCATGGCTGTTTTCTGAAGTACTAGATGATACTGAAGTACCATCTATGAGGAATCTGTAGTGGAGGAAATGCTTTCAATCTCGGAAGGTTTCATAGACTTACCATGAGGTATTTTCATATTTTAATTACGTGACTGTATTAAGCCTTTGAAATGTAATTTGATTTTAGTACATCCAAATCCAAATATTTGAGGTTTCTAAAGTATTGATTTATTCAGCAAATAGGATTTGATATATACCACTTGATAAGACTATTAGGAGTGGCTTAGTTGTTCATATGGAACAGAAATATCAAAATTCTTAACTCGTAAGTTTTTCATGAGGATTATTTTGAATAATGAAATTAAAGAGCATAGCATAATGGATAATACTGGACAGTATTGATCAGAAAAATGATTTGTTTTATTGAAGGAAAGAAACGTATCAGGATTGTTAATAGAAATAGAATGTATTAAGTCACTACATTGAGGAGTAAAATATAATGGGACGAAGATATTTTATGGGTGCTATAGACTGAATGTTTGTGTCCCCCTCCCCTAATTCATATGTTAAATCTTAATGTCCAATGTGATGATATTTGGAGGTTGGGTCTTTGGGAAATTATTAGGTCATGAAAACAACTAAATATTCATCATTATTGAAGGGTTAAATAAAACATGACAAATTTTTACAATAGCATAATATGTCATAATAAAAAAAAGTAGGTAGATGCCTATAAATGGGTATGAAGAGATTGCCAAGACACATTATTAGGTAAAATAAGAATATATACAGTATAATCCCTTTATGCAAATTAAATCTTTTCTACGTGCATTTAGGAAAATGATGAAGGCATGTGCATCAAACTGTTATGTGTTTGCCTCAATAGTAAGCTTTCATTTTTTATAGAATATAATTCTCTATTATATGAAAAATTTACAAGAACATATTCATATGTCAGATGTTACAAATATAAGGCTCTTAGATGCATAAACTTAATGTTAGAACAAATTTTTTTTTAAGTGTTTCCCTCTTGACCATATTAGTTCTGTTAAGAGTAATATACCTAATTAAACTGTGGTAATATACCTAATTAAACTGTAATATACCTAATTAAACTGTGGTAAAGATGTGAGTATAGGCAAGGAAAAATCATCACTAAGATGAAATTCATGTCTGTAAATTCATTATTTAATTTAGGTTTCCCACTTTAGTTATTAGTATTCATTATTGATTATTACCATGTTATACATAAAAATGAATCATATCTTTCTGCATTTGTGGCTCTCCCTACACCATTTAATATAAGTGATAGAAAAGTAAGTAAACATAACATTTTAGCAAATAACACAGTTATTATTATAATAAGTCATTGATCTTCTATATTGTAGAATAGAGACCAACTGTGTTCACTGGGATGTGGATAAAAAGCATACTATCTGAAACAGGATATGAATAGGAAAGGATATGAAACAGGAAGGATATGTTTCTCTTCATGTTTAAAGATTCTAATTATGGCACATGCATCCTTTACAAAATAAATCAACATTATGCTAGCAGTCAGTGATGGTGGTGTGCATTCATCAGTTATCTCAGTAGATATTGTCTTCCAGAGCGTGGTGCAAATACTAACGCAAAAATATAAGTTACTGTGATTCACCAACATAACCAAAGAAATTTGACAATATTTGTGAATAAATTGAAAAAAGAGTTTAGAATTAAATTTTGTTTTCACTATTAAAACATTATTTCTCAAAAGTAAATTCTTTGTCTAAATTCATTTATTTTGACCACTTAAAAACTTAAGCTCATGTATTTCAATTCAGGCGTTAGTCGGTAATGACCCCAATGCTGACAAATATCTAATTATTTGCCAACATTCAAATGGTCAATTATTTTATGTCAGGTCTAGAACTCAGACCTTCTGTCTTTCATCCCAGTATTTATTTTATTTCTATTAAATCATATATATTTCTGAACAAGTTTAAAGAATAATACTAGGATCTACTACATTAAAGAGTATAAAGATATAATTAATTAACCTTTGAAAAACAATGATAATTCATACTTTTTTTTTTACGTGGCCTTGTGAAATAGACCTGTGTGTGTATCTTACATGCCATGAGCAAGCCTAAGGATATTGAGCTGTTAATGCCTCATCCATTTACCTGAACTCAGAATTGGTGACACTAACACGTAGAAAAATGGAATGAAGGTAAAAAAACAATTTATTCTTGTTTGGGAGAACAAAATATAGTACATAGAGAACTAAGTCCTCAATTATTTTTCCCTACTACTTTGATTAAATAGGCAAATCTGCTTTTATGTTTAAAGAAACATAAAATTACCTTGTGCTAATTAATCCAGTGTCCTTTTTATGTGCACACATTTTTACAGTCTCCTAGATATCTGCAGTTTTAGTTACCACTTTTGTGGGTTGCTCCTATACTTATACCTTTCTTCTTAACTGCTCTCCCCACAGCTAAGTTGTTTTTTACCTTTCTGACTACTTGAATGTTGCCAGAAATCATAACTTTAGCATGCCTGAAATGATTCACCAGTTTCTGCTAAATACATTTTTCTGCATTCTCCATTTTGTTCATGGCATCACCATCTTTCCAATAATTCAGACTTGACTACCAGTGTGTTTGTTATTAGTACCTTCCTTCTTACCGATTCAGTCTTAGCCATTGACATAGTGAATAACTTTCATGTTCCCAGCACTGGCAGATGCCATGACTTATAAACCACATTCTGTCATTTTGTAATTTTCAATCTACCAGAGTGAGAGATAACCAGAAAGTGACAGTCCTGCAAAATAATACTATAGAAATATCCACTTTCATAGCATATTCCAGAAACTCATAATGGATGTTGGAGGAAATGAGGAGAGTCAAGAAGAGATTTAGCAGAAGTCAGAGAAGCCTTCCCAGATAAGATAGTGTCAAGCACTGGCAGTTGCATGTCTGCAAGATTCCTTGCTTCTGTTATGCATTTCACCATTTAAATGAGACTATTCTAATTGAGGCTCTCATTACACTGTTGCAAAAGTGTTCATAAAAGACTTCTTTCCTTTCGTTTCTGTTTTATTCTCATCTACTCCTTCACAAGGCTGTCAGTTGTTGGTCAGTTTGGTATTTTCTATACTTGTGCTCTTGATATTCTCCTACTAGAAAACTTGAAATGTTTCCTATTGCTTACTAGTTTATTACTCAATCCACAAACGGGGCTCAACACCTTATTTGCCACAATTCACTCAAAGGTTGCTCTGTCCAATATGATATTCACCAGACATGTGTGGCCATTGAACTTTCAAGTTAAAGTAATTAAAATTAAATATAATTACAAAGTTAGTTCCTTAGTCACACTAGCTACGTTTCAAGTGCTCAATAACCATGTGGCTAGTGGCTGTTGTATTGGATAGCACATAGAGTGGATATTTTCACTCTCAGAAAGTTCTATTATACGGTGCTGCTCTAATTTCTCACAAAATTGAGGTACATTTTTTTGTTCTACATAACTCACTTTCTCACCTATATGATTTTGCTCCCTGTGACTTTTCTTCCTAGAAAGCCTTTTCTTCCATTTCTCTTTGCTTAAATGACATTCATCTTTCAAGATCCATTTTTGCCAGCTTTCCCCTCCATGAAATTTCCCCTGATCCCTGTGCCCAGGAGTGATGTTTTAATTACTTAATTTTCATAATTTATCAGTCTGCCTTTAACATTTATCACTTTATATCTTGCATTACAGATATTTGTTTACGTCTTGTTTATACACTAGAGTATAAGCTCTCTAGCCACTGTATTGTATATATATATATACATATATACATATATTTGCATTTTCTGCAACACCTACCACATCCTTCATATACTATCAAGTGTTTATTAAATGATAGAATTTAGTTGCATTTAGTTCTGAGATTTATACCTCTGGTATTCATATATATGCATTTTTCAATCTTGAGAAAAAGATTTGGAAAGAGAGTAGTTGGAGGCTTAATATAAAATATCTTGAGGATTGTAATATTACTATTTTTATGAATTAGAAAAAAGACAAAATGCTTAAAATTAATTCATTATCTCTCAATTAAAGAATATGTAATTACTCCAGTCTATGAGAGGTTTAGGAAAATCCCTGTTGGCAGAAATTAGCAGCATTAAAATAATCAGTCAAGAAATAGTTTCAGTCAATTTTTAATTTCACCGTGATATTTATTTTCAAAATATTGATAATCCAGGTGACTTCAATTCTGATATCCAGTTAAACCACATCTCTCCTCATAGATGCTATTTATCACATAGTTTTGTGTTTGCAGTACTTTGAACTTACTTTTAAGCACATCAGTGTTCCTTTTCGATAACTTCAAACAAATTCCTAAAAATAAAGATTTCAGTATTCTAAATTGTTTCTTAGAACATATGAATCTCAGTCCAGAAACTCAGGTGTGTAAGAAATGTAATTTAATTTTCTGTAACTAATCCATATCAAGTATGAGTCCTTGTTCTAACACATATTATTTGTGTAATTGCTATCAGTTTAGGATTTTCTTGCTTTTCTGAGGGTTTGTGTAAGTTCTGGAGGATTTAGGAAGTGCAAAACCATGGCTGGAGAGAGAAGTGGTGGCTTTTCTTTCATGAGTCTCATGATTCTTATTCCCACCTGTGTTTCTTCTACCTTCCTGTTTGACATCAGGATATATATTCCTGTTAATTGCCTCTGTGCCATTCTTGACCCTTAACCAAAGGTTTCTCCTTATTTGGTTCACTCTCGGCTTCATATATTCCCCTCTAAGGGGCAGAGAAAACATTGTACTCTGTAAGTTTCCCTGTGTGACCATGGGAAACTTATGTTCAAAGCCCTTCACCATTATACGCCATTTTTATGAGAAAGTAAACGTTTTAATCATCCTGATCCTAGCTGAGTGGTGGGAATTCTGAGACCACATCAGGATTTTGCCTAGGGGAAAAAAAGTTCTTAACCACTTTTATCCTATTACTTCGGCCCTATGCTAGTTACAAACAACCCTGGCTTCTTGCCTCACGTGGTGTTTTCCTGGAAATAGGAGCATGGTGCATCTCTGCTCCTGAAGGCTGAAAATCTGGGTGGAGCTCTACAGCCTTCTCTCACACAGAGCTGGGCATCCAAGTGATTTCACGTGGAAGGCATAGATAAGGACCACCTGTATTTCATCTAACTTCTTTTTCTCCTATCTGGAGACTAGCCTGGTTTTTCAACTATTTCACTTGTTCGTCTAAATTACTCCTCTGAGGAAACTGTTTTTAAACTTAAAAGAGAAGAACTGATTTCTCCTTTTTGCTGTATGTTTGTTTGCAAACTGACCTCTATACATGGAGGGCAAGGAGAGACCAAAGAAAGAAGCAGACCACTCCAAATTGTTAGCTGGTTGTTTTAATAAGCAAGGGAACTTACATACGAGGCTTGTGTCAGACGGCCAAATGACAAGTAGATCTCTGCATCTGCCAGAATCGTAAAAGTTTATATACAGGACTTAACTGCGTTCAGTCAAGTGTACTGTCCAGATGGTCTCTACAACAGGTTGCTCTCTCAAGGTCGCATCATTGAAAATTACTCTCACTGTGGATATGGTGAGAAAAGTGTGCATTCCAAAGACAAAGGAGGGAGTGAGGAGCCGCCATTTGCCCGGGTCCAGCTCAGTGGTCAACCTGTGGTCACGTTCTCTCCGTGACCTCCTCCAGCACTGTATCATCTCTCTTCAAAGGTAATAAATGTTGAAGATTGAGCTACTTATAAAATGGGCAGGAGCAAAGTAGGATAGTGAGGAAGAGGGAAGGACAGAGCTAATATTTATTATATCGAACATCCTGGGAAAATAAATAATATAAGAAGTATTTTACCTCTGGTACATATAGTGAAATCAACTCATGGGAAATAACATTAAAAGAAACATTAGAAGTAATGCAAAACCATTATAAGTTAAACATATTTCTCTAAAAATGGCAAGTTGACATCTTAAAGAGCCTCAAGCTTCATCCTGCCAATGTTTGTCTTCTGCTTTTTCATTTGAAGATGCCTCTAAAAGATGGGCACCATCAAAAGTATTCCTAGCAATGCTAAATATAGCAAAATCATAAAGAGTTTTCTTCATTTCCAAATTTGGTTGGGTATAGAATGTCAATTTTTAAATTTATCCTTAAAGATTTACACATATTCATCTAAATACCTATGTCATTAGAAGGCATATTCTAATTTTATGAATATGTCATGACTTCTCAAAATGCCTTATTTAACATTGACATTATTGAACGAATTTATTTCTTTTGAGAGAGGAAAATCTTTCAACATAATGAGAATAACCATAAAACCAAGAAGTGCAATCTCTAAGATAAATTGAAATATATATATATAATATGAAATATGAAAATATATGTTCAGCTTATATATGGATTTATAAGACAAAGCAATCATTTTTATTAAAAATACTAGTTCCACTGAACTGATTATTAAGTTGAATTAAGATACTTAATAAATTGTACTAGCATATTATAGGTGCAGTACATATTTCCATACTTTTGGATAACCTGGAGAAAGCTTTTTTCCATTATAATATGAAGAGGCAGATGCTTTGTCCTTGACTATAAAGAGAAATTTTGACAATGAGAGAAACTTAGAAAAAATAAGTAATCTTATCTAATATATTTCTATTCTCCCTTTGATGCCTTGAAATGGATATTGCACAAAAGTGGAGTTATATATGCTTCTTCAAGTGAAATTTGCTTCTAAGTCTACAGTGTTGAATACTGAGCATAAAAATAAAAATGTTACTAAAGACCCGTCTTTTAAAATCTCATGGTATAGAGAAGGAAACCGAAATGATAATGTACAATTATGATCAAGGGTAATCTTTGTAATTGTGGTATGAACGCAGTCCTATAAAAACACAGATCACATTAGTGACTATGTTGCCTATGGAAGAGTCAGGTGAAGTGACATTGGAACTGCTTATAGAATAATGAGAATTAGATTTTTTGTTGTTGGAGTGAAGAAAGGTATCACAAGCAGGAGACAGTATGGAAATGAAAAATAGTGAAATGTCACTTTGAATTTTGTATTCTTTAGAAAAGAAATTTGTGTGAAAGAGGGATTGAATATTTTATTACTATAGTTTGTTTCTTTCCTTTGATTTAAAATTGTAAAAGTTTAAAATTCATGAATTTTTAAACAGATTTGTTGAGCTATAACTCACATACGATACAATCTACCCATTTAAATGTTACAGTGTATTTTAGTACATTAAAAATGTGTGCAACCATCATCACCAGTCAATTTCAGAACATTTTCTTCACCTAAGAACTCCTCTATCCTTTAGCTATTGCCACCCTATTCTCCCTGCCCTGTCCTCCCAACCCTAAGCAACCATCAGTCTACTTTCCATCTATACGGATTTTCCTCTCCTAAGCTTTCATATGAATGGAATCATATTTTATGTGATCTTTTGTGACTGGCTTCTTTCACTTAGCATAATGTTTTCAAGCTTCATACACAAGTTGTAGCATGTGTTCATATTTTATTCCTTTTGTGACCAAATAATATTCCATTGTATGTATATACCACATTTTATCATTTCATCCATTCCTGGACATTTGGGTTGTTTCTACATTCTGGCTAATATGAATAGCGATGCTATAAACATTTGTGTACAAACTTTTATTTGGATGTATGTTTTCATTTCTCTTGAATATATACCGAGGAGTGGGATTGCTGAGTCATACTGTAACTCTGTTTAGACTTTCGAGGGATGGCCAGATTGTTTTCCAAGGTGGCTGAACCATTTTACAATCTCACCAGCAGTGAATGAAGGTTCCAATTTCTCCACATCCTTAGCAACTCATTGTATGTGATTTTTAAACTTTAGGCATTCTAGTGAGTGTGAAATGGTATATCATTGTGGTTTTGATTTTCATTTAACTTTTTTTTTGTTTTAAAGTCTATTTTTCTAATATTAGTAGAGCCATTCTGGCTCCCCTGTGGTTGCTGTTTGAATGATATATCTTTTTCCATTCTTTTACTTTCAACCTGTTTGTGTCTTGAATCTAAACTGTCTCCTGTACGCAATATATAGTTGTCATTTTTTTCATCCAGTCTAACAATCTCTGCCTTTTGATTGGATTATGTAATTCATTCACATTTAATGCTATTATTGATATATTTAGATTTATGTTTGCCAATTTATATTTTGTCTTCCACAGGTCTCTTGCCTTTTATGTTCCGCTATTTCTCCTTTATTGCTTTCTTTTGCTTTAAATGAATATTTTTAACATAGCATTTTAATTTCATAGATATTGTGATGGTTAATTTCTTATGTCAACTTGCCTGGGCCATGGGGTGCCCATAGATTTGGTTAAGCATTGTGGGTGTATATTTGAAAGTGTTTCTCGATGTGATTAACATTTGAATCAGTAGACTGAGTAAAGCAGTTTGCCATCCCCAATGTCAGTGGGACTCATCCAATTAGTGGAAGATCTCAGTAGAACAAAGAGGCTGAGTAAGGCACAATTTGCTCTCTCTCTGCTCTCTTCAGGCTGAGACATCAGTCTTCTGCCTTCTGCCTTCTGCCTTCTGCCTTCTGACTCTGACTCTGACTCTGACTGGAAGTTCCACTATTAGCTGTCCTGGTTCTCAGGCCTCTGACCTAGACTGGGTCTCCAGATTATGGCTGCAGATCTTCTCAGCCTCCATAATCATAAGAGCCAATTCTTTATCAATAGTTTCTAGACTATTTATCTCCAGAGAGATAAATAGATATAGATAGAACTGTAGATAGATGATAAATAAACCTTATATATCTTTTATCTATCTATCCATCCATCCATCCATCTAACAATCAAAGCTATCTTTCAGGATTAAATGTGAAAGCTATCTTTCAGGATTAAAGGTGAAACTTAGACTTTCCCATATAAACAAAAAGAGAATTCATTGCTAGCAGACCCACCTTCCAAGAAATATTAAAGGAATTTCTTCAGGCTGAAAGCAAGTGACCATGCAATACATGCAAACATGGAGCAAAAGTAATGGTAATTATGTAATTATAACAAACACTATTAATGCACAATTTCCTCATTTCTTCTCTTATCTGATAAAGAAAACAATTGTAATTGAGTGGGTGGACCTATAACCCAGCAATATAGAAATTAATACAACAGAACAAAGGAAGTGGATGGGATCAAAGTGGGTGGGGTCATGAAATTATGACAGTTAAGTCATAATTATGTCAGTATATTATTGGGTATGTAAGATTAGTAAACATACTGTATATTATATAATGCCACAAAAATTGGGAAAAAAGAATAGAGTTATTTAGGACTAACATTTATATATATTACTGGAATTAAGCTTGTATGAAGCTAAAGCTGATTCTGGTAAGTTAATATGTACATGGTAAACTCTAAACATATGTCATATATCATATATATATGGCAAGGTTCTCCAAAGAAACAGAACCAATAAGAGATAGATTATATCTATATATCTATATCTATATAGATTGACATAGATATATCTGTCAATTTATCAGAACCAATAGGGAATAGTTCTATATATCTATCAATCATCCATCTCCTGTTGTATATAGTGTTACAGACATATTTATAAAATATTTAGACAGTTGTTTATATTAATAATTTTTATTAATGCTTCTAATTTAATGCATTTTAAAAAACACATTTGGTGTTGTTGCAGCTTCCTTTATTTTGGGTTTTATATTTTTAGTAGGTATCCATTTGTCTTTTGCATATCAAAAAATACTACATGAAAATGCCAAATTTATTTTTTAAATGAGGTTAAATATTTTAAAATAATATAAATAGAACATAAGAGATTATACAAGGTACAAGAAAGTTAAGAAAGAGTAAATGATTTCATATGTGGGATGGTAAAAGACTAAAGATTATTTTGATTATTTTTAGTGATATTAGAGAAATATAAAGATTACAGTATGTTTAAGCCTAATGGTAGTTAGACTGTAAAGTTAGAAAAAGGAACAAAAGAGGGAAGAAATGTAGTAAGTTAGCAAAACAAACAAAAAGAAAGTAAATTTCTACAAGGAAAAAGCATAAAAATATGACAAAGGTTAGATTAAAATATTATGAAAATAAATATAAACAGCTTAAACTTACTTTTAAAATGCATACTGATACTGAGTGAAACACACTTGCATACATGTGTGCATACACTACAGTCCATTTCTTTTTCTGTTAAGCAGACAATGCTAAAACGTTATTTAGAAATATTCATGATGACAGAAAATGAAGAAGTAATACCAGGAAAAATACTGCTGCAATAAGCTAAGATTTTAATGTGAATTTTAAAAATTCAAGGTAAAAACTATTTGAACCAAGAAAAAATTTTTTGTTTCCTTGAAAGGGTCACTTAAAATGTACATATAATAAACATGATCTCCCAACCTCTCTCCTCCAAATACAAACTGAAATGGCTGGAGAAATGTAAAATTAAAAGCTGTCTTCCTCAAGTGAAAACTAGGAAGTGATACTGTCAGCTCTAACCTTGAAGGAATATGTACGAGATGCAGGGCAGAAAAGACAGGGCTGGTATTGAAGGCTGATACAAAACTCCCATTCTTACAAGAACAAAGTGATAGCAAAGTAAATAAACAAGATATGGTCAAACTCTATAAATAACATTGATTTGTTTAGTCATGTGCTGGAGGTGAGAGTGGATCAGGTTCAGATCAGTGGAGTACCCCTAGAAAAATCTTTTACCAGTGGAAAGCAATATTCTATTGTATGGTAAAACTTGCACTTGCTAGTTTTACCATACAATAGAATGGCTTTCCTAGGCTTTACCCCTATCATGTGGGCATACAAGAGACCAAGGTTATTTTATGACCATTTGAATTTCTTTGTAAGCTTATGTGTTCTGAGTTTTTCTAGGTAGATGACATCATCTATAATAATTTAATGTTGAATTCTTCTTGCAACTATGTATTCATCATATTTCCTTCTTGAATTATTGTATTAGCTAGAACATCAAGGTAATAGAGTCCATCCATGTTTTGTTCACAACTTCAAGCCATACACTTCTAATGTATCACTATTAACTTGAAATGTATTCATTATCATGTAAAGGAAATATCTTTTTTAAATTTAATAAGATATTTTAGGGCTTCCCTGGTGGCTGAGAGTTCGCCTGCCGATGCAGGGGACATGGGTTCGTGCCCCGTTCTGGGAAGATCCCACGTGCCGCGGAGCGGCTGGGCCCGTGAGCCATGGCTGCTGGGCCTGCGCGTCCGGAGCCTGTGCTCTGCAATGGGAGAGGCCACAGCAGTGAGAGGCCTGCGTACCGCAAAAAAAAAAAAAAAAAAAAAAAAAAAAAGATATTTTATCATGTCCTCAAATGACATTGTATAATTTCCTCAGATGACATTGCAGCATTTAATAACAATCTATATATATTTTTCTTTTGATTCAATAAAATGTTATATTATATAGGAGAATAATCCCAGTATCAAAATATACTTACTTTCTCAAAATACATTTTAGTCATGCTTTTAATGTGTTTCTAGATGTCATAATGATATATTGACCTTTTAAATTAATGCTTACCTAAGGTTGTTATTTAGTGTTTGAAAAAAAGTTATTAAGCTAAAATATTTTTATATGGTCAAATGAGATTTAAAATAATAACTGGGGCACATTTGTATATTATACATGTATCATAGTACATTTACCATGAGATTTTTATTTTTCTTTGTAAATTTGAAAACCAAATCTATAAAGTCATCTTGGTACATTTTGATTTTGAAAATTCATTCCTTAAACAATTTTTCTTAATTTTCTTAATCAGAATGGCCATCATCAAAAAATCTACAAACAGTAAATGCTGGAGAGGGTGTGGAGAAAAGGGAACCCTCTTGCACTGTTGGTGGGAATGTAAATTGATACAGCCACTATGGAAAACAGTATGGAGGTTCCTTAAAAAACTACAAATAGAACTACCATACGACCCAGCAATCCCACTACTGGGCATATACCCAGAGAAAACCATAATTCAAAAAGAGTCATGTACCAAAATGTTCATTGCAGCTCTATTTACAATAGCCAGGACATGGAAGCAACCTAAGTGTCCATCGACAGATGAATGGATAAAGAAGATGTGGCACATATATACAATGGAATATTACTCAGCCATAAAAAGAAACAAAATTGAGCTATTTATAGTGAGGTGGATGGAACTAGAGTCTGTCATACAGAGTGAAGTAAGTCAGAAAGAGAAAGACAAATACTGTATGCTAACACATATATATGTAATGTAAGAAGGAAAAAAAAGGTCATAAGGAGCCTAGGGGCAAAACAGGAATAAAGACACAGACCTACTAGAGAATGGACTTGAGGATTTGGGAAGGGGGAAGGGTAAGCTGTGACAAAGTGAGAGAGTGGCATGGACATATATACACTACCAAACATAAAATAGATAGCTAATGGGAAGCAGCCGCATAGCACAGGGAGATCAGCTCAGTGCTTTGTGACCACCTAGATGGGTGGGATAGGGAGGGTGATAGGGAGGGGGACACAAGAGGGAAGAGATATGGGAACGTATATATATGCACAACTGATTTACTTTGTTATAAAGCAGAAACTTAACACACCATTGTAAAGCAATTATACTCCAATAGAGATGTTACGAAACCAAACAAAAGAAGTTTTAAATTTTAATAAGGTACAACTTAATATATTTTTAATTAATGGGTTGTGCTTTTGGTATTGGATCTAAGTCATCAAAGCCAAGGTAATTTAGATTTCCTCCTAGGTTATCTTCTAGAGGTTTTATCATTTTGTGTTTACATTAGGTCTGTGATCAATTTTAAATTGATTTTCGTGAAAAGTATAAGGTTTGTGAGTTAGTTTATATTTCTGCACAAGAAATCCAGTTGTTCCAGCACCTGGACTATCTTTTCTTTATTGAGTTACCTTTTCTCCTTTGTAAAAGATCAATTTATGAAATTTGTGAGAATCTATTTCTGGTCTCTATATTCTGTTGCATTGCTCTGTGTTTCTCTTCTTTTTCTAACATATGCTGTCTTGACTACTGTTGCTTTATAGTAGGTATTGGAATTGAGTAATATGAGTTTTCCAGCTTTGTTCTTCTTATTTAGTATGTGTTGGCTATTCTAAATCTTCTGCTTCCATATAAACTTTAGAATAATTTTGTTGATATCTTCAAAAGAGCTTTCTGGAATTTTGATTGAGATTGTGTTGAATCTACATATTGAGTTTGTAAGAACTGATGTCTTAATAATTGAATTTTGCAATCTAAGATATGCATGCCATATATGTATGTGTGTGTATTTCATATATATATATGAAATTAAACAAATTACAAGCAGTATTAACACAATAAGTGCTTGAACTACTCAGTTATGGTTATAAAAAAAGAGCAGAGTGGCATAGAATAAGAGGTCTTAAAGTGATGGAACAGAAAAATAACCTTTTTCAGAAGACTATGGATTCACATCAATGTATTCAATTTATTTAACATTTCTAAATACATAATATTTAGTATATAAATATTATGTATCATTCTCAATTAGAATCACCTATAGTTAATAAGTACCAGCCAGAAAAAAGGGACAATACAGACAAATAAAAATCTTTAAAGCTGAGTCTAAAACTCCTTTATCTCTTTTCTTCTTCATTTTTGCTTGTGTCATTATTCAATTTTTATCATGGATAACCTTAATACTGAACTCAAGTTGCTAAGAACCTTTAACAATATAATGTATTTCTTGCCTTTGTCTAACCAAAAAAAACTATAGAATGCTAGAAAGTACAATTAAATTAAGATCTATGGGGACTTCCCTGGTGGTTCAGTGGTTAAGACTCCATGCTCCCAATTTTGGGGGCCCAGGTTCAATCCCTGGTTAGGGAAATAGAACCCACATGCTGCAACTAAGACCCAGTGCAGCCAAATAAATAAATAGATAAATAGATAGATAAATAAATAAAAAAATAATATCTAGGAACATCATAGATTTTAAAAACAATACTCCAAAGTTTAAGTGGAATAATGTCTTAAGTCCACATTTTTACATTACTGTGATGTTTCATGAGATTTAATTCATAAAGGGCCCTAATAAATTTTTCTCATATTTATGTTCATGTTCCATTTACATGTCTCTCAAAGTCTTTATATGTAACTTTATGTCACTTTAGACTCATCTCCAGAGATTTTAATATACACAGAGAAACAACATATTCAGTAAATTATTTTTATGAGAAGATCAATTGCAAATGTTCAACATTTTGCTTGAATGAAGGCATACCATCTCTGCATGCTTGATTTTGCATTTTGTGGGAGCCAGTTGCATGACTTCAACAGAGAAGGAACACACAGTCACTTTATCTGGGTAAATTGGTGGAGTAAAGGTAGTTATGGTTTTGCCAAATTTCAAAAGTCGTTGGTTATCTTATTTTGCTCCTGGTTTAGACAGAGTAACTGCGTGGGCTTACAAGTGTACACTGACAAAAACCTCTCATGAATTAGCTACTTCACATTCAGTATCTTCTTGATGGCTTATAATACCATAGTTTTTGTTTCGCTTATCAAATTAGTATCTGCACTCTCTCAGGAGACTTACTATACCAGAAAGCATTTGGGTTGTCATAGCAGTGAACCTGGAGTCACTTCCATTAAATGCATGAACTTCTTGCATAGAAGGCACCCTTGAGCTGCATTAGGAATGAGACCCAGCTGAAGACCTCTTTCAAGCTCTCAGCATTTGTAGCAAGTCTGCATCTTCTCTCATGTCACTTGAATTCTTTTCACCTGGGTCTACAGACAGACACTTTTGTCAGCTTGCATTCAGTTCATTTTTGAAACAGTTCACCTAAATTTGAACCAACCTATATTGAAAGAAGGTATACACATTTACCCACATTGACCCCTCCCAGTATAGAAATAGTAGTTTTAAACCGTAACTTTTAAAATCTCTAAAAATAGGAAGAAAACTTTTAAAATTAAGACTTGGGAGCTGGGAAATGGCTCGTATGCACTGTCAACACTTCCTTCCCTACTCCCCACCACGCCCCCCTTATTTCTCAGTTAGCTTCAGCCCAGAGAAGTCATTTTTCCCCCTCAACAAAATTCTGTCAGAAATACATATCAGCATGATCACAAGATCATATTAATTCCATATACTAGGAATCTTGGACAGATCAAAATTTGTCAGTGTGTATTTATTAAATTCACGTTTAGGTGGCATGCCCCTAGCTATTTTTTTCTTTTTCAATTATGTGGAAGTGCTTTTGCTCAATGACTGAGGACTCTTAAGATAATGCCCTTTTTTCAGCGAGCAGTGGGCAGAGATCCTAATCATCCTCTAATGTGTGGGATGCTTCTGAACAATAATGAATTGCAGTACTCAGAATGGCAACAATGCCATAGTTGAAAAACACCTTATTCCTGGCCAGCTCCCATACATATTATGTACTATATTTTAAGTCAGAAGTTTCAGAAAGAAATTGCTTTTGCCTACTCTTACCAATTAAAGTTTTCTGTCTCAATTAAGTACTTTACATTTGTACTTGGAGGCCACCTGCTCTAATTAGAAAATTATTTCTAATACTCAGTCTTCTGAATACCATTATTTGTAACCCAATTAGCTTGCACAAATCACAGTGATCCAAGGTCACTGCTCTCATTTCGGCCTGTCTGTAAAAGCAGCAAGATTAACTCACATATCTTAAAACAGAGCTACTCACATTTAAAAGTGATACCAAAGCTTTAACTTATTTTGTCTCCTTTCTGTGATCTGACCCCCTCAGCCTCTTTGCTTTTTCTGCAGTTAGAACTGCATCAGTACAAGGGAAAACACTTCTCAGCTCCTTTCTTACCCTTTCCCATATCTGGTACCTCAGCGGTTTGCAAATGCATGCCCAAAAGTTGCTACATGCCAGGCTGGGGCTTGCAAGGTCCACAGGACCTCAGCCATTCAGAGCAGTACCGTTAGAGCTGCCTTCTTTCCAGCCACATGGACCACAGTTTTACTATCTGCTTCCTTGCCAGCCAGACACCTAATCTCGTGGTTTCCTGTTTCCTTCTCTTTTGTAAAACCTCAGGTGCCTCTTCTACTGAGCCAACAGAAGCCACAGGGAAATTATACATTTTGCTTCCTTCATATTCTAGGTGTTTTTTGTTTGTTTTGTTTTGTTTTCTTAACCAGTTGGCCAAAGTGCCAAAGAGCCTAGAGTCAAAAGTGACGAGAACACACTTTTACAACTGTTCTTCCCAGTTTTTCAGCTATACTGCTTTTGTTGTCTGGTACAAGAATGGTTACAAATATGATCATTTTTGTTTTTTCTGGGATCATATCCTTCCAGTTTTTTTATATCTCCACAAATCAGTAAACCAGAATGTGATGCTTTATATTAAATTTCTTTAGGCATCAGTCCCAGGTCTTCTGTTATGAGGATGGTGACAGAAAGCTGGCCAGACTCAGTCAAATGACATAGGTCCTTTGATATATACAAAATTGCTACTCAAAGCCAGAAAAACAATAGTAGTCTCAGTCAAAAGGACAAGCCTCTCTGATTTTCAAATTCCTACAACAGCGCCCAGTGCCACGCCTGAGTAGAGTAAGTAGCCCACTACCCTTTCTGCAGAGCCATGCTCTGCCATTATTATGGGGGCAGGATATGTTCCTAGATTCAAGTGTTATCCCTGTTTGCCAATCAAAAGCACATAACTGCTAACAATATTCCTTGACATTTATTGTGGGAGTAGGTGAAACAAAGGTCAGTTTCCCAGGTATACCATCTCTTTGTTATTCCAGGCTTTAGGCTTCCTTGAAGTCTATTCCTGTAGATAATTGGCTCCAATTCCTAACTACCACTGAAAAGAAGTTTCAACAATAATTATATTCATAGAATCATTGATTGCTTTTAGAAGATCATTATCAAAATAAAAATGATTACTGCTAAGTAATAGAGCACATAAATGTTGCACTGGAGATTATGCTCCTTGAGAGTGGATGTTCCACAGAAGCATTTGTGAGGTTTCTCTCTAATCAAGTTAGAGAGAAATTAATGCATTCTTTGAACAAGAGTCCAATCAAATAGATTTCTGGGAAAAACAGCATCTATAATATAATCTATAGTTTGAGACTCTAGATTTTCAAGTAACTACAACTCAAGTGCTAGATTGGATACAAATGGCCTTCTTAAGGAAAATTCTAGCTACATCTGCAGATGTCTTTGAAGGTACATCTTTTTTTGAAAGTTGAGGTGTTCTTTCTGGTTGAACAACAATGCTGCCAGCACTTTCTGACCTTCCTGTTAGAATGTCAGTGCTATCCCCTGTTGATATGACAATCTTAATCTTATCTTCCCTTCAGTCACTTATACAGAATAGCTCCATCCAAAACTATTGCTGCAAATGGTCCGTTATTCAGCTCCCCAGCTTAGAAGGTAAGACTTCTACTCTACCTTCTTATATAATGTTAGATCAGAAGATTGTTCATTCAGGATACATTACTTAGTTTCTTTAAGAGTTCTTCATTTTTTTAAATTTAATATTATACTCTTATATTGAGAATTATCATAGAAATAGTCAGATGTACATTACTACCACATCCCTTATAGGCACAAATGGAACTCAAAGTTATCCATTAAAGTTTTCCTACTTAATATTTCTTTGAACTTAGTAGTAGAAAAATAATTGTTGAGCTGATTCACCTTGCTGTACAGTAGAAACTAACAACATTGTAAAGCAGCTATACTCCAATAAAAATTTTTTAAAAATTGTTGAAAAACTTGCATGTTTGCATTAAAATTAATGATTTAATTTTCTTGATTTAATTTTCTATTTCCTTTTTATTATTCTAATTTTCAAGAAATATACCTTCCTTTTGGATAAGTAGACTCCTACTAAAGTATTTGATGAACTTTTATTCTGGGATAGTACAAATATTTATTGCTATATAACAGTCATCCCAAAGAACAACCATTTTATTTTCTCTCAATTCTGTGGGTTGACTAGACGATTCTTCTATTGGCCTTGCCTAAGTTTGTCATGCCCATGTGTTTAGTTGGCGGTTACCCTAGGCTGAGAGGTCCACTGCGGCTGCCTTATTGATTATAGCTTTGGCCTCTGTTTAACCTTCCCTTCCCTTAGATAAGTTGTATTAAAATGACCAGTCATAAAATAAACCCCACTTCCTGATTGCATCAAATAGAGAGCAAATCCTTCCTTCCTTAGACCTGCCCCAAAGTTACCTAACACAGGATCAAATGCTATAATCAGTTTTTTTGTAACACCCTCTTACTGAGATTCCCTGTTGCTCCTTATTAATGGGTGCTTTTCCTGGCTGCCATGAGTCATAAAACAACTTGTTTAACTATGGGTATGTTCCTGGTGGTCTTCAGCTAGAAGACACTGATACTTTATTCAACAGGAACAGAAGATCATGAATACTTATGTATTTGGGCAACACTAGGCATTAAAGATGCTGTGGAAAAAAGACACTCTATTCTCAAGAAACTTAATGTTGTGTAGGAAGGAGAACAATAAGAAAATGAGCACTTTCACTACAGTATGATATAAGCCTTAATAAGAGCATTTAGGAAAAGTTTCTAATATTGTCTATCAAGTGTTATTAAGAATGTTACAAGGCTAAACAAAAATACCGAAGTACTAAATTCAGCTTTTAAAATATGCAGTTGATTTCCTCTTCCCAACAGCATCCTCACAGATTCAACCTTGGGGCACCAAGGGAGTAGGCGGTGATTAGTGGTGTCAGGATATCTCATATTTCCCTTCATAAAGATACATATGTTTGGTACACTGTGTCTGAGAACTTTCTCCTTTCATAATTAGGGTTTATATTACAAAGTGTTGTTTATTTTGTTCTCCTTGAGTATGTTTGTTAATAGAATAGTTTGTCTTACTCAATGTTTGGGTCTAGCTTATTGTGTCAATAATATCTCCTGGATTATTTTTGGTTTTGAAATAGTCAAGATTTAGAAAGCAAGAATAGATTTAAACTGTCAGTCCAAGGATTTTGTTGTTGTTGTTGTTTCCTACTTAGGACTGTGTCTTGTAATTTTTCCTTTCGAAATAGATGCTGAATTGTACTGATTGATTTTTCTTGCTGATGTTAGCATTCAATATTTTTAAAAAATCCACCTTAACTAAATTTCCATTTCATTGCTCATCTCCAAATTTTAAGATGTGTGTGTATGTGTGTGTCCCCAAAGGTAAGTGATATGTGGCATTTACTTCTTTAAAACTTACACCTGGAGTAATTTAGACTTTTGAATTCTCTTAAGAAACGAAAATGTTGGGAAGAAAATTCAATATAGTTTAAAATGCTTTATTCACATATACTGGAGTTTTAAAAGTTCTAGTAATCAGAGGTAACTATTCATTGGCATGCTAATTTGCATTAACAGTACAATTTTATATTTCCACATCCTTCTTATTTAATCCTGATTTCTCTTAATAAGAAAACTAAATATCCTGAACAGAAAGTCTATAGGCAGGTGTTCATGCATGCACACACCGTTCTCTGTAGAAACAATAAGAATGAATTCCCTCTTAGAAGAATATATAAGATCCTGGAATATTTTTTCCTTTTTAAATAAAATAAGAAGTTTGATCATTGGAGAGTAACTTAGAAATAAAATTATGTACTGAAAACATATGTATGAGATAATAAACTGTTTTATAGTTTATTTATTAATTAGTTTCTACATTGATTTATTCAGTATTTGTCAGGAGTTAACTATGTACCACTCATGTTTATACGTGAATCAGACAAGACTTTTTTGTTCTCTAGGAGTTCAAAATTAAATAGCGAAGACAAAATGGATCACCTACTACACAGCATTGTGTTAAGAGTTCTATGAATAGGTAAACATGGGTACTAAGAGTAATATTATCCAAGAGGAGTTTGGGAAAAGTGAAGGATGAGAAGGAATTAGTTATACTCACAAAGGGGTGTAGTCAGTTCAGGAAGAATAAACACCACATGTAATTTTATGGAGATGAGAAAAAGAGGATACGTTTGGGAAATTCAGCATTTGTTTATGGCTGGAGCATAGGGAACATGAGGTAAGGAAGATATTTATGGACCAAATCATGAAGGAACTTTCATTTATGCTAAGTTTATCTTTATTAAAGGGGGGGTCACTGAAGTATTTCAATCCAGGAGATGACAGCCTTATATCTGGATGTTTAAAATTTCATTTATGCTGTAGGATGAAAGCCCCAACATCAGGGATGGGGAATCCTAGTTAAGTAGGCATTATAATTATCAGAGAAACAAGGCGGATCTGAAACAAGACAGGGCAAAAATGGATGGATAGAGAGAACTTGTGACATATTTAGGAAGAAAATTGATACAATTTAGAAACCCCTTGGGTAGAATAGATAAGGAAGAGGAAGGCTCTCTTATTTTTGGGGCATTAATGAGATGAATGATCACATGATTCATAAAAGAAGAAATCATGATGTAGAGAATAGGATGAGAAAATTAGCTTGGACACATTGAATTTATATTACTATGGAATGGACCCTAGTGAAAATCTAGTAGGCAGTTAGAAATGTTCGCCTGAACTTCAGCAAAAAAGTCTTGTGTTAGACTTATAACTTATCTAAATACACAGTTGTGATAGAATCTACCATTACCTTTCCCAGCTCTGATTCCTTGATTCCTTTCCTAAACTGGATTATTGGCTCTCTTTTGTGTTTTTCTCCTTCATAGCAATAGCTATTCTACTCTTGAAATGTCCATTTACTTTCATTAAACTGGTAGGGTTTTTGTTGTTGTTATTTGTTTTCATCACAGAAACAATTTATCTGATAGGGTTAGACAAACAGTAGTCACTCAATAAAATATTTGTTAAATTCCCTCTGTCTCTCTTCTCTCCCTCTCTTCATTCTTTACCTTCCCTTTTCTCTTACTGTCTTTTCATCCTTCCTCTCTCCCTCTTTTCTTGCTTTCTTTTCTTCCCTTCCTTCTTTCTTCTCTCCTTCCTACCTTCCTTCTTTCTTATTTTTGTAGATATTTACCAAGCATCTATTACATGAGAGTGTTAGCTATATAGTGGTCAACATCACAGACATAGTCCTTGATTTTTCATACAAATTGTTATAAGTTCTATGAAGGAAATTAGAAGGATAAGGACTTTAGGCATAGTATTTACTGCCATATATTAAGGCTTCCATGCAAGGCTTTATGGCACTTAGTAAGCATTTAATAAATATGTATTGAATGAATGAAAAATAAATTCATTAAGAGATGAATGAATAAAATAAGTAAATAACTATAACCTAGGTCTTCTGACTCTTAGTTCAGTGAAGTTCCAATTATAGCTGAGTTATATAATAACAAAAACACATTACTTTTCTGTACTCTGAAGTCTAGGCTAACTTGAAAATTTATATCAATGCTGTGAGTGCAGTATTTCACTGAAATTGCTCTTAAAGTTTCAGATCAGATTTTTTTTTGTATAGGATCTATATATTTCACACCATCCCTGCCATGTAAAGCACATTTAGATGATTTCTAAAGTAGCCTATGCAAGTAACTTCCTCTCATTTAATTTTATTTACTTTTTCATGTAACTTCTCACTAATTGTCATGTTCTTAATCATTAATTTTTTTTCTCTATTTTAATCTTATCCCAACTAGAATGCAAACTTCAGAACAGGAACTTTATACATCTTGCAGCTCTTGGATTGCTAGCTTGTAGAATTCTAAATAAATTATAGTTGAATGAATAAATAAATTATTATGAGTCATAATTTAAAATCTCTATAAATGTTTTAGAGGTTTTTAAATTAACAACAGCACAAAAAAACTTTATCTGTGCTGTATTGTTTTACTACCAGAAAATTTCTTGTGGTTTTCAAGTCATGATTCCTTTCAAGGCTGTAAATTTATGCCATGTTGAAAACATTCTAGTGTTGTAGTGTTAGAGTGGCAGATTCAGGGATAAACTTTAAATTCCTTTATGGACATTTTTATTTGTATATAAATATTTTTGTCAAGGTCTAGTTTTGGTATCTGACTGAATAGTGTAGGCACATTTTTAGTTTGAAATCTAGAATTAATATTTAATGTTCCTCAGGCAATATTTCTTTACAATAAACATATATTCATGATCCAGCTTTTTTTTTCTTTGCTTTATTCCTCTTAAAACAGAGCACTAGATCTTGCAGTTTTATTTTCACAATATAATGTTTTCAAACAACATTTTTCTTTTCCCAAACTCTTTTCTTAGCAGAAAACTTTGATCTGAAGACCCTTACTCAGAACTCTCTAGGACCTCTTGTGGTCACAAATCATGTATTTAGCTCAATTCTGAGATCCTTGATTTGCTTTAAAAACAGGTTTAAAAATCTCATGGCCAGATATATATTTAGAATATATAAACACTTTCTGCTTTTGTGAGTTTTCAAACATCTTCCTAGCTCACAATAATATATTTAACTACTTTCCATATTGGTTTGCAACCTGTCTATAAGGATTAGTGATTATATTCTTTTGCAAGCCTTGAATGTTAAAAAATCATAGGAAGTTCTTAGTAGTATGATGAGTGTATGCCTGTTCTGCTTGGATCAGCTCTGAGAGCTTGGGGCTTTTGTGTAAATTAGAAAAGCCAGCCAAGGGTCTGGAAAAATTGCAAAGTTTATTTTATCATCATAGTTTTAATCATTTTTAATATATTGTTTTCTTCTTTAATAATTAATTCCAAATTCTCTCTTTTCCCAATTCACTAATAAAAATTTCCCAAATTACTTTGTGCTATTCATTTTAGGGCTTCTAACTAATGTAATTCGTCCATAGAATATCTTACAGAGAAACAGTTTCTAACAGCTACTAATGGTAGTTACAATCATTGGCATCCAATTTCATGCATTAATTCCAATAGCAAAATGAAAGCATGAAATCACAATTTGTTTTTTCTTTTTTGTGTTTTCTTATATCAAATTGCAGAACGTGTTGGGAAATGTCTCCATGGCCATCTTTTGATTTTACTAGAGTAAAATAAAGCTTTGTGATGATTTTAGCTATTGACTATGAAAAAATGGAAATTTATGTAATGTCCACATATCATAGTTAGATGGCAGATTGTTGCAAGGGGAAGGAATTAATGAAACTGAGAGAGAGTGTGTGCACACACACACACACACACACACACACACACTTTTTCCCCTTCGAAGTTTGTAGGCAATAAGAATTCCACTCTTCTAGTAGATCTTCCACCAATTCGCTGGCAAGAAACAATCAGGCCATATTCAATTAATAAGGCAGCATCAACGAGTACAAGTTTAAAAGTTAGACTCAGGGGTAAAGTCTGGGTCATGCAGAGCTAAGTTGTTGGAACTTGAGTGACTTGTTCAACTTCTTTATTTAAGATGGCCCCTGAATGAGTGGGGAATCTGGGGAAGGGAGTGGGGATTTTACCAGCATTTCCCATTTCCCTGGGGCCCACCATTAAAAGCAAGCATTTTTGCTAGACTTTTGAGGAATAGGGTATTTATTGGAGGTAAAGTGAAAAAAGAGCACATTAGCAAACTAACTGCCTATACCCCAATTATTTCATCCTGGCTCCCAAGGTATGGTGTTCCTGTTGGATGCCTGGCTGGTGACGAATGTAGTAGTGATGGAGGTGGTGCTTCTTAGACTAGGACTTGTGTGCTGCCAAGTTCCCACTTATTTCTTCCTGGAAACCAAGGAAATCAAATATGTTGTCACAGCATCATCTGATTAAGCAGGTTGAATATTTTGACCTGTGTAGATTTCATTGTTTTAATAGCATTTTTCCTTGACATAGTATTAAGAGTTGAGCCTTTATAATGCTTTATAATGGCACATGATCAGATCAGGTGTGTTTTCCTTGGAACTAACTTACTGCTAAGGTACCACACCAAAATTGAGAGTCTGCTTCTCATTGGTTGAACTGTTTCTATTGTTTAGTACATCATGTCAAGAAACATAGCTGTTATTTTTATCTATTGCTCCTTCCATCTCCTCTGTGTTCCCATGATGTCCCTGCTGTGGGTAATGCTCACTGAATTTTTTTAAAGATAAGAAGCTTGCACAATATCCCCTGGTAGAAACAGGCAACGCATGCTGCCCCACTCAATTTTAACTAAAATGAATTTTTGAATGCATAAAGAGCTAAAAATTCAGCTACATTATCATATAGTCTTTAATCTAAATCTTCCAATGAAACAAAGAAAATATATAGAAATTACTCATAGGCCCCTCAATATACTGAACTTAATAACTTTATTTCAGTTATTTATTTCAATTGCCTCATTGTGTAAAATTGTTGAAGAACAGATAATAATTTTAAGAAAAGTACTATTAAATTATTTGCTTAGAATGTGTATTAATATGGCTTTATTATTGAACAGTTATTTTTCATAATAGGAGCTCATGCTTGACTCATTATAGCTGTTAAATGTGTTTATTTTAATAAATGAATCAGTGAAAAAACCGACTTTTCAGTTAAAGAACTAGAGGTTATCAGGAGAACATTATAATTTCTTAACACTATTGTGTGCACTTAAAAAAACTATAGTACATGCATAATATCCTCGTCACGATCGTTTCTTTGGAAGTAATACAAAAATAGTGGATTCAGTTCTGGTTCAATAAACAGCTTCAAAAATAAGGAGATTTTAACACTCAAAAAACTACAGATTTGCTATGTGATATATCACTTAAAAAATAGGAACATGAAACAGGTTAAAATTTGAAGCATTCATGAAAATATTATCAGGTATGATATACTAGAGAGACAATGATTTACATTTTAATGATGAGATTAAAGGCAATAAAACTATTTTAGCCCACTTAAACAGTAATGTCTCTAACAAGTAAATGATGGAAATAATCTATAACTTATAATAAAGCAAGAATTTTATATGTGAAATCATGTAATAATATATTAAATTATACAAAAATTCTATCACAATAAACAAAATTTCATTAAACTTTTGCCACTTTGATTTAAACTTTATGGAGAATAAGTAGTATGGTTAATCAAATCAATCAAAAAATAGTAAGGAAAGTACTATTATTTGAGGCCTCAATGAAGATACCAAAATGTGTAAGAATGATGATTTATGTTATCAGTTTATTTTTAATTGTATAGTTTCCTCTATTCCAAATAAATTTGTAAATTCCTGAAGAAAGTGGCCATGCCTCTTCTATATCATAGTATCTAATTTATGGTTTAATTTATAATCTGTGTTTGAAATAGTTTTTGCTATGTGGTATAATATATAGAGCAAATAGTTCAAGCAATCTCATCCCCACTCCCCACTCCCCACCCCTCTTCCTCTGCTGCATCAATTTGCTTACCTGGGTAAAAATATATTTGGAGTTGTTGCAATTTGATTGACATAAATATTCTGTTTACTGTAAATTGCCTTTCTTAGGTCCTTTGTGGTTATAAGATTGCATGTTTTTCCCTATCACTCCTTCTCTTCAACTGCAATGTCCTATAATTAATTTTAGTTAAATGCTACTGCTTTACAAATAAAGGAGATCATGAGTTCCCATATGTTAAAAAATCATTAGAGAACAGATATTAGGAGGTATTTGTTTTCTGAATTCACCAACACATGAAGCCTGTTTAGATGACTATCCTTCTTAGTTTTGTAAACTTTCTCTGGAGCTACTTGGCTTTTCCTGTGGCTAAGCTGTTTTTAAATGTGTAGGGGTAGACAGATGTGTTGTGGGTAGCTGCATTCCTTGATAATTTTGTATAGACAATAAACATTTAAGGGTAAAATAAATCATAAATATTGTTTCAACATGGTATTATTTTACCATGCTCATAATATTTTAGAATTTATACTGCCTGTCTTAACTCCATGTGTCTTTATAAAAACATAAAATTTTAGTAGAACGTTATTCTGTGTATGGATGCCTAAATACCCACAGCTTGTGAAAAAAGTTAAATGTATCAATTATATTAGTAAAAGTTATTATGCTGAAAAGATCAGTATTAGAAAATCCTGGGATTTTCTTGTACTGATATACATTGAGTGCAGAAAAAAATAGTTTCAACTTTGGTTATGGTCATATAATAGAGAAAAGATCAAAACTATGTTCAGTAGAAAACGATAGCTTTATCTACAACATTTATGTCAGCTCAACAACAACTGGTAATTAAAGACTGTTCATCCAAAGCTTAATTCAAATGGAATCGTGCAAGATCTCATATCAGGGAGGTGAAAAACATTTCTAGTGTGAGCAAAGGAAGAGGGCCATGAAAAAATGAATCTTTGTGACATGGGTGTATAAAAAGAATAAAGGATCATCTTTTAAACTGTCAAAAATGTAAAGCTTAAGGCAAAAAATGAGAATAAATTATTATATAAAGGAAAGGATTCTGAGGCATATTTAATTAAATATCATGAGGTCATTGAAAGCAAAGCAGCCCTCTTGGCATTACGTGAACATCTGCTCTGTGAGCATTTGGACCATCCCATTTAGGCAAATTGTCTCTTATACCCTTCTCTGTCTCTCAGTGTTTCTCTTTCTCTTCTGTTCCTTGCTGTGTGTGCTCCTTTTAACCTACTGACGTTGTCTGATACTTTGATATTTTCAAAATATTACTTGTAGAAAGTTCATTGTGGGAAATATGATTCAAAAAATTAAAATATGAGAAAGAGACAACTGTGTATTTAAAATCTATTAATTGAATACATTCTAGGCTAGGAACTCTCTTAAGGCTGATGCAAGAAAGTCTGTATTTGCTTTCATTTGAGATATTAGAGGTGAGCACAGAGTAATATGAGAACAGAGAAGAGGTACATACCTAAGACATCAAGAAGTTCCACAAGAGTTGTCACTTCAGCTGAGAATTGCAAAAATATGTTTTTCAAGTAATATAATTAAACACTATCATCATTTGTACAATACTTAGGTGTCATAAATGAAATTTGAATTTAACAAGTCTAAAATAGACCTTAATTTCTCTTTAAGAATGTGTGCTTTGGCAACTGATACAACCATACTACTATTTTCCCCTTTCCTACCATGCCCTACCATCCTATCAAATCCCAAAGAAAATCTTATCTCTTCAGTCTCCAGAATATATCTCCAACTCAACCATTTCCATCATCTTGACAGATATCTGCTCAAAATGCCACGATCCTGACCTGAGCCATGACAATATTTCTGCTGAACGATCAGATTCTACTCCTCTTCTTTTCAATTTATTCTTTACTCAGCAGCCAGCTACAGTATTTTTAAAGCATAAATTAAAGTATACCATTTCTGTTATCACAATTAGAAAAAATTTCAAACTCTTCATCATGCATCTAAGTCTCTAAGGAGCTGGACCCACCCACCTCTCCAAGCTCATCTTCTACTTCTCTTTTTGTTCACAGTACTATGGTCACTCTGACCTTTCTGTAGTTCAGACATACTAAAATTTATCCTCACTTGGGTTTTGATTTCTTATGCTGTGCCTCCAAATCTTCACATGGCTCTCTGTTTGTTTTCATTCACGTGTCCACCGAGACATACGTGTCTACTGTTTAGAGAATTTGCATGGGAACCCTAGGTAAAGTAGTCCTCAGAGGCTGAGCAGGGGCTGAGCAATTAGTATTATTTATTTTAGTTTTGTAAAATCCCCTCCTTTCTAACTGATTATAATTGTGGATATATGACTACGTATTTGGCAAAACCCATACACTGTGCACATCAAGCAGTATATTTTACTGTATTTAAGTTATGCATACATATATACATTAAAAAGTACAGTGGAAAGTCTTTGGAGTGTTTTCATGAGGGGGTGACCTATCTGTTTTTTATTTCAGAATGATTATTTGGAAATTAAGTGGAGAATGAAGAAATGGTGGGCATGGTGGCAGAACTGAGGAGCAGGAGACCAGTTGGGAGGCTATTTAAGCAGTGGAGGCAGAGATGTTCAAGACTTGGCTTGGTAGTAATCCATGAAAAGTAGAGGAATGAACTGATATAGGATATTCTTTGGAGGCTGAGTGCCTGGGCATACTGATGAATAAAACATGTGTGAGGGGTTATATAAAAAAACGAATCAAGAAGGCGCATCTTTATTCTTTGTTCCAACTTTTGCATTTTTCTATATTGCATGTTATGTCTGTGCCCAAGAGCTGTAATCTGTTGGCAAGGAGAGAAAGGAAGAAGTAGTGAGCCCTTCCATAGTGGTTACATTGTTTTCCACTGAATGTGTCCAAGCCATATATATAATTTTTCTCCTCTCTTTCTGAGAAATTGTTCCCATGCATTTCACTTTGAAGGCACTATGGCCAATTAATTGAACACTTAGCAGCTGTCTTTCCTTTCGTGGACCTCTCACTTCACTATTATATGGTTACTGATGATAAATGAATCTAAATTATCTCTAGCTTGAGGCTCGTATTGACGTTGTTTGAATTAGAAAATTCTCCCTAGAGTGAAATATTTTGAAACCATCCATATTCTCACTGTGCTTTTGCTTACTATCTCTTGATTTGGTAGGTGAAATGGTGGCTACCATATGCAATTTACAGTGTCTGTCTTCTCTTTGTTTGATTTCACTCCAACAACATTTTCTGTGCTTGTGTGAATTTTAGTTGTATAACAGAAATTCTAATGTACTTGTTCCAGGTAATGTTTTATATCTCCACAAAGGCAGATTTTTTTGAGGCAGCATATTGAAGGCATTTGACAGTTATTTTCTCCTAACTCTTTCATTTGAAAGTTGGGGAGAAATTTGAAAAAAGTTTATATCATAATGATATTTAGGGATAAGAATGGATGCATGAGGTTAGTGAACGGTTCGTGCTTTTGACTCTTTCTTCACTCTCGGCGAGGAAAGATTGCTTATTCCTCAGCCTCGCAGCTCCTGTCCCGCTTAAGCAGATAGCAGATGTAGGAGGGAGCAGTGCAATGGTATAAGACAAAAAGAACAGAGGCTTTAAGTTTAGGGACAGCTGGGTGTTCTTCTACACTCATATCCGTGCCTTCCTTTCCTTGAATGCCAACTGTTTCTTTATCTGAAACTTCAAGATGGGTATATTCCTCTTAGTCTTTGAGTATTGAAAAACTATGTTTGAAAAAACTATTCACTATCCCTTGGTACATTAATTACATCATTATTTCTGCTGATATGATATAAATATGTACCATTGTATCCCAGATCTTTTAAAAGCTGGATTCATTTGAAATTTAGCGATATGTATTAATACTGTACAAAAATAATTTTATTAAATATTTTTTATAGAATGGGTCTGAAATTTTAAAAAATAAGATGTAGATTCTTAGAGAGTAGTACTTATTTAGAATTTGCTTCAAAAAGAAAGAAAAAGAGGATGTTTTTTTAATCTTATGAGACTTGGAGCTTGATAAGCTCTCATAATAAAGTTTTTCCTTTTATCGCAATCATGAAAATGGTTCCCTAGCCTTACAACTATAATACCCTCCAACTCACTCCACATACACAAAAACTGACCTCAAAGTTTTATTTGTCCTATGGTAACACCAAAAGTAATTTCATAATAATGTTCAGAAGAAATTATATCTAACACTTGGTGTTTTTATGGGTTGAAAATGTCTGTTCATTGTCACTTTCAATATCTCAAATTTCATTTTGCAAATATTTTCTTCTGTCCATTTCTAATTTAACTACTATTGATTCTGACTGACTGACATATGTTGGTTTTATTATCTTTTTCCCACTCCAGAATTCTAGAGGAACAAAGTACATTATGCTTATTCTTCTAAGGGAGTATATTTCTAATCACATTTGGTCCCAGAATACTTTATCTTGTTCATACTGTTTTGCCTTTCTACCGCCTATTCCCTCTGACTGAAATAACTTCTCCTCTCATTTTTGCACTTCTTAAGCCCCACTCCCCCTTTTTTTCTAAAAAATCCTGCACAAGTATCACCTTCTGTGAAAACACTATTGTCTTTACACCACTAGTGTGCTTTGAGTTTGCTTCTCTTAAAGCTCCCATCCCAGTATATTGAGTAATGATTTGTTTACCCATCTGAATCCTCTACTAGATTGAAGGCAGAGCTAAGATGATTTCAGCTCTCACAGTGCAATGCACTTAGCAGACATTCAAAAAATGTTTTGAAATATTATAAGAAAGAATAAGTAACTTGCTAAAAAAGAATTCATTTATTTTAAAGAATTAAGGATGAGAAGCAATCAACCACAGAAGCCAACAGTTTGTTGCTCTATTGGCTGTTTGAATTGAATGCCTGCACTTTTGGGGAGAAAAAAAAAACCCAAACCTGCATGGTAGTGAAACAAAATCTAAAGGCTTACCAACATGAAAATATGATATATCCTGGGACTATTCTGTGATCACGTCCTCAATATGATATCAATGAGGACAGCCACACAGACTGGATAAAGTTCTCTCTGACCCTTTTCTATGGTTGAGACCATACAATACTTCCCAGGTGGATGGAAAAAGGAACCAGATCATTCCTAAAATCCTCTCCTAATATACAAGTTCATTAAAGCCAGGCATGAATAATTATCAACCTTTCAAAGGATTCTGTGATCAATCTAAAACAGCATGCATAAGAAAGGATGCACTTAAAAAGAAAATTGTCATTATAGAGTTATTAGAAATGGATGCTCTGGGTCATCTAAAGTAGAAACTTCCATTTCTTCAAACTTCTAACTTTCATGAAGTTTAAAAGTTTAATTAATCTTTTCTCATTATTACTTCTGATTTTTTCTTCCCTATTTCAGTTTTCATTATAAATGGAGGAAGAAAAATGATACCAAAGATTAGGTAGTATTTTGTTGTTTTGTTTTCTTTGAGCAATGGATAATTCACCTGGGGTTGTGAGTCACATATGCTGGGAGAATTCAACTACGTATAAATTTATAGAGCCATTACTCTACTTAATATCACTTTTCCTCCATGAACTGAATCCTCCCACATTCTCCCATAATTCTACGAACATTTATTGAATATCTACTACATGATAATCACTGTGCTATGTCATGGATCACTGGCAATGTTTTAGACAGAAGTTGTAGAAAACCCAAATATCTCTTTTTATATCTCAACCCATACTGGTTTAGAGAAAAAACTATGTTGATAATAAGCCATTTTACTGATTGATGGGATTTGGAGAACCATAGAGAACTAATCAGTTAAAGTATGAGGAGAGAGTTTTCATCTTTGATGGAGGGAGGTTAAATCAGAATAAAAATTCAAAGTGAAACCAAAGAGGGGGGAAAGCAAAAAAATATAGTGAAACATTTTGATATTGTTGAAGTATTACAAAAATAAATTTTAAAATGTATTTCTACTAATGAAAGCATACTATAGCTCAAATGTTATAAAAGTAAAAATAGTTATGTTTCTACACACACATCGATATTTCATATTTCTATATGTACCTATCTATAATTAGAGATAGACTTTTAGATAGGTATACAGTCACGTGTGCATTTGGAATTATTTTGATGAATCATCAGAATTATATGAAGGTTGATTTGTTTTATCCACTACTGGTTATGATTTCCCCTGAACTATCCAGAATTTCTTTTCTAATGCCTCTTAGGTATCTGTGATAAGTATTTACAAGAGGGATGACTTTTAATTAATATTAAATGATACATTATTGGATCCAAAAATAAACCTAATTACCTTTTGGTGTGATGTCACCCTTGACTTTGGCTTCATCATCCATGTGTGTCACCTGGAGCACAACTTTCGGGAGAGACACATGGATTAGTAATAAGATTTATTTCAAGGCTGAGTTTTGAAATTTACTAGCAGTATAATTTAAAGAATAATCTGAAGATTTCGATTTCTTTCTAAGTAAATGCATATGTTGACAATGAAATGTCACATAAATGATATGAGGATTATATAAAATAATATATACTCAGGCACTCTATAAATTGTATTATTAGCTATATATTTTATCTTATGCCTGTAGGTTTTCCATTTAAACTCTTTCAGCAAAAGGAATGTTTCACTCATTGTTATGAATGTAGGTATCAGATGGAGACTTAGAAAAGGAGATTTCAAACATATTTTGAATTCAAATATATCAAATTCTATGAAAATGGAATATTCAAGTATAAATATTAGTACATTTTAAAACTCCTAAAATCTGTTTATTTTTTTACCAACTTTGCAAATATTTGCCTCATTCCACATAAATGTAATATATTTTTGAATTCTCACACACAAGCAAAAGTACACATGGATCATGGTGTTTAACTGCTACCATAACCAGAAGTTGAAGGGGACCATCAAGCCTAGGAAACAGATCCAGTTCTTCTTAGGTCTGATAACTAACTGGAGTTAAGTATCATCGTCGATGTTGTTTTACCCCTAGGCATTAGAAATAATCTTGGTTTGTACTTTCTCAGCAGAGATATTCATGAGAAAAGAGTTATTAATGCAAAAGTGTTACATTATTTTCTTTCACCCACGAAAGGAATGAGTAAGCCAGTTTGCTGGCAGGTATGCCCGGACTTGGAAAAGTTCATGCTGGTGAAATAATGGAGAATTCAGGTTTGAAACAAAGCGGATGGTAAAAAGGGTTCAAGCTTTCACATGTCATCAACAAAGCAGTTATTTTATATGTTCGCTTTCCACAATTCTTCTCCCCTATACTCCAGCTATTTTGGGTTGATGACAATTCACTGGAAAAACTCAGGGCTTTTGAAATCGTCTACAATACTCTTCTTCCATTTATATTTCCATCTGGTCAATGTCTATTTTTGTTTGTTTTTATTTCAACATTTTATTTATATAACAGTAGGTATTGCATTTGCAATGGTATTTATGACACTAGATTTCCATGGTGTCTTACTTATAAATAATATGTAATATTTTAAATGCATGCTATATGTAAATTTAAATTGGAAATGACAATAGGTAATCTTTGTACCATTTCTGGTATTACAAAATTTATCCCACTTTAAAACTACCCATTAGGTTTTGACTTTTCATTTTTTAAATAAAAATATTGTATCTAAGTAATCATGAACTTTATTTTACCAAGTTTTCAGAAGGTCAGAATTGTAATAACTAGGTGAAATGACTTACCCTAATTGTGTCTGACTGTTGGATTGTGAAATTTTTATTTCATAAACATTTTTATGCAAATTTTATCATTCAATATGTATGGATTCTTCAGACTATGAAATTCTTATTCACAACACTGTTTGCTTTAGTCCACCAAATATTACCAGCCTTTGCTAGAGTGTTTCACTTGTTCTCTAGGTACTGATTTTTCCCTTTACTAGCACTCAATTTATGCCAAAAATTTAATGCTTTGAAATCAATGCATTAAGATATGCAGGTAAAATTTAAACTTTCTCAGCATTTTAAGTATCTCCCTACCATTTTTGCAATAAAATAATGTTTCACCTGAAAAAATTTACTGAAAGTTTAAAGGGAAGAAATACAATAGAAAGATACGGAAAGAAGAATAGTATGTCAATAAACTGCTCACAAAGAATACCACAAGCAGCAGTGATGAAAACAATAATAGTGCTAATTGCATAGTAAAAAGGAAAAGCACAGAGAAGGTCAAGAACACAGCTTGCTTTTACTCTTGGCTGGTAATTTTCCATTAGTCTCCCCTACACACCATTGCCTTCAGCATACTTAAGAGCTGGGTTATTCAAGGTATTGTAGTTGGTCATACATTCTGAACAAGACTGTTGTGCATTGAATAAGGCATTAGATCGCCCTTTGACTGTGAGGGTAAATTTCAGAATATGTTCACCCATTCATTTGACAAATATTTTTCTGCCTACTCTGTGCTGAGGACACAACTGTGAACCACAGTGTTTCTGTCCACAAGGAAACTTCTGCATTGTGGTGATTGCTTTTATTGACTATTACTTGCTTTATCTTGCTCCTATGGCATTAATGAGATGGCTTTCTGGCCAGATGAAGGGATCCTCTGTTTCAATCAAGCTAATCAGTCTAAAGAGACTTAGACCTTAGCATCACGACAGCTTTTCTTGTTGGAAGAGGTTTTGTTTTGTTTGTTTGTTTTCATATCTGTAAAACTCCACAGGGGTACTTACAAATTTTAGTGGCTTGGGTAGTCACATAGGAAATGTTAAAAATGCAAATATCCAAGACTCACCTTTGGAGATTTTGATTTAGTAAGTCAAGGCTTATGCTCAGAAACCTGGAGCTTTAACTAACTAGTACCTCAGGTATAATCCATATTTTAGAAAAAAATCTTAATTTCAGATTTTTGAGTTTGTGTAGGTTTTAAAAATATTCCTAAGTTTAACAGAGCTGGAGGAATCAGGCTCCCAGACTTCAGACTATACTACAAAGCTACAGTAATTAAGACAGTATGGTACTGGCACAAACACAGAAATATAGATCAATGGAACAGGAGAGAAAACCCAGAGATAAGCCCATGGACATATACTCACCTTATTTTTGATAAAGGAGGAAAGAATATACAATGGAGAAAAGACAACCTTTTCAGTAAGTGGTGCTTGCAATCCCGCTACTGGGCATATACCCCGAGAAAACCATAATTTGAAAAGAGTCATGTACCACAATGTTCATTGCAACTCTGTTTACAATAGGCATGGCATGGAAGCAACCTAAGTGTCCATCGACAAATGAATGGATAAGGAAGGTGTGGCCCATATATACAGTGGAATATTAGCCATAAAAAGAAACGAAATTGAGTTATTTGTAGTCAGGTGGATGGACCTAGAGTCTGTCATACAGAGTGAAGCAAGTCAGAAAAAGAAAAACAAATACCATATGCTAACACATATATATGGAATCTAAAAAAAAAAAAAGGTTCTGAAGAACCTAGGGGTAGGACAGGAATAAAGACTCAGACGTAGAGAATGGGCTTGAGGACATGGGGAGGGGGAAGTGTAAGCTGCGATGAAGTGAGAGAGTGGCATGGACATATATACACTACCAAATGTAAAATAGATAGCTAGTGGGAAAGAACTGCGTAGCACAGGGAGATCAGCTTGGTGCTTTGTGACCACCTAGAGGAGTGGGATAGGGAGGGTGGGAGGGAGTTGCAAGAGAAGATGTATGGAGTTATATGTATATGTATAGCTGACTCACTTTGTTATACAGCAGAAACTAACAATTGTAAAGCAATTATACTCCAATAAAGATGTTTAAAAAATATATTTCTGAGTTTAAGCATTTTTAGTTGTTTCTTTTTCCCCTTTACAGGATTTGGAACATTTCTATCTTGTGGAAGTTTCTTGTCTGGGTATTTGAGATTTCTGTGCAAATTTTGTTTTCTCCCTTTCTCTCTCCACATGGCTTATTTTAAAGTTCAACAAAATTATCTAAAAGAGAAGTTGAAAATATACTGTTTTGATTACATAAAATATACTGATGTGGTAGCTGGAAAAGTGTGAAAGTAAGAAAAATTTACAGAGAAAAATCTCTAAGTCTTACAGTTTCAAGTAGGGCTGTGGTAGAAGCCAACAAATTTTTGTTTTGTTTTTTTTCAGCACTGAACCTGCAAAGTCGTGTCAAGTACAACGGATGTGGAATGTCGGCACCCTGATTAACCCAGGTTGTCTGAATTGTAATCTCTTAAATTACATTTCCTTTCTGTTGAAGTTCTGCTTTCTTTTTTATGGATAAAATGTCCCAAGTTTGGTGTGACTTGGTTAATTTTTCTCTGTGGTTGTACATAGATTCAGGTCAACTGCAGGTACTACAGGAATCTCTAGATTTATGCAGAGTATAAAGTATCATTTCTCTCAAAGACAGATCTCTGGGTTCATCTATGGGATTTCTTCCAAAGACAAGGATTTCTCATAGTTTCTCTAACCTTGAAAGGACTGAAAGTCATAGGCATAGAACTACTGATCAAACCACAGAGTGCTAGTAATGTGAGGTATGTGAACTGGGTTTGAAAAATACCCAAGAATTCAGCATGCAAGTTTCCATTTCATGCTGTGCTTCTGCCATCTTCTCTAAGTTGTTGTAATCACTTGGTGATGAAGTTTCATCAACTTAAACAGAAACTGTAATATTCATTTAAGAATAAGCTCAGATAAATCAAAGAAATTTGAAATATATTTTTTTATTGAAGTATAGCTGATTTACAATATTGTATACATTGCCGGTGTACAGTACAGTGAATCACAGTTTTTAAAGGTTGTACTCCATTTATAGTTATTATAAAATATTGGCCTTATTCCCCATGTTGTACATTATATCATTTTAAAAATTAAAAAATCAAAATATATAGAACTCTCTATATAGTAGAGTTCTACATACTCTGAAATTTCTGAATATATGCCAACACATTTTTCTGTTTCTGTTGTTCTTACTGTAATGAGAGCATTTACCTCTGTTTACCTAAGACATTGGCCGTATGAAACCACCTAAAAGTAAACTTACCACCGGTTCTACTACTTTTCAAGAATTTTACAAATCATTTCAGTGAAATTTATTTGTTTTTGGTAATTCAGTATATTTAACTCTATTTAAGTTACCCAAATTGCTCTGTTTTTAGAATGTTCTCTTCTAAGAGATAGTAATCCAGGAAACAATTCAACCTGTTTCAATCTATAAATCAGCTCTATCTCAACAGTTTTCAATTTATACTGAGGAAAAAAAACAAGAAGTAATGGACTTAACTGAATCGTGAGTGATGTAGGTTAGATAAGAAGAAGAAAATCCTGACAATAGGATTTTCAAACCTTGGAATGAATTACAGAGGGAAGTTATACAATCCCTCTTCAACTGAGTTCTTAAAATATATATAATTTGCATGTTTCAGTGATGGATTTAGGGTTTTCTTTACTGAATGGAGATGTTCTTGAATATACTCTCCAAGAGCTATAGGATTCTAAAATTTTTATAAATTCATCTTTTGCATTTAAAAGAAATAAATTTGTCCTATTAGCTACTATAATTAACTCTTCTCATATAAGACTTGACAGAAATTACTGAGTTTGCAAGTTAACAGAATTTAAACTGTAAAACATTTAATGTTATTTTTGATATACTCTATTTGGGTAACTGATTTTCATTTTTCAAATGAACCACTTAAATGTCAGCATGAATTAATGGGTTTTATAACTGATCATGGGAAAAACCATACCATTTGTATTCTTTTTCTTAAATGCAATTCACATGAGGGAGAAATGCTCTATTGTGATTCTTCCGAACTGTGAGAGAAATAAATATTTTACAGACTTCTCTTTAATAATTACTTTAATATACTAATTAGAATTTTAAATAACCATCGTATAAACATATAATCAAGATATCTCCTTTGCTGGAATATATTTGTTTAGAGAATTGGCACCCCTCTGAGATTCAAAAATTTACAAAATGAGGGTGCTAGACAAGATGATCTCTAAACCCCATTTAAGCTCCATGATGCTCTGATTATTTGAAAGTACTAGCAGAGTCAGGAGCTATGTGAAGAGAATTGAAATTTCTAATCCACCTTCTTTGTTCCCTCAGTGAATACACTTTGTTCCCCCTCTTTGTTCCCTCTGTGTTCCCTCTTTGTTCATATTTGCATCTTAATGATATAAATAAAAAGGCTAATTTAAAAGTGGAAATTAATTTCCTCTTCTGTTCACTACAAAATGCCACATGCTTAGTTTATTATTTACATAATTTGGAAAGTATAGAACTTAACATTTCTAATCACATCATTGCTTTCTATTAATTCAATGTGATGCTTCTTTTTTTAAAAAGAATATTCAGATACTTAGAATTTTCCCAAAATGTATTACTTAATGAGTAACTAAAATGCCCTAAAAGGAATAGTGAATTAAGTGATGCATCAATTAATAATAGAGAACCCAGAGACCACATACCATCTTTATAGATTTTTCTGTCTACAAGCGTAGCAGGTTTTTTAAATGTTAAGGAACATATCCATAGACTAAGTCTATATGGTTATATTATCATTATTATTTAGGCATGTGGGAGGATAGAAGTTTGGACCAAACACACACACACACACACACACACACAAACATTCATACCACAGTTAACAGAGGAGTACAAAATGCTGGTGATATCAGTTGACTTAGAATAACCATAAGCATTGTATTTTATTTTTTCATAAGCTTCCAACTTATGAATTATTTATGCTTCAAAGTTGTTTATAAATGAGTTATTATATTTTAGGAATATACTTTTTTAGCAAAGCAATGCTATAGTGCTAAGCTACCAGATCAACCCACAAAAATCTAATTAATTCAAGTTTGGATATAATTGTATTATTGGGACAAAAAGACAAATCAGCAGAGATTTTTAATTGAAATGTACTACTTGTGAGAAGAATGGTAAATTAAGATAATGAAATTAATTCAGGTAATATTTAATGAGCAAGGCATTGTAGGAGTGATGCAAAAGTGGTTAAGAACCAGGGTCCCAAAAAGAGATGGTAGATAAACTGGCCCCTCCATGCTAGAAATCTGGGTGTTCAGAGGGAGAACATTGTAGAATGCTTATTGGATCAGCCATTCTGTGTAAGATAAGGCATGATGTACATTGCAGAACACTGTTGCCGTTATGTTTTCATCAAAAATGATGTTATTATCCCACTGTATTTAGAGTTACCTCCCCTTGGTGTGTGTGTGTGTGTGTGTGTGTGTATGTTTCCTTTTCACTAGATTGCCCTCTTATCAGGCAGATAAAACAACTTATTGGGAGTCAAGAGAATACATATTCATTGAGATTTGAGATCCTGAAGTATTTATGTTTTTATCATCTTGCCATTCAGGGGAACAAGTAGAGGTTTGTTAAACTTGTTCAGAAAACTGGAATAGTCCTACATCTGTAATAATTCAAATGGAGCATTGAACAAATCACTAAACCTCTTTATCTTAGCCCACCTACCAGACAGCAACAAGGGTAAACCGTTGCTTTTGGTAAACTTTGGACAACTTAAATCGTTATGGCAGCTGGAGAGCATCCTTAGATGTAGGCAAAACTTTCCTTTTAACAGTGAGATTCCCCAGAAAGACTTCCTAAGGGAGAAAAAAAGAAACAAATCAAGTAAAAACGTTGTTCTCTTATTTATAATGCTACTTTAAATGTCAACATCTGAGCATTTGCTTTCAACCATAGAGGTATTACACAGATGCCTCAAAGACCTCTGAGAGATAATAAAATGCATGGCATTCAATGTTTCATGTGAACTCTGTTAATATCTCATTCTATGTAGTGCTTAAGGGTTCCTATGATTATTAGAACTGCATATATAAATCAATATTTTGGAGTTTTTTATGTAACTTAAGTATGAGTCCTTTATCAGACATGTGCTGGAAATATTATTCCCAGTCTGAGGCTTGCCTATTTATTTTCTTATCAATGTCTTTTGAAAAGCAGCAATTTTAAAATATGGTGAAGACAAGTTAATACATTTTTCTTTTATGGTCAGTGAAATGCAAATTAGACCACAATGATGTATCACCTCATACTTAGAATGGTTATTAACCAGAAAAGAAAAGATAACAATGAATACTTGAATATGTTGGTGAATATGTCAGAAACTGGAAACCTTGTACATGGTTGGTGGGAATGTAAAACAGTGCATTCCTTTTAGAAAAGAGTATGTACATTCCTCAAAATATTAAAAATAAAAATACAATATGATCCAGTAATCCCATTTCTGTGTGTATTTATCCAAAAAACTGAAATCTGGATCTTTCTTTTAGTCTTTCTTTCAAACCTTTTATTTATTTATTTTTAAATTTTTTTTTAACATCTTTATTGGAGTATAAATGCTTTATAATGCTGTGTTAGTTTCTGCTTTATAACAAAGTGAATCAGCTATACGTATACCACCAGATCACCTCCCTCTTGCATCTCCCTCCGACCCTCCCTATTCCACCTCTCTAGGTGGACACAAAGAACTGAGCTGATCTCCCTGTGCTATGTGCCTGCTTCCCTCTAGCTATCTATTTTACATTTGGAAGTGTATATATGTCCATGCCACTCTCTCACTTCATCCCAGCTTATCCTTCCCCCACCCTGTGTCCTCAAGTCCGTTCTCTACATCTGGGTCTTTATTCCTGTCCTGACCCTAGGTCTTTCAGAGCCTTTTTTTTTTTTTTTTTTAGATTCCATATATATGTGTTAGCATACAGTATTTGTTTTTCTCTTTACTTCATTCTGTATGACAGACTCTAGTGGCCTCTGACTGCCGTGGCCTCTCCCTCTGTGGAGCAAAGGCTCCAGACGCGCAGGCTCAGCAGCCATGGCTCACGGGCCCAGCTGCTCCATGGCATGTGGGATCTTCCCGGACCGGGGCACAAACCCGTGTCCCCTGCATCGGCAAGCGGACTCTCAACCACTGCGCCACCGGGGAAGCCCCTCAGAGCTGTCTTTTCATTTTGTTTATGGTTTCCTTTGCTGTGCAAAAGCTTTGAAGTTTCATTAGGTCCCATTTGTTTTTTTTTTTGTTTTTATTTCCATTTCTCTAGGAGGTGGGTCAAAAAGGATCTTGCTGTGATTTATGTCATAGAGTGTTCTGCCTATGTCTTCGTCTAAGAGTGTTATAGTGTGTGGCCTTACATTTAGGTTTTTAATCCATTTTGAATTATTTTGTGTATGGTGTTAGGGAGTGTTCTAATTTCATTCTTAAGCCAGCTTTACAACAAATGCAAAAGGAACTTCTCTAGGCAGAAAACACAAGGGAAGGAAAAGACCTACAATGACAAACCCCCCAAAATTAAGAAAATGGTAATAGGAACATACATATCGATAATTACCTTAAATGTAAATGAACTAAATGCTCCAACCAAAAGACATAGACTGAATGGATGGATACATAATGGATCCATTATGAATGGATACATAATGAATGGATACTGAATGGATACATAAACAAGACATGTATATATGCTGTCTATAAGCGACCCACTTCAGACCTAGGGACACATATAGACTAAAATTGAGAGGATGGAAAAAGATATTCCATGCAAATGGAGATAAAAAGAAAGCTGAAGTAGCAATTCTCACGTAAGACAAAATAGACTTTAAAATAAAGTTATTACAGGAGTCAAAGAAGGACACTACATAATGATCAAGGTGTCAATCCAAGAAGAAGATATAACAATTGTAAATATTTATGCACCCAACATAAGAGCACCTCAATACATAAGGCAAATGCTAACAACCATAAATGTAACACAATCATCATATGGGACTTTAACATTCCACTTTCACCAATGGACAGATCATCCAAAATGAAAATAAATAAGAAAACACAAGCTTTAAATGATACATTAAACAAGATGGACTTAACTGATATTTATAGGACATTCCATCCAAAAACAACAGAATGTACTTTCTTCTCAAGTGCTTATGGAACATTCTCCAGGATAGATTATATCTTGGGTCACAAAGCAAGCCTTGGTAAATTTAAGAAAATTGAAATCATATCAAATATCTTTTCTGACCACAGTGCTATGAGACTAGATATCAGTTACAGGAAAAAATCTGTAAAAAATACCAACACATGTAGGCTAAACAATACATTAGTTAATAACCAAGATCACTGAAGAAATCAAAGAGGAAATCAAAAAATACCTAGAAACAAATGACAATGAAAACACAATGACCCAAAACCTATGGCATGCAGCAATAGCAGTTTTAAGAGGGAAGTTTATAGCAATACAATCCTACCTCAAGAAACAAGAAACATGAAACATCTCAAATAACCTAACCTTATCCCTAAAGCAATTAGAGAAAGAACAAAAATACCCCAAAGTTAGCAGAAGGAAATAAATCATAAAGATCAGATCAGAAATAAATGAAAAAGAAATGAAGGAAACGATAGCAAAGATCAATAAAACTAAAAGCTGGTTCTTTGAGAAGATAACGAAAATTGATAAACCATTAGCCAGTCTCATCAAGAAAAAAAGGGAGAAGACTCAAATCAACAGAATTAGAAATGAAAAAGGAGAAGTAACAACTGACACTGCAGAAATACAAAGGATCATGAGAGATTACTACAAGCAACTATATGCCAATAAAATGGACAACCTGGAAGAAATGGGCAAATTCTCAGAAGATCACAACCTTCCGAGACTGAACCAGGAAGAAATAGAAAATAGAAACAGACTAATCACAAGCACTGAAATTGAGACTGTGATTAAAAATCTTGCAACAAACAGAAGCCCAGAACCAGATGGCTTCACACATGAATTCTATGAAACATTTAGAGAAGAGCTAATATCTATCGTTCTCAAACTCTTCCAAAATATAGCAGAGGAAGGAACACTCCCAAACTCATTCTACAAGGCCACCATCACCCTGATACCAAAATAAGGCAAAGATGTCACAAAAAAGAAAACTACAGGCCAATATCACTGATGAACATAGATGCAAAAATCCTCAACAAAATACTAGCAAACAGAATCCAAAAGCACATTAAAAGGATCATACACCATGATCAAGTGGGGTTTATCCCAAGAATGCAAGGATTCTTCAATACACTCAATCAATGTAATAAACCATATTAATAAATTGAAGGAGCAAAACCACATGATCATGTCAATACATGCAGAAAAAGCTTTCGACAAATTCAACACCCATTTATAATAAAAACCCTCTAGAAAATGGACACAGAGGGAAGTTACGTCAACATAGTAAAGGCCATATATGACAAACCCACAGCCAACATCATTCTCAGTTGTGAAAAACTGAAACCATTTCCACTAAGATCAGGAACAAGACAAGGTTGCCCAATCTCAACATTATTATTCAAGGCTCCCCCACCATCCAGAATGGTCAGCCCGGTGAGGTGAGCTGGCCTGGCTTGCTGGGTGGGGCCTCCTGCCCTGTGGCCTTGGGCTAAGGCCAGGCCTGCAGCTGCTGCTGGTCGTACTCAGTGATGAGCCTCTTGATGTGGGCCAGCTTGCTGTGCATGTACTCGCAGCGGTGCTTCTCCTGGCTGTAGTTGGTGTTGGTCTTCTTGATTTTTCGATATTCCTGTAAAATCTGCCCAGAAGTAGTCTCGTACTCCTTGGAGCCCTGGGAGAGCTGCCAGAGCTGGGCATCGAGCTGCATGAAGTGCTGCCTGATCTGCTCGATGCGGGCGTGCAGGTCTCGGTACTTGCTATACTCAGCATTGAAGTCGTTTTTGTAGCTCTGGCACTGCTCCGAGGAGGAGATAGTGGCATATTTTAGCAGGTAGTCATTTTTGGAAGTTTTAGCCACAGCAATCAGAGAAGAAAAAGAAATAAAAGGAATCCAAATGTGAAAAGAAGAAGTAAAACTGTCACTGTTTGCAGATGACATGATACTATACATAGAGAATCCTAAAGATGCTACCAGAAAATTACTAGAGCAAATCAATGAATTTGGCAAAGTAGCAGGATACAACATGAATGCCCAGAAATCTCTTGCATTCCTATACACTAATTATGAAAAATCTGACAGATAAATTAAGGAAACACTCCCATTTACCATTGCAACAAAAAGAATGAAATACTTAGGAATAAACCTACCTAAGGAGACAATCTGTATGCAGAAAGCTGTAAGACACTGAAATCTGGATCTTGAAGAGGTATTTGCCTCTACAGTCATTGCAGCATTATTCACAATAGGCAAGTTGTGGAAACAGTGTAAATGTCCATCAATAGAGGAATGGATAAAGAAAAAGTGGTATATACATACAATGGAATAATGGAATGCTAAGTGAAATAAGCCCATCACAGACAGACAAATGCTGCATGATTCCACTTCTACAAGGTATCTAAAATAGTCAAACTCATACAAGCAGAGAGTAGAATGGTTTTGTCCAGGAGCTTGGGGGAGGTGAAAATGGGGGTTTGCTATTAAATAAGTATAAATTTTCAGTTATACAAGATAATTTCTAGATATCTGAAGTACAACATTGTGCTTATAGCTAATGATACTGTATTGTACACTTAAAGTTTTGTTAAGAGAGTAAATCTTGTTTAATGTTTCTACAATAATTTTAAAAATTATGGTATAATTTGATAAATCTATTTTTACAAAAATAGTCATTAGATCAATTTTATGATACAAAATCAGAAAGAAATCTAAATGTATGTGAATAAGAGAATAGAATAGTAATTGTTACATTCATATAATCCAATAATACATAGTCATTAAAAATGATCTATTTATTTGAAAAATATCCTCCCTAGTTATGAAATCATGTGGAAGAAAAATATAGATTATATTATACCATTTATATAGGGGAAATATATATATACATATATGTTTCATTTGTAACAGTTGAAAATTATGTGTCCATATATGTTTGGGTCTCTTTCTGGACTTTATATCAGTGTTATTGCTTTGTTTGTTTAGCTTTATACTAGTGCTACTAAGTCTTGATTATGCTTGTAATATTTCCCAAAAGAGGTTATACTAGCACTTGGAAACATGGAAACATGCTCAACATTGTTTTCATCAGAAAAAAATGTAAATTAAAGCCATAATGATATATCATGATACACCCAGTAGTACAGCTAGAATAAAGTCACTACCAATACCAAATGTTGCAGAGGGTGAGAAGACATGTGGAACTTTCATACAAGATTAGACATACAAGTGTCTAATCGTCAAATCATTGTGCAAAGCTATTTGTCAGTTTCTTATAATGTTAAATATACACCTACCGTTTTTTTTTTTTTTTTTTTGCGGTACGCGGACCTCTCACTGTTGTGGCCTCTCCCGTTGTGGAGCACAGGCTCTGGATGCGCAGGCTCAGCAGCCATGGCTCACGGGCCCAGCCGCTCCGCGGCATGTGGGATCTTCCCGGACCAGGGCACGAACCCATGTCCCCTGCATCGGCAGGCGGACTCTCAACCACTGTGCCACCAGGGAAGCCCCTACACCTACCTTTTGATTCAGGACTTCCAATCCTAAGTATTTGCAAAAAAGACACAGAAAAAACATATGTCCACAGGATGCATTTTCACAATTGTTCATTTTAGCTTTATTCAATATAGCAAAGTATTGGAAGCAACAAAAATATCCATCATTAGAAGAATAGGTAAACAAATTTGTCAATTTATACAATGGAATTCTACTTAGAAATTAGATGGAACGAACTGGTAATAACTAGTAACATATGCCAAACTGAGGTGAATCTCAGAAACATTATAGTCAGCAAAGAAGCCGGACCTAAAAGTACAAACAATATGACCCTATTTTAATTAAGTTCAAGAACTTCTATGTGGAGGCCACTGGAGGAGGATGGACAGGAAAGGCATGAGGGGACTTTCTAGGATAATGGTTATACTCTATATTTTCATTGGGGTTTTGGTTACAAGGGTGTATATATTCATCAAAATACTTTGCACTATACCCTTAAGATTTGTGTTTCTACTTTATTATATCACAAGAAAAAATTTATGCATGTAGTGGTTTCCAGCCTAAGGACTATTTTATATACTCTTTAATATACAGCCTCTCAAGGGATATTCACACATTTTTGAAGATAGACTTAGTTATATTTTATAAATTAAACCCCCCTGAATTTTCTAAAAACTCGTGTGACCTGATGGTAAAATTATACAGGATGCCTTGCTTCTTGTCCATTGCAGTCTTCACTACACCACAGTATACTTCAGGTTAATTCCACAATCTGGAATATCAGAGAGCAGCTCTCTGCATACAGCAGAACAGAGGCAATAAGAGCATAGGTTCTGAAGTCACACTTCCTTAGTTTAAAGCCTGGCTACACCACTTATTAGCTGTGACCTTGGGCAGATTATTTAGCCTTTCAAAGCCTTGGTTTATTCCCTTGTAAAAAAGGAATAGTTATTTTAAGTTTATCATTTAATTCCTGTAAGGATAAAAGATGTTACTGGTAAAAAGCACATGCAACACTACTTGCCATATAATAAGTGCTCATTAATGTTTCTGAATGCCATACTAATAATAATAAATCATGAAATTAATTATATATTAACAAAACAATAGCACCCACTATATTAGTGATATAAGTAATTATTTTTATAGAGGCAACAGGAGACATGGTGGCTAAATCACTTCCTAGGAAGTCCAAGTCAGATGTGAACTGAATGGAGTCCCCAGGACACTGAATTCAAGGAACTATGAGAGAAGGTAAGGCCTGTACAAATAGACTTTATTGTTTATATGTGCATGTGGCCATCAGAGTACAATTCTTTCACCACTAGGCAGACATGTCAGTACCTCTCGAGGAATGCATACTATCCTGTCATTGTCACAGAAAACAGCACTTTACTGTCCTGATGATAGATGGCAATGGTAAGATTAGACAGCAGTGAAAGGAGCTGGATGACACAAAGGGCATGGAACCAGGGCATGGAAATGTTTACAACGATGAGGTTTTCTTTTTTAGTTCGGGTGACCTACTTTGACTCTATTGTATGCAAAGAATAATGGCATTCTGCCAGGGCTATATTACATCCAACTTTACAATTTATTTATTTTAAATAATAGATTTTATCTTTAGAATGATTTTAGATCTACAGAAAAATTGAGCAGATAGTACAGGGTTCCAATATATTCCCTTCCACCCCCACAGTTTCCCCTAATATTAACATTTTGCATTAGTGTGGTACATTTGTTATAATTAGTGAACTAATATTAATACATTATTATTAACAGAATCTGTAGTTACATTAAAGTTTACTCTTGTACATTTCTATGGGTTTTGACAAATGCATAATGTAATGTATCCACCATTGTAGTATCATACAAAATAGTTTCACTTCTTCACCTATTCAAGCCAACATGTTATTGCTAAAGCCTGCTAAGCACTTGTCTCTTTATTTTCTCCATAGTTTTGCCTTTTCCAGGAAGTCATATAGTTGGAATTTTATAGTAGCTAGTCTTTTCAGGATGGCTTCTTTCACTTAGAAGTATGCTTGTAAGTTTCCTTTGTGTCTTTTCATGCCTTCATAGCTCATTGCTTTTTATTGCTGAATAATATTCCATTGCATGGATTTACCACTGTTTGTTGGTACATTCACCTATTTATTGAAGGACATAGTGTCATTTTCCAGTGTTGGCACTTATGAATAAAGTTGCTATAAACATTTATGTATAAGTGTCTTGAGGCCATAAGTTTTCAATTCAGTTGGGTAAATACCTAGTAGTGTAATTGGTGGATTTTATGCTATGACTGTTTAGTTTTATAAGAAACTGCCAGATTATCTTCCAAAATGACTGTACCATTTTTCATTCCCATAAACATTGAATGAGAGGTCCTGTTGTTCCACATCCTTACCATAATTTGCTATTGTCTATTATTGAATTTTAACCATTCTAGTAGGTATACAGTGGTATTTCTTTTTTTTTCCCCCAAATTTCAGCCATTTATTTTTTTTCATCTTTTAATTCCTATGGGGTTCATCAATTCTTTATCAGTTAACATTCTCATTGACAAAGACCAATTTATTAGAGAATGGACTTGAGCATACAGGGAGGGGGAAGGGTAAGCTGGGACAAAGTGAGAGAGTGGCATGGACATATATACACTACCAAATGTAAAATAGATAGCTAGTGGGAAGCGGTCGCATAGCACAGGGAGATCAGCTAGGTGCTTTGTGACCACCTAGAGGGGTGGGATAGGGAGGGTGGGAGGGAGGGAGATGCAAGAGAGAAGAGATATGGGGACATATGTATATGTATAACTGAATCACTTTGTTATAAAGCAGAAACTAACAACCCATTGTAAAGCAATTATACTCCAATTAGATCCTTTTCATACTCTATTTGGAATTGCTGGATTGTCACTTTTGAAAGAAGAACAGATTAAACCTGTTAGCCCTGTTTTTTGCATGCCTGAAGAAATACTTCAGAGGGTGAATGTTCAGTCTGAACTAGTGATCTAGATTAGATCCCTTGATGGAAAAGTTGCTTAGGGGTATTTCTTTGTTGTAATTTATAATTCCTTATTGGTATCTGTTTTTGTTTTTTTTTTTTTGCGGTACGCGGGCCTCTCACTGTTGTGGCCTCTCCCGTTGTGGAGCACAGGCTCCGGACGCGCAGGCTCAGCGGCCATGGCTCATGGGTCCAGCCGCTCCGCGGCATGTGGGATCTTCCCGGACCGGGGCACGAACCCGTGTCGCCTGCATCGGCAGGCGGACTCTCAACCACTGCACCACCAGGGAAGCCCTGGTATCTGTTTTTTAGCATCTTTTCGTATGTGAGTTCTCTACATATCTTTGATACAAGTCCTTTATCAGATATGTGATTTACAAATATTTTCTTTCATTCTATGTTTTTTAAAAATCCTCTTAATAGAGACTTCTCTGGTGGTCCAGTGATTAAGACTCCATACTCCAAATGCTGGAGGCATGGGTTTGATCCCTGGTTGGGAACCAAGATCCTGCATGCTGCACAGTGTGGCCTAAAAAAAAGAATTCTCTTAATAGTGTCTTTTGCTTAACAGAAGTTTTTACTATTAATGAAGTGAAACTTACTAATTTTTTCCTTTCATGGATCATGCTTTTGGAGCTGTATTTAAAAACTCATTGTCAAGCCCATTGTCACCTAGATTTTCTTCTATATTATCTTTTATAAATTTTATAGGTTTGTGTTTTACATTTATGTCTTTGATCCACTTTGAGTTAATTATTGTGAAAGGTGTAAGACCTGTGTCTAGATTCATTATTTTTTCATTGCTTTTTGATGTCCAGTTAGTTGTTTCAGTACCATTTGTTCCAAAATCTATACTTTCTCCATTGAATTGCTTTTGCTCCTTTTTCAAATATCAGGTGACTATATTGTGTAGATCTTATTTCTATGTTCTCTGTTGTTTCATTGATCTATTTGTCTCTTATTAATATCATGGTGACTTGATTACTGTACCCTTTACAGTAAGTCTTGAAATTTTGTAGTGTTGGTCCTCCGAATTTGTTCTTCTATTTCAGTGACATGTTGGCTATAATGAGTCTTTTGCTTTTGCACATAATCATTAGAATCAGTTTGTTGATGTTGTCAAAATTAGTTGCTGAGAGTTTATTGGAATTATATTCAATCTGTAGATCATGTGAGAAAGAATTGGCATCTTACCAATATAGTCTTCTTAATATTGAACGTGGAACATTATTTACTTATATCTTCTTTGACTTATTTCTTCATAGTTGTATAGTTTTCTTCATAAAGACCATGTGCATATATTGTTAAATTTATTCTTTATTATTTCATTTTATGGGTGCTTGTCAAATCAGTCTCATAATCTGATCTTATACAATATTATAACTAACTAATTTAAATGACACCAAAAATAGGATACAGAAAACTGAAAGACACAGGTAAAACTTGGAGAAGTAATATCAACACATCTTTATGGGTGCTTTCTTCCTTCATTTAAGTAGTACTCTGGTCCATATTTTATGTATGAGTACCTAGGTGGATCGTACAGGGCATCACTTAGCCAATGGAAGCTATTTAGGTCATAAAAGATCAATTTTACACTCCAATGATTACATATATTATGAACATTTTCCAGAGTTCCATGCCTCATATATGCATAAATTCCAAGTTTGTTTACTATAAACAACCTTGACACCAGGTATATCATGCTAAAAATACTCCATAGGTAAGGATTTCCTTTTATCTTTTTGTTAGTAATTATTATCAGGAGGAGATTTGACCTTATTTTCTTTACCCTTCTCTCCCCAGGGGAGGGAATTTGGATTTTAAACCAGCTGCTTCCTTCACTGGGCTTTGTGTGTGGGGACTTTGGAGACTGGGAAAATGGGAAGAAAAAGGTAGTGAGAGCTTCTAAGAAATTTTTAAGGTTTCAATAAGTATGAGAATTACCTGGTGTTAGAAATTTGCATTGATCACCTATATTTTCTTTGTATTTTTTTTACTAGAAGAGATATTCTTATTATTTTTCTATATTGTACAAGTTGATGCTACTAACCACTTTTAATAACACAGCAGACCCTTTTTATTTTCCAGGAATATTGATTGATCATGGTATAATGAATGAATTACAGGTTTTGGATGAATAGAAGTCTGTCCCTACTGCTTTCTAAAAACTATATGAATCTGGTACTTTCTCACTCTATGAACCTATCCTAGACAAATTTTTGTTACTTCACCTATGAAGCAGACAGTATAAAACCTTCCTTGCAGGATTGTTTCAGGGATTAGAGATGATATAAAAAACAGAACAAGGCTGAAACATGTCAGGCATGACTATTATTACAATTATCCATATCACATTCTCCATTATCTGAATGGAATACAATAAATTTACAACAAATTTGAGCTCTTCTTGTTTAAAATTGTGTAATGGTACAGCCATTACTTTAAGAAGGAATTCCCTAAAAACTCCCCAAACTTATTCTGTCTTAAAAAAAAAAAAAGTCAATACCAAAAACTAGATCAGTATAACTATAGAACTGACAGATCAGAGGATAAAATATTAAATTAGGGACCCTATTCAATAACTTGTAATTGTAGAGGTTATACTAGTATTCTCAAATTTCAATAACGGTGGCTTACTATCCACATAATAGCAGTTAAGAATTATTTTGACCAGGAAGAAAATAAACTGGGATAATATCTTTGCCCCTCTTGAGGATCAGATTGAGTGAACTCTGAGAAAGAAAAAAAAAAAACAGTCAATAGAAGATTTTGCTGTGCAATGGTTTAAATAGCCATTAATTAGAGAGATCAGTATTAAGTTTTATCAATATTGAAATTAAAGGTTAGGATACCTGAGGTTCACATTTCTTTCCATGGGTTGCATCTTTCATCAATAATCATTAAGCTCTTTGGTGATGGTTCTCAGCCCTGGATGTACATTAGAATCACTTTGGGGAGCTTTTAAAAACATGATTTCTAGGTCTCCAATCAAACCAGTTAAATCAGAATCTCAGAGTGTAACCAAGCTTGAGAATTTAAAAATGCAACCCAGGTTGATTCTAATGAACAGTCAAGTCTGAGAACCCATGATCTAGCGGCAAGTTAACTGACAAATAACTTAGTGGTTCTGAAAATAACCAAACAATAGTGATAGTTTTCATTCATTAATGTATGTGGGAGTAATGGACTTTCACACTACAACTCCAGTATTTGATTGAAAAACACCGATTTAAGAAATGTAGAAAACATAAGTTGGGCTGGGGCTCTACAGTTTGTAGATCTTATATTCTATTATATTCCTACTTCAAAGAGAATCTCTACTTCATGATCTTATTGGAATCTATGTGATTATTGTCTGGGAGAAATTTGAGCAACGGTGTCATTTTCTAAAACATTTTTTCATTCCAAATCCTTCAAACTTTTTAAGTTGTTAGGCTATGCTAGCTAAAATACAAAAATGCTTTCTAGTGAAAATACCCTTGAACTTCAGGTCCATGGTCCTCGGAGCTCTGACTTTGTATACACTGATAGCAACATCACATTAACCAAGGCACATGATTTGGGGAAGGACAATCACAATATTTGTTTTACGAGGTAAAAACAACAAGCCCCAGTGTGGATTGAAATCATGATTATGATACTCTAAACAACAGAAATAGCCAAAACTAAAGAAGGAAAAGAAGAAATCATTAATAAGCTTTAAAGTTATGAGAGAAAAAAATCTGAGAGGTGACTGTGAAAATGGAGAATTTTCTTCAAAATATTGAGTGGCCTTGGAAAGTACTTTTTTTGAAAGCAAATTATTTTTATCATTTGAATTACAAATGAAGTTTTGACAAATTGGACTGATGGAGGCAATTATTATTATAGTCTCAAGGTTGAGAAAATTGCTTAATTTCATACTGAAGAGGGAAAGTACCAGCTGGTAAATGCAACATAAATCAGAATCTTGCAACTATACCTGAATATGTATAGGTTAAAATATTAAAAGCTCTGTGTTGGGGTCTCCTGAGTCCTATTATTTCTGTATTACTAACAGTTGTCTTTAAGGAATTTATTTGTTGAAGTTTATTTATTTATTTATCCAAATATTATTAAATATTTGGAAAACATTTAGAAACAAGTTGATGGAAATCCAATATGTGTTACCATATATAATGCACACAGCAATACATTAATTCACGAGCCAGTATTGGTGCAACTACTGTTGGAAGGAATTCAATAAATTGACATTTAGTGTTTTGCAAATCTGTGCCTTTTATGATGCAGATTTGCTTCTGAAAAACCATGTTCTAATTACATTTTCTAAAGGCTTATTTTTGGGTGAGCCTTTCATAGAATATTAACACTAGGACTTCCCTGGTGGTGCAGTAGTTACGAATCCACCTGCCAATGCAAGGGATACGGGTTTGAGCCCTGGTCTGGGAAGATCCCACATGCCACGGAGCAACTCAGCCCGTGTGCCACAACTACCAAGCCTGTGCTCTAGAGCCCATGAGCCACAGCTACTGAGGCCCACACACCTAGATCCCATGCTCTGCAACAAGAGAAGCCACCACAATGAGAAGCCCACACACTGCAATGAAGAGTAGCCCCTGATCGCCACAACTAGAGAAAGCCCGCATGCAGCAACGAAGACCCAATGCAGCCAAAAATAAATAAATAAAATAAATAAACAAATTTATTAAAAAAAAGAATATTAACACTAAACTGGTCATATGAGTTTCAAGCAAATATACAGGTACATTTTCAATTGATTGAGAGTAAGCAATAGCCCAAATTTAATTTAAACTAGCAGAAATCAATTAGAAAAAGACAAGCATTCCAGTACAAAAGTGGGAAAACACATAAATGATCAATTGATAAAAGGAAAGTATTGTGAATGGCCAAAAACACATAAAAATATACTCAACCATATCAATCTTTATAATGAAATAAATATATGTTAAATAATTATCAATTGTTATATATATATAATGAAATAAATGTATGTGTGTGTGTTTAAACACACATACACAAAGAGACGTAATAAAATAAATTGACAATTACTTTTATCACCTGTTAGATTAACAGGCACATTTGTTACCGAAGTGTGGAGAATTTGGGACTCCTTGTGTGTTACAATCTTTCCAATAGACAGTGGAAAATATGTATTAGATGGAACTTAACATATTTTGACTAACAATTTTATTTTTAGAAATTTACCTATAGGATTACTTGTAAAATTACAAGTAATCTGTTTGTCAAGTCATAATACTAGGGGAATTAATGATGATACATTTATACAATTGAATTGTATTCAGTTACGTATGGTAATGTATATTGAAATTAATTGATATGAAAATCCACGTTTTTCAAAAGTTCATTTGTCCATCAGTTACTGAGTATCAACTATGTTTGAGGCATTAATATTGTACTTCATTCACATAAAATGATGTGTGTGTGTGCTTGCTTGGATATGGTCAATAAACCAATTTTATAGGAAGAATGTTAAAAAACTAAAAAAAAAACTTTATTTTTACTTTTAGCTTTTTAACAAGTTTATCCCCAAATATGACAACTGATTTATCTAAATGTTAAAAATTTGCATTAAGAAAGTATGATAATTTGACAATATGCTAACAAAATTAATTTAAAAGTTACTGTAGGAGGAGCATACTTTTATAATTCCTATAAGCAGGCCATAGCAGTATACAAATTTGGAGGGTAAAAGCAACAAAAATTAACCTTTATTTTCCTTTTCCAATGATTGTTCTAGAGACAGGCATATGACACAGTTCCTGTTAATGAGACACATGGAATATCTGTTTAAGTCTTGTGGGCATCATTTCCTTCCCTGATAAAAGAGAAGGGATTAAGAACTCTGCCATTTTTTTGTGCGTGGATGGCATCCTGTAAGATTGTAATGCTTTACCTTCTCCAATATGCTACACTATATGGAGGCCAAGGAAAAGCCAAGAGATACTCAGAGTAGTCCCTGCTGCTAGCCTTCTTGAAATGTGAAACAAATATCAGAGTAAGTTGTGTGTTCTGTTAGCTGCTGTCAAAAACAATTCTGATGTGCAAGAGGTTAAAAAATGGTTTATTTTCCATTTAACAAGGGATAAACCCAGTTTATCTTAAATTACATAAGAAAAATACATTTTGTTGAAAAAATTCAAAATTATTTACATCATCTAAAAAATTTGGATTATATAAGAGTCTTTAAATAGATTGAAAAATATCTTGGAGTATCATATCAAAAATGAAACAAATGCTAAAAAATTGTTAGTATATTATAATTTTTATTGAATTTCTTGAAGTAGAGGGTTTCTAGGCTGCTATTTACAAGAACTTATTCACAAGGTACATGTTTTGGGATGCATTTTATATCAAATACACTTAAAAAAATCTTATAGATTATCTTTACCATTTACCATCACATGTTTATAATCTTCTTTTTACCATTGGTTTTGCCTTACTAGAAACATTGCCATACTTGATATATTTCAAAATTATAACAATTAGAGAAAGAAAAAGCAAAACTAGCCATGTACACTAATGCTTAATGGTGTGTAAAAACTCTCAAAGCCTATTTCATAATACAAATAAGCAATATTAACACAAAGCAAGAACATTCAACTCTTGACAAATGCATTCATCTCTCCCCACCTCCAGAAATTTCACTAAATTCCTTTTCAGTGCAAAAAGAATCTTATGAGATTTAAGAAAATATTCTTTGGAAGCATGAGTGGTTTATTTTTTCTACCCTTCAATTAATTTACAACTAATAGGACATCCATATCAAAAACAAAACAAAGCAAAACAAAACAAAATACCTCCACACAGTATACCAGGACACCTGAAAGATCTATCCATCTGTGCATTTGAAAATCATTTGAAAATGGTGGCTTGGACCATGGAGGAGGGCACTAAACATGGAGTGTGGTGGTGAAACTGGCAGTGGCAGAGGTGGCAGCAGCAGAGAAGGCAGTGGCAGGTCTAGCATGGGGACAGTATGACCATTCTGGCAGAGGAGGTAGAGGGTCTGGCCACACATTCTGCAACAGGATAGAGCCATTGCTCTCTCTGAGCAGAAACCACAGTGACTGGGAGGAGGAAAAGTAAAAGGACCTATGTAGACCAAGAAAACTGAAGGAAAGTATCTCCTGCTGTCTGCCCCAGGAGTCTGGCATGAAGATTGCCCACAGACCTCTGGGACCCTCCACTTTGAGAGTCCATTTACAGAGCCCAGGGTATACCCATAGCCCCAAGTACTAAGTACACGCCTTTTTCCGGAGCTGACAAACTTCAAAAATAAGATGAAGAATGCATTAAAATGCATTGTGAATAGAGGAGATCAGATGGAAGAGAGAATTAGTGAGCTGGAAAATAAGAATCTAGAGATGATTCAGGTATAAGAGGAGAGAGAACTAAGATTTTTAAAAAGTGAAGAAACCCTAAGAGAGCTATCAGACTCTATTAGAAAAGCCAATGTTCGGACTTCCCTGGTGGCACAGTGGTTAAGAATCCACCTGCCAATGCAGGGGACATGGGTTCGAGCCCTGCTCTGGGAAGATCCCACATGCTGCGGAGCAACTAAGCCCGTGCACTACAGCTACTGAGCCTGCGCTCTAGAGCCTGCGAGCCACAACTACTGAGCCCACCCACTGCAACTGAAGCCTGTGGGGCTAGAGCCTGTGCTCTGCAACAAGAGAAGCTACTGCAATGAGAAGCCCATGTACCACAATGAAGAGTAACCTCCACTCGCCAAAACTAGAGAAAGCCCATGTGCAGCAATGAAGACCCAACACAGCCATAAATAAATTAATTAATTAAAAAAAACCCAGAAAAGCCAATGTTTTATGTAATTTTTGTAGTAAGCACAAAACAAAAAACTAGAGCAGAGACACAAAGCTTAAAAAAAAAAGGGGAGACTGAGCAATTCACTGTGGAAAACCACCAACTTACAAATGTAGACAGAAACAGAAAGAAACAATGGAGAGGAAAAAAATTAGAAGGGAAGGAAAAAGATAAAATGGAGGTACGTAGCAATAATCATCCTAAATGTAAATAGATTGAACACACTGATAAAAAGGCAAACAGTGACAGGAGAGATAAACAAACAAACAAAAGAAGATCCAAGTATCTGCTGCCTATATGATGCCAGGACTCATCCCCGTTCTAAAGAGACAAATAAGCTCAAAGTGAAAATCAAATAGAAACCAATAGAAGACAGGCAGAGCCATACTTATATCAGACAAAATAGGCTTCAAACTAAGGGTAACAATAAACAAAGAAGGCATTATATAACAATAAAAGAATATAACAAGAAGACATAATTGTAAATATATATGCCCCTAAAACCTGAGCATTGAAATACATTAAGCAAATAATAACAGATCTTAAGGGAGAATTAGAAAGCAATACAATAATTGTAGGGAACTTCCATACCCCATTCTCCTCAATGGATATATTGTCCAGACAGTAAATCAGCAAGTAAATGTTGCAATTGAAATGAACTTAATAGAAATATATAGAACATTCCATCCACCAGCAGCAGAATAATTCTTCTCAAGTGCATACAGAATATTCTCCAGGATAGATCATATGATAGGCCACACACACACACACACACACACACACACACACACACACACACACACACACAAATGTAGCAAATTTAAGAAGATTAAAATCATACCAACTATCTTTTCCGATCATAATATTATAAAACTAGAAACCTACAACAAGAGGAAAGTGAAAAAATCTACACATATGTGGAAACTACACAATATACTTCTAAAAAATTATTGGGTAAAAGAAAAATCAAAAGGGAAATAAAAAATTATTTTGAAACAAATTAAAGTGGAAATACAACATATCAAATATTGTGGGATGCAGCAAAAGCAGTTCTGAGAGGAAAGTATATAGCAATAAATGTGTATATTAAGAAATTAGAAAGATCTCAAATAAACAACCTAATGTTACACTTCAAGGAACTAGAAAAAGAAGAACAAATTAAGTCCAACATTAGCAGAAAGAAGGAAGCAATAAAGATCAGGTCAGAAATAAATGAAATAGAAACAAAAAAGGAAAAACAATAGAAAGGATCAATGAAACTAAGAGCTGGTTCTTCAAAGAGATAAACAAAATTGATGAAACTTTAGCTAGACTAAGAAAAAGAGGAAGATTTAAACAAATAAAATTAGAAATGAAAGAGGAGACATTACAACTGATTCTACAGAAATGCATAGAACCATAAAAGACTACTATGAATACTTATATGGGAACAAATTACATAACTTAGAAGAAATGGATACATTTCTAGGAATGCACAACCTAGTAAGGCTGAATCAGGAAGAAATAGAAAATCTGAGCAGACAAAGAGCAGATAAGAGGTTGAATTGGTAATCAAAAAACTCCCAACACAGAGAACTCCAGAGCCAGAGGCTTCACTGGAGAATTCTACCAAACATTTAAAGAATTAACACCAGTTCTTCTCAAACTCTTCCAAAATGTGGAGGAGGAAGCACTACCAAACTCAATCTATATATGTCAATAAAATAAAAGATAAAAATCACATGATCATCTCTATAGACACAGAAAAAGCATTTCACAAATGAAATGAGAGAGTAGCATGGACATATATACACTACCAAATGTAAAATAGATAGCTAGTGGGAAGCAGCCACACAGCACAGGGAGATCAGCTCGGTGCTTTGTGACCACCTAGAGGGGTGGGGTAGGGAGGGTGGGAGGGAGACGCAAGAGGGAGGAGATATGGGGATATATGTATATGTATAGCTGATTCACTTTGTTATAAAGCAGAAATTAACACACCATTGTAAAGCAATTATACTCCAATAAAGATGTTAAAAAAAAGAAAGGCCATACTTCCTAAAGCCATCTATAGATTCAATGCAATCCCCATCAAAATACCAAAGGCATTCTTCACAGAAATAGAAGAAACAATCATAAATTTTTGTGGAACCACAAAATACCACAAATAGCCAAAGCAATCCTGAGAAAAAAAGAACAAAGCTGGTGGTATCAGTGCACTACAAAGCCATAGCAACCAAAATAATATGTTACTGGCACAAAAATAGACCCATTGAACAGTGGAACAGAATAGTGAGCCTAGAATTAAATCCCAGTATTCACAGTCAACTAATATTTAACAAGGTATCCAAGAATACTCAATGAGGAAAGAATAGTTTCTTCAACAAATTATTCTAGGAAAACTTGAGAAACATATGCAGAACAGTGAAATTGGACCCCTATCTCACACCACTTACAAAAATTAACTTGAGATGAATCGAAGACTTAAACACAAGACCTGATACCATCAAACTCCTAGAAGAGAAGGTAGGAGGGATACACAAGAGGGAAATGTGTCATACTGGTCACATTTTAAATGTGTCATGCTGGTCACATTTAAAATGTTCAGTCGTCACATGTGACAGTTGACTATTCTGTTGGATAAAATGGATATATTTAAGCAGAAATTAACACACCATTGTAAAGCAATTATACTCCAATAAAGATGTTAAAAAAAAGAAAGGCCATACTTCCTAAAGCCATCTATAGATTCAATGCAATCCCCATCAAAATACCAAAGGCATTCTTCACAGAAATAGAAGAAACAATCATAAATTTTTGTGGAACCACAAAATACCACAAATAGCCAAAGCAATCCTGAGAAAAAAAGAACAAAGCTGGTGGTATCAGTGCACTACAAAGCCATAGCAACCAAAATAATATGTTACTGGCACAAAAACAGACCCATTGAACAGTGGAACAGAATAGTGAGCCTAGAATTAAATCCCAGTATTCACAGTCAACTAATATGTAACAAGGTATCCAAGAATACTCAATGAGGAAAGAATAGTTTCTTCAACAAATTATTCTAGGAAAACTTGAGAAACATATGCAGAACAGTGAAATTGGACCCCTATCTCACACCACTTACAAAAATTAACTTGAGATGAATCGAAGACTTAAACACAAGACCTGATACCATCAAACTCCTAGAAGAGAAGGTAGGAGGGATACACAAGAGGGAAATGTGTCATGCTGGTCACATTTAAAATGTTCAGTTGTCACATGTGACAGTTGACTATTCTGTTGGATAAAATGGATATAGAATATTTTGCCAGCATAAAATTTCAATCGGAGTGTTCTGCACGTATTAAAAAACAAAATTAAGGTGTGGAGTCAGGATAGAGGGCTAAAGAAATAAGATCACATTTTGTTAGGTGATGATCTTAGTGGGGCCAGTTCAGGGACATCCTCTCTCAGGAACTAACATTTGAGAAAATAATTGATTCAACTGAGAGAGTTATGTGAGTATTCGAAAGAAGGGCTGTCCAGTCAAAAAGTTCTCTCTACATACTTCTCAGTAATTATGAAGTTTTATATTTGCAATTTTTCAAAAACAGTTATAATAGTTATTACCAACCATCTCAACCAATTCCTAAAAATTCCTTGGAGACATTATAATAATATTTTCAACTTAAAAAATGATTGAATTACGTGTGAATTTTTTGTTTTTTTTTTAAATTTAATTTCAGCCTTATTATTATTCCAGTTTGGAAATTTTAATACTCGTAAAAGATGTATCAGATCAAATCAAATCTATAAATCCAAAAGATGTAGTGAAACTAATCAGAATTACAAGTGGTTACAAATTTCTCATGTTTCGTTCTGTGGTTTTATATTTATTATGATGCATTTCTTTACTTTTACTCATTTTAAGAGATTATAAATATGTTGGTTAATCTATGGCACGAAATTCAGATATATTGGGGACCATACCACATAACTTCATGAATTACTCTAGAAGAATTTTAACAGAAACAGAGGAAAAGCAGGTTAACTATCAAGGCATGTACCAGAAAAGAGTCAAGAATAATGACAAGTTAAAAGGAATCAACATAAGCCCTTAATTTCAAAGATGGTAGAAAAAGATACTAATGTTAATAACAATATTGTGGAACTTAGGAAGAAATGAGTGTGCAAAAGAATACGATGAACCAACAGACTTCCCCCATTGGTTTTATTTTGTTTTATTTATTTGTTTTTGTAGTACGTGGGCCTCTCACTGTTGTGGCCTCTCCCGTTGCGGAGCACAGGCTCCGGACGTGCAGGCTCAGCGGCCATGGCTCATGGGCCTAGCCGTTCCGCGGCATGTGGGATCTTCATGGACTGGGGCATGAACCCGTGTCCCCTGCATTGGCAGGTGGACTCTCAACCACTGTGCCACCAGGGAAGCCCTATTTTGTTTTATTTTATTTTATTTCATTTTAGCTGCTCCGGGTCTTAGTTGCGGCACGTGTGATCTTTTAGTTGCGGCATGCGGGCTTCTTAGTTGCAGCATATGGACTCTTAGTTGCGGCATGCAGACTTCTTAGTTGTGGCATGCATGCGGGATCTAGTTCCTCGACCAGGGATTGAACCTGGGCCCCCTGCATTGGGAGCGCAGAATCTTACCCACTGAACCGCCAGGGAAGTCCCTCCCCCATTGATTTTAAACAGTAGACTATATTTAAGTAGATTTATGTTTTAAAACTTTTTTTTTTTGCAAATCACCTAAAATATTCCCATGGGACTCCATTTACTAAACCAAAATATTTGACAAGATTTTTTCTGAAGTGACTAGTCAGTATCTACATACTCTCTGATTACTTAAAATTTGTTTGCTGGAATTACTAACCTCAAGTTTTAATTCATCAAGAATAATCAGTTTTGAAGTGTATTCATCCTGACAATTTAAAATTTAATTATATCAATATATTTGAAGTTTATTAAACTTAAATTTCACCTATATCATTTCTTCATACATTTTTCTCACTGATACGATAAATAGAAATAGACTTTGGCAGAATCTTAACTCATTAGGGTAAGTCAGTGTCATTTTGAATCACTGATTATGACCATGCAGTCACATGCTCTCTCCTTTTAGATAGAATGTTACCTCCTTCCTCTTATATATGCATTTTATAAATTTATTTATACTTCTGTTATATTGTAATCAAATGACATAAAATAGCTTCTACTTCCATTATACTTGAAATGCCATCCAAGATTTGTTATTAAAATTTATTGAATTTATTTTTACATATTTTAAAGTCCACCTAAGTATTTTGTACACATTGGGCTAGTTCATGAGAGTCTAAAGCAAGCATAGTGCCTTTATACATATGCTAGGAAATATATCTATTGCCTTTTGGGGAGTTACTTACTTAAACATTTTAATTCAGTATGTATTGTTGAGCACTTACTCAACTCAAAAAGGTGGTCTATTACAGAAATATAAGATATACATATTTTCTATTTTCATATCCCCAGGACTTAATAAGTAATTAGAGTCTTGCTGGGGAGGATAGACAAGATGGTAAATGGCCAAGGGATATGTTATCGCTGAGATGGGTGTTGACACGTCTTAAAGATGAGTAGATGATATAGGTGGAGTTTAGATTGGGAGTGGATCTCAGACAAGGTGATTACTCTTTTAAGTGAATTTCAGGATTTTGTGAGGGACTACTGATTACATGTAACTCCCCAGCATTTTTTACTACATAATTGAGAGCTCTTAAAGGGAAAACTATTGCTGTCCCTCAACATCTAACAGAATACTTAGCATGTACTGGATTTTGAATAAATTTGGATTGAATAATAAATTAATAAGTTAATAAATGAGTGGTTTAATGAATAGGTAAATAAATAGATATCACTATCCAAGAATTATATGTCATGTCTATATAGCAGTAGTATATTAATGTAAATTCATGCCTTTAGTACTGCAGTGCAAAGTCTTCCACTCTGGATGCTGGGTAAAGAAAAATGATTTATTTTTTTGTTTTGTTTGTTTGTTTTATTGAAGTATAATTGATTTACAATATTATGTTAGTTTCAGATGTATAACATAATAATTCAATATTTTTATAGATCATAATGCATTTAAAGTTATTACAAAATAATGGCTATATTTCCCTGTATTGTACAATATATCCTTGTTGCATATTTATTTTATACATAGTAGTTTGTGTTTCTTAATCCCATATCCCAATGTCCCTATTTTGCCCCTCCCCCATCCTCTCTCTCCACTGGTAACCAGTAGTTAATACTCTATATCTGTGAGTCTGTTTCTGTTTTGATATGCACATTACTTTGTTTTATTTTTAAGATTCCACATTTAAGTAATAACAGAGTATTTGTTTTTCTCTATATGACATTTCACTAAGCGTAATACTCTCTAGGTCCATCCATGTTTTTGCAAATGGTAGAATTTCATTCTTTTATCTAGCTGAGTAATATACTATATATACTATACTATACATTATATATTATATATAGATGTGTGTGTGTATGTGTGTGTGTGTGTATATATATATGTATGTGTGTGTGTATATATATCGGTATATATATACTGGTCCCAGAGGGGACCAGTGCTGGAGCTAGAGGGGCTTGTGTGGGTATCTGGCAAGGGTTGGGGCATGGTGTGTCAGAGATCTGGTCTGCCTCTGATGTGACACTTGTGCAATCGCCAGTAATGGCTGCCCCTCCCTGTTCAGACATCGCTAAGGGTTTGAGTTCCCACAGCACCCCATGGCTGAGCTTTTTCCTTGGCTGTGGAAGCCCTCTCTCCAGTGCAGAGCTGCAAAGTAAGGCAAATGGTGCCAGAGCATTTGCTCCACTCAGACTGGGACTTGTGCCAGGATAGTTTGGGAAACCAGTCAGCCAGCTGCACAGTCTCAATTACCCTTTCTGCCCTTCTGCGAGAGCAAGCAAGCATCTGTGCACTACTCACAAGCAGAATCCAGGTTTCCCCAGCCCTGCTGTTAGTCCTACCAGCCCTCCAACCAGCCAAAGGGGCTCATCTTCCCTTTGTTGGCCCCCTGGGCTGGGGCACCCAATATGTGCATCTAACTGCTCCTCCCCAGGGAGGGTATCTCTCATGTAATATCATTTTTCCTCTGAGTCCCCTGCCAGGGGCGTGAGTCCTGACCTGATAATTCTCTTCCCTTCCTACCCAGTACCACGTGTATCTTTCTTATAGCCTTGGCTGTACAGAAGTGTTTCTGCTAGTCTTCAGTTAGTTTTCACTGAGAATTTTTCCACTTGTAGATGTATTTTTGATGTGTTCATGGGGGCAAATGAGTTCTGCATCCTTCTACTCTGTCAACTTGATTCAAGTCCCCAAAATTACTTGTTTTGGGCTTTTAAATTAGATTCTAAGTTTCAACAATTTCCTTGTATAAATTTTGTGAGCTCTGAATGCCATGACTTATTGATAAGATGAGAATGATGGAAAACCAGGACACCAATGTGAGACACTGGTTGCTAACTTCACCTACAGCCATAGTTTCTGACTCTTTTGCTATATATCTGGTTACCTAATACTCTTTTTTCTTTTCTTTCCTATCCTGTCTTTATATATGACCACAAAGAATTTCCAGGTTAATTACCTGCTCACTCTCTTATTGCGTTGAGTTTACTTACTGCTCTCTTCTGCAAACTTCCTTGGGATTGGTATGTACCCTAGCACAAAAGGGAGAAGTATTTTTTAATTATTCATACTAATGAAGGTAAGCATTCTAAAGCCACAGCGATTATATTGGGTTAGAACCCAACTGGATTATTTGCATATATTATGTTTCATAATCCTCCTTTTACTACTTTGACTAAGATCCTCCATCACACTAGCTCATATTCCTTTAGGTACAGTGATCCATCAGGAGTGAGCATAGCATTTAGCCAGTGCGATCATAAGAAAACCTATGACTATTACTGAAGCTTCAGGAAGAGATGCTCTCTCTATGGCACCTGGAGTCCTTTTTTTTTTTTTTTTTTTTTCCGGTACGCGGGCCTCTCACTGCTGTGGCCTCTCCCGTTGTGGAGCACAGGCTCCGGACGCGCAGGCTGAGCGGCCCCGGCTCACGGGCCCAGCCGCTCCGCGGCATGTGGGATCCTCCCGGACCGGGGCACGAACCCGCGTCCCCTGAATCGGCAGGCGGACTCTCAACCACTTCGCCACCAGGGAAGCCCACCTGGAGTCCTTAAGAGAGAGATTGTTTATACTCTTGGAACAGTGCCTCATAAGGAGGTGATATTAGATTTTGGAATGAATTTAGAGGAAGGTAGACGCAGAGAAGGAAAAGGAGAGAAGTCTAGGCCTTGTGAAATTGAGTCCCTGCAGAAAGCTGCATTTTAAGTCAACTTACTAGACCTATTCAGTTTAGTGAATGAATAAGTCTCCTACATTCTTAAGCCACTTTGGGGTCAGTTTTGTTTTGTCTGTAACAAGTCTGGAGCAAACTGATAAAAATATTAAATGTGGAAATCTTACCCCAGGTTATCTGACCACTAATTCCATTCTCTATCCACTGCCCCACCCTGCCAATTTCAGTCTCCTTATTGCTGATGCTCTATATCTGACTCCAAATTGCTTTCTTCCACTTCTAAATCCTGCTTTTCTTGTATGTGTCCCCACAAACAGCACCTTCCAAATGCCCTCCTATTTTTCCTATTCCTGCATTGTTTTGTGTGCAGAAATAGAAATTTTCTGCTCAATTTATGACTCAGAATTTATTTTTCACATTGAAATTTGAATATCTCAATGTCTTTTTTTTAATATGCTCCCTGAATGACTTGCTGTCATGCTTCCAGACTCTTGACTACCTTCCTAGTGTTTCCCATTGCCATGTTTCAAATATTGACTCCTGTGTATTCCTATTGCTTGTCCTGTCTTTTAGTTTCCAAACTTTTGATTCAGTATTGGATCAAGTAAATATCTCGTATGGTATACTAATATGTCAGTTCGATCACCATTCCTGTAAAATTCCATTTACCCTCAGCTTCATGATAATGCTGTAGCCTCAGCTACAATTTCCATCATTATAATCACTCTAAGTCAGTTCAAACAGGGTCCTTTGACGCTGACACTTTGTTATCCAAAATATTGAGCTCAGATCAAGTGATCTGCTTTAAATCAACAATCCAATTGACCCTATAGTTCATCCTCCAGCTGGAGAAAAGTAACATTAAATTCTGTGTTGACCTTCCTGGTATCAAGGTAGTCAATTAGGACAATAAGCCAAACTGAAAACAATAATCAAGTTTTTATTCACTTACTGTGACTGTACAAGGAAGAGGCCAAAGAGAGAGTCACCATCTCCCCAGTGTTCCTTTTCCCCCCATGGAATGGCACCAGGTGGGGATCAGATGAATACAGTATGGAAGGAAGGAATTACATCACTGCTAAGAATCCCAAACAAAAGTTCCTGCCTTTTTATGGACTCAGGGGACAGAGGAAAGGGACACGGGAAAGAGCTAGGAGTTGAAAAATACAGAGTTAAAGTGGAGATAAGAGCCTCAGCTTACCTGAGACTTCTGAATGGATATCTTTATGTATCAACCCTTATTGACATTAAAAGCATAATAAGATTATTATTTTTTAGAGGGGAAGTAGGAGATATATCTAATGCATGACAGTTCAGTTCATTATTTTAAAGCCATGGGACAGACACTTTTGAAAAGCTCATTATTCTAATTAGTCATCATGTATCTACGGAAACTATCATTTATTAGTACTCAAAATTAAAAATGAAGTCCACAATTATCTGTTCAGAATCAGCCCAAAGGTAAGGCCTGAATCTACACATACACAATGACTTTTATACAGTGAATATGTAAATGGTGGTCAGTGCTCCCTTTTAAGGAAAAGAACAGAATGTGAATTTCATTTGGACACTCCAAGGCCTAATTATAATTTTAGAAATGGGAAGCATTATTTTTAAGTTCTCATATTTGCCACTCTCAGAGTATTTGAAATTTTGGAATTTATATGTGTAATGTAGGATCCTAACAAGGTTTCTTATAAAATCTCACTTTGTATTATATCTTTCTGTTATTTAATATGTGATATAGGAACATATAAATAATAATAATTACAGTGGCAATAAAAAGTAATACCTACTATTTGTTGTCCACGTCATACAGATCAAGTCTCTATGGATCAAAAATCAAAAACTTTATATTTTTACAGCTAAAAAAATATGAAAAGAAGTATATGAATTTCAGAATATTACAAAGCTGGTAATTGATACAATGGGGATTCACATTGGGTTTCTGTAACTCTAAATTATTTATTTTATACCATATCAAATAGATAGTTGTATACTGGATACGTTAGATTTTATCATCAATCATAAAACCTGAAGATAGTTGCCCAAACATGAAGAAGATATATAAAACATCAAAATAATAATGATACCATAGGATAAATCTTTAAAAAAAATTTTGGATAAACAAAAATCATGAAACTTTATTCAAATTAAATATGGGTCCTAAACACCCTTAAATTTTCTTTAATAGAAATGCTTATTTGACTACTGAAGGAAAAATATTGCTAGCCCTTAGAGGAGCTATAGAAGTAATATAAATTAAATTATTTAATTTGGCTGAGTATGGCAGTAGTTATTGAAGAGAAAAAGTACACAAACATTTCAATTAACAGAAAAAAGAAATTTGATAAAACTTGACATAAATTCACATTAAAACTCTTAGTATATTAGGAAAAGAAAGACTTCCTAAGCCACTTACAAACATCTATTAGGGAATTCCCTGGTGGTCCAGTGGTTAGGACTCGGCTGGGGTTCAGTCCCTGGTCGGGAAACTAAAAACCCACAAGCTGCATGCAGCATGGCCAAAAAAAAAAAAAAAAATGCTAAAATTATTTAAGAAAACAGGATCCTAAGTGAGAAATATTGGAAACACTTAAAAAAAAAAATCAGAAACAATATAAGGATCCTGCCATTACTACTTTTATTTAACATCTATTTTAGGATGTAGCAAGCACAGTATGATAAGAAAAGAAACTTGAGATTTAAGAATTTTAAAAAGGAAACATATTATTGTTTTATAGATAATGTGTTTTATGTAAACATTTACATATAAAACAAAATTATTAGACAATTTATCAGAAAATTATTAGACATTAGCAATTACTAGAAAAAATAATTGCTTTTTACTACACCAATGACAGATACATAGAAAAAATAATTGATATGAAATAATTTACAATAGAATTTAAGGCCTCATAATTAATATAACAAAACATAGGTAAGATCTTTACAGGAAAAAACTTAAAACATTTTTAAGTGGATTAAAGAAAATTAAATAAATGGATAGATAGAAAAGCTGAAATTCATAAAATTCTCTAGTCTTTCTACTTTAACATATGTTCCAAAAACTTCCAATCAGAATCACAACTTGTACTTTATGAAATTTGTTAAATTGATTCTCAAGTTTATATGGGACAGTTAAGGGCCAAGAAAAGCAGCAACCAAAAAAAAAAATCTGAAGAATTTGAACACCATCTAAATTTTAAATTTGTTTGTGTATTCTTTAAGACATCCTTCCCTATCCATAAGATTAAAATATATTTCTTAAGTAGTACCTGTTGGGCTTACTATTTAAAACTAATCATTGTAATAATTTTAAAATTAAGGAGTTCTGTTCTTAAAAAATTAATTAGTAATCAGAGAAATGCAAATAAAGACGAGGAAAAGTTACCATTCTATACTCATTGGTTCATCATTTCATCATAAAGTTGAACATTCACTTATCCGATAACTTAGCAGTTACCAACACCGGTATATATGTAAGATAAATTCTTGCATCTACACCTTGGGAGATATATACCATAACTCATAAAAATGCTATAAAAATAGCATAGTGAAAAATAAAGAAACAATTCTAATGCCCTATGACAAGACAGTGAATGAATAAACTAGGATGCTAATACAATAATATAAATTAATGATGTGCAGTGCTGTTTACTAATGCATGAACCTCAAAATCACAATAAATGAAAATAAATTGCCCCAAATTATGCACTTAATGATGTCATTCTTACATAGTTAAAAGAACCAAAATTAAATATATGTCTATTTACCTGTATTCACTTATTATATATATACTTGAGATAGAAATATCTGAAAGGAAAGTGAGAAAATAACAAATAATAGAACGAGGGGCATAGTTAATTTGGATGGAGGGTGGCAGAAGCATGGGGTAGGGGAGTATCAAGTGGCTAGATGAAATTATTTTCAAGGTAATAGCCTCTGGAGAGGGTGGTGATTTCATGGAACATGTTGCTTTATTATGAAGAAGGAAAGATAGAAGGGAGGGAGAGATGAAGGAAATATGAACAAGCAAACAGACAAGCAATGTTATGTGTGTGCCAATGATAAAAATACATCATACTGCTGAGATCATGATTACTCTGTTTACTCGAAGGTAATAAAAAATATATATACATATGTCCAAGTATGTAAAAAACTTTTGTGAGTAGTTGACATGCTTACAAAAAAATGTTGAAATATGTGAGCATTTCCAAAGGAAGAGGGAGCATATTTTACTCATTCTCTGAATGAATATTTAATGAGGGTCTATGCTATAAGCCAGGCACCATGCTAGGTACTGGAGAAAGAGCCTTGAATAGTTTAACCATGATCCTTGCCTTTATAAAAATGTTCTCATGGTTTCCATATCTTTTAAAATATACTACAAAGAATTTGGAGATCATTTTCATTTTCTAGTTGACACTCATGATATTCAAGTTACCTGAGGTACTAGGGTGAGGAAATATTTATCTCCTGGGCTTCGATGAATTCCCCACATATGCTTAGCACCATTAAAATTCTCTTCCCCCAAATTTGAACTACTAGTTTTAGGAATATTATCTCTTTTGTAATGAGAATTACTTTTTAAAATATAATTCACCTTCTGCCAAATTAGGTTGACTGTATCTATGATCTAGTGGAATTAGAACTTTGGGACATTTTACATTAAATTATTGTTGGTGAATAACTGATAAAATTCATAAGTGCTCTTGTTCAATGGAATATTACTGCTTTTTCATTTTCAGGTGGTATATAATTTATCATAAAGAGCGGTAGGATTGTACAGTTGACTCTCATTTATATGTTACATGTATTGATTGCTATTTACTTTTTTATATTTGTATATCACACAGTTGAGAGACACTGTTCTCTGTGTGTGTTGGGGGGGGCATGGGTGGATGTGGTTGTGTGTAATGTAAGTGGATCAATAACCCGATTTCTCTCTTTTCCCAGGAGTATGTTGCAAAAAATAAGCAACATACCATGGGCAACACTACTGTAGATTTCGTGAATGTCAAATAGGGTTGGGATGTCTTATGTATTTTTCTTATACAAATCTTATAACTTTGAAGTATTTCAGGTATGAAAGAGACATTAAGTTGTTTAGCACATACACAATTTCAATAAAATGGCGTGCAATTAAAAGGTAAATGGAGTCATCACATTTCCTCGATGCTAATTATGAAAGAATCTCTTCTATAGGTTCCCTAAAGGAAAACAGCCCAGAATCCTTTTCACTTTTTGCTACAAAAACAGCTGTTGGATGACTATTCGGCTTAGTTTAGAACATTTCGTAATTTTTTTTTCAAGAGATTAACAGGAAACAGATGCTTCATTTGACTCTCTCTAGGGTAGATCTTTCATGAGGAAATAACTGTGTTAATCTCAGATGCTCTCAAAAATCTTGGCCTTTGATCTTTAGTCAGGTCCCAGGATTTGGTTATATCACATTACTTTAAAAATCACTTATACTGATTAGCATGGGATTTTTGTTGTGATGAACAGTTCCTTTTGTTTTCATTGATTCATATTTGTTTTTAACAAGAACATATTTTGGATAGTACATATTAAATTCATAAAAATTGTGGGTATTTATATTTATATAGAGAAAGATGTAGATATATGTAGATACCTCATTTTTCATACGTAGCCAACAGTAAATATATTTTAAAAGAAAATGTCCTGGCAGATTTTTACTTTGCCTGGGGCTACCAACTTATCTTCAAGAATGTTTTTAAGTGACATTCATAACATCAGCAACTATCTTAAGGTCTCTATTTTTTCATATGTGTTATCTTGTTTACAATTTATTTTAATTTTGTTTATATTTTCTCTCTCAGTAAATGTAGAAAATATGGGGAATTGGTTCCAGTGACAGGAACAAGAGCCTTTACCTTTGCCTGTCTTATCTTTTTGCAGTGATAGCTACCAGAATATACCAAGTTTAAAATTTCTCAATAAATATCAGTTAAATAAATGAATAAGTGAGGTTATCAGTGTGGCAGCATAATGTATCAATATATTCAATTGTATTCTTCTTATTAGTATAGCCCTACTGATATCTATTTATATCTTTATCTATCTATCTATCTATCTACCTACATCTATGTATATCTATCTCTATATATGACATATCTGTCTATGAATAGATAGACAGATAATGTTGTATTGATTGTTTGGGTTATTCTTTTCTTTGTTGTAAAAAGGCTTGTAATTTTTTCAACTGAGTCTGGCCTCCTCAATCTCAAAGAATGTTTTGTGTTGTAGAGGTTGTATTTTAACATGAAAAATACAACCCAGGTATTTGTTTCAAGAACATACTGGCAGAATAGATGTGTCTGGTGATATGCCTGGAAGAGGTAGCTTTGCCCTGCCCGAGAAGATTTTAAGAAGGATTACTTGGGAGTGGGCAACAGTGGCAGGTTCTGCAAGTTCAGTGAACACTGTGACTTGCACCTCTGCAGGTGAACCTCTGCAGAGATAGGACCTCTGAAGGTATTGCAGTGCACCTTTGGAGACTGACGAGTAACAGCAGATGCTCTTTGACAATGTTTAGTGTGGAGGAACTAGAGCTGCTCCACTCAAATGACCATAGATTCTTGGGATAAAATTCCAGTAACTACCATTCTTGAGCTACAGACCAAAAGCCTTTTCTCTATTTCCTAGGCATCTCATAAAGTACCACCCTCTCAGAATTCTTGTATAACCTTAGGAAGCAGGAAGGACTATCCCCAATCCACATGATGTAGAAGCACTTTCCCACCCTCTCTTGTGGAGTGAAGCTGAGTCGACATTTATCAACTTCAGAGTCGATCGAACAAGTAAAGCTTCTTAAATCTAAGAGCTATTTAGCATACTCTCACTATTACACAAAAATCTGCCTGACATCCTGGCATTAGAGCAAGATTAAGAAGACCATATGTGAGCTGTCATCATACAGCAGCAATTATCTATATCTTAACAACTGATTAATCATTTATCTATAGCTGATTATATCTTAACAGCTGATTAATCAATAGGCTTGATTGATCATTTTCATGTGCATTCATTAGGAAGGATCGCAAAGCCTGCCTTAGCTTCCCTTAGTGTCTATTTTACTTCTAAAAGTCATTATATTTTCCCTAGGTGATGAATCTCAGATCAGATTCTTTCTATAATTAAGATCCAATGTGAAGGAGAAAGATACATACGAAGACACATGTAGTAAAATAAGAAAAATATTCCTTATGATATTTAGAAATTATCCTTTCTTAGAACAGAAATATTAAGCATTTAAATATGTCTAAATTTTACATTTATTAAAGAAAATACAAATAATTATATAAGACAATATAAGTCAAATTAGTTTAGGGAGAACACTTTGAAAACTTAAGGTGATTGTCTGCCATGTTTCTAATCTAAATAGTTATATCTCCATTCATTCATTTTCTGAGTGTTGATCATTAGGTGTACCTTTGATGGGCACTTTCTCCCTCAATTGAATGGCTGCTTAATGTCTCCTAGCAGAGAAATTCAAGATTCATTTATGTGATGATAAATTGTTCGAAATAAGATAAAAGGAAGAAAGTACAGAGATTCTTTAGTCTTTTTGAGGCTTTTTAAAAAATAACTTACACTGATTTGGGCCATTTAATTTCTATCTTGCTTTATTCACTTGCATTTGGATTGTGGCCACAGAATTGCTTCCTGGTGAAGACTGAGCTGGTGATGGGAAGAACCAGGTGAGTCTGGAACAACTTGGTCTGGTTGGTCAGAAATAAGTGAGCCTCTCTGGCTGCAGAATGGCCTTTGGGATTTGGGGAGGAATAGAGAGATTATCATGCTTCCTTTTAGCACCTGGCTTCGGGGTAGGGAGTTGGCAACTTCTCAAAATCTATGAAAGCCCATGGCATAGGAAGGGCTGTTTGAAAACTAGCACAGAAAGTGCCATGTTGACAAAGATAGTGATGGGTGAAAGAGAGTGTTGGCAGAAGTGGAGAAGGAAGCAAGGCCAGCTTTGTTCTGGACTCTGACACAGAAGGCCACCTGAGTGAGTTTGGCCCAGTACATAGCCCAGGACTGGCAGAAAAATTAACTTCCCCATAAAGTGCTAGGCAGGTGTAGCTGCAAAGACATTTTTGAGGGTGAGGCAGTGGCAAGACCATGTCAGGGCAGGACAAACAACTCTAGCAGTATAAACCAATATAGTCAGTGCACTCAGGTGCAGAATCAGAGGTGCTATATGGAGATTACAAAAGTTGATGCTATTGATTGGGTAGAACGAGACTGATTTCTAAATGCTCTCTGGAACCACAGTAGAGACAAAAACAAGAAACAGAGAACTGGATTTCAGTAGTCAGAAAGGCATCGCAACATAATGGTTTTTGCCACTTAAAAGTAACCCACAGTCCCCTTCCTCAGGCTGGTGTTTAAAGAAAATCCTGTTACACATGGGAACAACCTGGGCCCCTCTCTCTGAGGCCTTAGACATTGTTCATCATTGTCAAGACCACAGTGGCTTTAGAGATGATGGTACTACCTTTAAAATCTCTAATTTTTTACACTCTGTGTACACATATTTGCCTTTGAGCCACATTCATTAGGGACGACCTCCACTTCCTCAAGTTTGATTGAATCCTAATGGACTTTTACCAGATCTAGCAAATGTGGGGAGTTGTAAGCCTAACCATCTTCATGGTGTTACAAGTGAGGACATCGTTTTTATCCCGCCATTTGTACCAAGCTCTCTGGTCAACCTGATCCTCAAAGTAATCTTTGAGAAGGCACAATGTCAGGTTCTACACCGTGATGTATAAGGAAGGAAGAGCCATTCCTATTCCCAAAGCATGTCAGGAAATATCAAATCTGCCACAAAAACAATGCATGTTTTTCTACTTAAAGCCACTGACATTTAGATGAAGTATCATCTACTCTTCATTCAAAAGTAGACATATATATTTTCACAGAACTCTCAGAGAACAGCTGTCCCAAATACTTTCATGAGTCGAGTAATTTGCTTTTTGCCTTCCTTCTTTCCTTGTCTTTTCAATGTTTTAAGTTTCTCTGCATTTTCCAGCTCAAAGAAGAATCCTGACAAGTGCCTCAGCAGTATGATTATGACCTGCTACCTACTAGCTCCTTCTGATAGCCATTCTCTAACACACTGGCTCCATTCTTCTTCCTATTTTCAGTGAAAAATCTTGGAATATCCTTCTATGTCCAATATTCCTTTCTGTTTCTTTCCTGTATTTATGGACCTACACTACTCCATAAGACCCGCATCCACTTTGTAAGAGCAGACTTTTATTTTCATTTGGCTTGGAAATAACTGAATGCTTTATGGTCTAGCCCAGAATTGGCTTTGGAATGTCAGTTCTTATTCACTAAGAAAAAGAAAGAAGACAGGGTACAGCTTTATCCTCATTTCTCCATTATCCTATGAGATTTCTGATAATCCCCCTTCCCCCACTGCCTTGGCTTTCATTCTATGTGCCATGGAGGAAGGCATAACACAACTCACAGCTGGAGGGAGACCTTGACTATTGTAAAGGCCAGTGCTTTAGTATACAGCAGTATTATGAGAATCAAACAGCCCATTATGTCCAAAATTTCTATGTCCTATTTTCCACAGATCTGGTTGTTCTGTGCTGGAAACAGTTCTTTGGAATACAGTCTTTACTCAGGTTGAGTACTGTGCAGTACCTACACCAATGGAGAATTTCTTAAAGATGTGTAGGTTTGGTGTCTTTTTAAATCTCATTTTCCAGCTTATAGTTGCCTATTTCAGTTCACCAAACAACAGGTGTTTAGATTCTCTGCTGCCATTTAGTCTCAGCACATGTTCTGCCCAGCTGAGTGGTTTTTCAGCAGGTGCTCCTAAGCATCAGTCAGAGCTTTTCTGGGTCAGCTATCAAATAACAAAGCCAACCATGAGCTCCCAGAGCCTTTTGTCACTGAGGTATCTTCAAGGACACATTTGTTATATGTCAGGTAGGAGAAAAGCAAGAGATGCACATTGAGACCTCAACCCCATGTTAATCCACCCTATAGATAACTTGATGTTACACTTTGTCAGTTATTGAACAAAGTAAATTTTAATGGAAATGATGTTGAAACTGTATGTTTTCATGTAGCTAATCAATCACCTGTCAGCAGGAAAATTCAAAACAAATGTAGCTTCATGTTTGCTAGCAGAAAGGAAGAAAAAACAATATAACAGTAAGGAAGATGTTAAATTATATCAAATGTAAATTATATCAAAATGTGATCCACTATTTTAAGAGTTATTCTGATGAGAATTTACCATGAATAGAGACATCCCTAGGCAAGATTTTTCTGTAGCAGATGTGTGTTTGTATTAGAAAAACACAGCAGTGGGAATTAAGAAGAGAAAAGGGAGGTAAACTGGGGTAGTATAAAAGAAGAAATATTTCTCAAATTCAGCCTTAGGAGAAGTATAACTGAGGGAAAACAAGAAAGCTGAGTCAAAAATTTCCAGAGCTTCAAATGTTTTCTTGTCTTTAGCCAAAGAACTACCATGAGTTGTAACATTTTTGAAGATTTAGGATTTCTACTCAGAAATCTTTGTGTATCAGTTGGCTATACCTACATTTATTTTAAAAGATTTCAATCGAAACTTAAAGGACATGTGGAGGGTGTTATATTCAGTTTTCTCAGTCTAACTCTAGGGAGGAATACGCAACTCAAATTAACTATGCTTTTTCCTTAAAAGCATAAAATGAATAATTGTGATTCTCATTGGCATCTCACTTTTACCATTTCTTCTATTCTCCCTATCCCACAAAATACCATGATGTATTTTGATTTATTTAAAATATAACTATTAGAATTAACTTGTATACTTAAAAAACCCTAACCCTAATATAAGCCCATATAAATATTATATAAATTAGGTTTTTATCTTATTATAAAAAATAGAATTTTCAATTTTCATGTTTATAACTTACCTGGGATCTTATGGTGTAGTGAGAATAACAACAATCTTGGTATTTGAAAGCTTTGGTTCACATTACTGTGTGTGTCATTATTGAAGTTCTGTGTTGAAGTGTCAATTTCCTCTTTTATAAAACGAAGCTTATAAATGTTATTTCCCTCCTCCAGCGTTCCCTTCTTTGTGTGTTAAGAGTCAATGTCAGTAGACTGGCTGAATGGGTACAAAAACAAGGCCTGTATATATGCTGTCTACAAGAGACCCACTTCAGACCTAGGGACAAATACAGACTGAAAGTGAGGAGATAGAAAAAGATATTCCATGCAAATGGAAACCAAAAGAAAGCTGAAGTAGCAATTCTCATATCGGACAAAATAGACTTTAAAATAAAGTCTATTACAAGAGTCAAAGAAGTGCACTACATAATGATCAAGGGATCAATCCAAGAAGAACATATAACAACTGTAAATAGTTATGCACTCAATATAGGAGCACCTCAATACATAAGGCAAATGCTAACAGCCATAATAGGGGAAATCGACAGTAACACAATCATAGTAGGGGACTTTAACACCCCACTCTCACCAATGCGCAGATCATCCAAAATGAAAATAAATAAGGAAACACAAGCTTTAAATGATACATTAAACAAGATGGACTTAATTGATATCTATAGGACATTCCATCCAAAAACAACAGAATACACTTTCTTCTCAAGTGCTCATGGAACATTCTCCAGGATTTATCATATCTTGGGTCACAAATTAAGCCTTGGTAAATTTAAGAAAATTGGAATCATATCAAGTATCTTTTCCGACCAAAAAGCTATGAGACTAGATCTCGGTTACAGGAAAAAATCTGTAAAAAAATACAAACACATAGAGGCTAAACAATACACTACTTAATAACCAAAACGTCACTGAAGAAATCAAAGAGGAAATCAAAAAATACCTAGAAACAAATGGCAATGAAAACGTGACGACCCAAAACCTATGGGATGCAGCAAAAGCATTTCTAAGAGTGAAGCTTATAGCAATACAATCCTACCTCAATAAACAAGAAACAACTCAAATAAACAACCTAACCTTGCACCTAAAGCAATTAGAGAAAGAAAAACAAAAAATACTCCAAAGTTAGCGGAAGGAAAGAATCATAAAGATCAGATCAGAAATAAATGAAAAAGAAATTAAGGAAACGATAGCAAAGCTCAAAAGCTAAAAGCTGGTTCTTTGAGAAGATAAACAAATTTGATAAACCGTTAGACAGACTCATCAAGAAAAACAGGGAGAAGACTAAAATCAACAGAATTAGAAATGAAAAAGAAGTAACAACTGACACTTCAGAAATACAAAGGATCATGAGAGTTTACTACAAGCAACTATATGCCAATAAAATGGACAACCTGGAAGAAATGGACAAAGTCTTAGAAAAGCACAACCTTCCAAGACTGAACCAGGAAGAAACAGAAAATAGAAACAGACAAATCACAAGCACTGAAATTGAGACTTTGATTAAAAATCTTCCAACAAACAAAAGCCCAGGCTCAGATGGCTTCACAGGCAAATTGTATCAAACATTTAGAGAAGAGCTAACACCTATCCTTCTCAAACTCTTCCAAAATATAGCAGAGGGAGGAATACTCCCAAACTCATTCTACGAGGCCACCATCACCCTGATACCAAAAACAGACAAAGATGTCACAAAGAAAGAAAACTACAGGCCAATATCACTGATGAACATAGATGCAAAAATCCTCAAGAAAATACTAGAAAACAGAATCCAACAGCACATTAAAAGGATCATACAACATGATCAAGTGGGGTTTATTCCAGGAATGCAAGGATTCTTCAGTATATGCAAATCAATCAATGTGATACACCATATTAAAAAACTGAAGAAGAAAAACCATATAATCATCTCAATAAATGCAGAAAAAGCTTTTGACAAAATTCAACACCCATTTATGATAAAAACTCTCCAGAAAGTAGGCATAGGGAAAGTAGGGAACTTACCTCGACATAATGAAGGCCATATATGACAAACCCACAGCCAACATCGTTCTCAATGGTGAAAAGCTGAAACAATGTCCTCTAAGATCAGGAACAAGACAAGAGTGTCCACTCTCACCACTATCATTCAACATAGTTTTGGAAGTTTCAGCCACAGCAATCAGAGAAGAAAGAGAAATAAAATGAATCCAAATCAGAAAAGAAGTAAAGCTGTCACTGTTTGCAGATGACATGATACTATACATAGAGAACCCTAAAGAGGCTACCAGAAAACTACTAGAGCTAATCAATGAACTTGGTAAAGTAGCAGGGTACAAAATTAATGCACAGAAATTGCTTACATTCCTATACACTAATGATGAAAAATCTGAAAGAGAAATTAAGGAAACACTCCTATTTACCTTTGTGACAAAAATAGTAAAATACCTAGGAATAAACCTACCTAAGGAGAAAAAAGGCCTGTATGCAGAAAACTATAAGACACTGATGAAAGAAACTAAACATGATACAAACAGATGGAAAGATATACCATGTTCTTGGATTGGAAGAATCAACATTGTGAAAATGACTCTACTACCTAAAGCAATCTACAGATTCAATGCAATCCCTATCTAACCAGCAATGCCGTTTTTCACAGAACTAGAACAAAAAATTTCACAATTTGTATGGAAACACAAAAGACCCCGAATAGCCAAAGCAATCTTGAGAAAGAAAAACGGAGCTGGGGGAATCAGCCTCTCGGACTTCAGACTTTACTACAAATCTACAGTAATCAAGACAGTATGGTACTGGCACAAAAACAGAAATATAGATCAATGGAACAGGATAGAAAGCCCAGAGATAAACCCACGCACCTATGGTCACCTTATCTTTGATAAAGGAGTCAAGAATATACAATGGATAAAAGACAGCCTCTTCAATAAGCAGTGCTGGGAAAACCAGACAGCTATGTGTAAAAGAATGAAATTAGAACACTCTCTAACAACATACAGAAAAATAAATTCAAAATGTATCAAAGACCTAAATGTAAGGCCAGACACTATCAAACTCTTAGAGGAAAACATAGGCAGAACACTCTATGACATAAATCACAGCAAGATCCTTTTTGACCCACCTCCTAGAGAAATGGAAATAAAAACAAAAATAAACAAATGGGACCTAATGAAACTTAAAAGCTTTTGCACAGCAAAGGGAACCATAAACAAGACCAAGAGACAACCCTCAGAATGAGAGACAATACTTGCAAATGAAGCAACTGACAAAGGATTAATCTCCAAAATTTACAAGCAGCTCAATATAAAAAAATGAATAACCCAATCCAAAAATGGGCAGATGACCTAAACAGACATTTCTTCAAAGAAGATATACAGATTGCCAACGAACACATGAAAGATGCTCAACATCACTAATCATTAGAGAAATGCAAATCAAAACTACAATGAGGTATCACCTCACACCAGTCAGAATGGCCATCATCAAAAATCTACAAACAGTAAATGCTTGAGAGGGTGTGGAGAAAAGGGAACCCTCTTGCACTGCTGGTGGGAATGTGAATTGGTACAGCCACTATGGAGAACAGTATGGAGGTTCCTTAAAAAAGGACAAATAGAACTACCATATGACCCAGCAATCCCACTACTGGGCATATACCCTGAGAAAACCATAATTCCAATAGAGTCATGTACCACACTATTCATTGCAGCTCTATTTACAATAGCCAGGATATGAAAGCAACCTAAGTGTCCATGGAGAGACGAATGGATAAAGAAGATGTGGCACATATACCCAATGGAATATTACTCAGCCACAAGAATAAATAAAACTGAGTCATGTGTAATGAGTTGGATGAACCTAGAGTCTGTCATACAGAGTGAAGTAAGTCAGAAAGAGAAAAATAAATACCATATGCTAACACATATATGTGGAATAAAAAAAATGGTTCTGTAGAACCTAGGGGCAGGACAAGAATAAAGACACAGATGTAGAGAATGAACTTGAGGACACAGGGACGGGGAAGGGTAAGCTGGGACGAAGTGAGGGAGTGGCATGGACATACATACACTACCTAATGTAAAATAGATAGCTAGTGGGAAGCAGCCGTATAGCACAAGGAGATCAGCTCGGTGCTTTGTGACCACCTAGAGGGGTGGGATAGGGAGGGTGGGAGGGAGGCACAAGAGGGAGGAGATATGGGGATCCATGTATATGTATAGCTGATTCACTTTTTTATAAAGCAGAAACTGACACACCATTGTAAAGCAATTATACTCCAATAAAGATGTTAAAAAAAAAAAAAAAGTCAATGTCAGCAGAATTCTTCCTAACCCCAGAAGCCACTCTCCTACAGGCAGTCAACTAGGAACACTCTTTTTTCCACCTAAAGTGTTTGGAAGAAACCATCGAATCAAATGTAGCATAAAAATAGATTTAGCTGTACGTTACTAATGCACTGATTTAAAGTTTCTAGCAAAGACACCAGACACATTATTATATTCACAGCTATGCTTCTAAATCCACTTATTAGACTAACAGTTGCAAAGAAACTTAGTATTTCACAGTTACATCTGCCTCAAGGACATCTTCTGTCGAAACCTGCCAGGTGGTCATACATCAGAGGTCTCTCTGTACCTGTAAAATGCCTATACATTTATAACATTCTATTTATTATGCAGGTAACTTTAAAACTTTTGATTTATTTATGGTGGTGTTTACTTGGTATGTGAATACTGTGCCTACATATTTTACACTGTTGATGTGACTTAACAAATGCTGTCATTTCATATAGTTTGGAAAATACAATAATCAGGTCAAAAAGCATAGTTTTCCTCCTTGCATCAAAGTTCTCAAGTGAATATTTCATTTCATAACTCCTTTGGTTGAAATGATTAAAATTCAATAGGTTTATATTTAACAGGATATCATAAGTCAGAAGTTTCACCGTAAGGTCCAAGACATACATCCTTGGGTATAGCATTTTTCTCTTCTTGATTATTTAAAGTCATTATAGGTCCAAAGAGAACTTCTGTGTCTCCCATAAAAAACTCTGCAGACTTGAGCCCCATCCATTTCTAAGATCCGTGAAAAGGTCAAAGCAATCCTGGCATGAACTTTAGGGGTTTGTATTCCCCTTTTTTGGTAGGCTAAGAATTTGGATCAAAACCATTCCACAGACACAAAAGACTGACAAGAAACATTTACAACATATGTATAACTAGGGGTTAATATCACTAATATCGTAGTGGAAAAATAACTGCAAATAACAAACAAAAGTATGTTTAAAACCATTACGTTGGAAAATATAAAGGATTCATCAGATTGCTGAAAATATGAGAGATAAAGTACTTCTTGGTATGTGATTGATGATGATGATAGTAAAATTTGTTCTAGTTTCTTTATAGAACAATTTTCCAAAAACTATCAAACATATGATAACCCTACATCTGAGCTAGTATTATCTTCAAGTATTCTTTTTCCAGAAACAATGTCTATAAACATATACATAAATATATGAACATATATGTACATGTATGTTGCACAAATACACAAATACTAATATGTATGCATACATGTAGATACAATTCTATTTAACTACCTTAAATACCCATTTTCCCATCTGTAAAGCAGGAATATTAATGACTGGTGTAATGGAGTTGTGTTTATTAGGTGAGATAATACATGTAAACAATTTAGTTAATGCAGGACACAGAAAGTACTCAATTCATTTCTGTCATTATTATAAAAAATAGAAAATACTCTTTTATTCATTATGGTCACAAAAATTAACCTGGAAAAGCATACCCTAAAAAATACCAGAAGAGTGGGAATTGGGAAAGGAGTGAGGTAGGAAAAGAATTTTCATGTTATATAATATGGACCCATGTTTAATAATTTTCAAAGAGGATTTGTGGCTTTGTAAATTAAGTAGCTGTGATGATACTGATGGTGGTGGTTGGGTGGTGGTTATAATCTAGGAATTCAGGAATTCTTCACTCAGAAATCGGTAAATTTGACTTTAGATTAAAAAAGCATTTTTTTCACTTAAAATCTTACATTGGTCTATAAGAATTAAATAGTCACCGATATACACCTTCTCTAAGAATGAGAGCTTGTTGGAAATGTTTCAGAAAATATTTTGGTTACACATAAGCAGTGGAGAACATACCTTAGGAGAAATATGAAGTTTAATCAATTTAGTAAGCTTGATTTATCCCTGAAAAAATTCAACTGACTAGTTCTCCTTTTTAAGTCTGGAGGATGTTCAAAGAAAAAACTCTTGATGAAAAATCTTTAGTTCTCTTAAACTTAAATCGGTAAGCTATTACCAGGAACTCATAATTGATCTTACCTATGCTGGAGGAAAGTACCGATTTTTCATGAATCATGCCCTTTATGTTTGAATTTGATGCTTATTATGGTGGTGTTATTGAATGTGAATGAGCACGACTAAAAAAGCTGATGCAATTAGCAGTCTTTACAAGAAAGCCTTCACATAACAATATTTCTCTTCGTGGGTATTTGTAATCACTATTTACCATGCTGCCCCTTAAACTCACAATTATGTTTCTGAAAATGACTCATTTCATTTTGAATTTTACATGAAAAAGTGTTTTCTATTAGTATTTCTTCAAGGCCCTAATTGAGGCCGTCTTTTTTTCAGTGTGTCTGTAAAACTTTTCACACTCCACCTCTTCATGGTCCTAGTTTACCTAGTCATTCAGTCTCCAAAGTCTCCACCTGTTGTGCACATGTCCTGACTGTAAGCCCTGAAGATTTGTGTGGTGCCATCATCACTAGAATATTTATTAGTCTGACCTCTTGGGTTGAATCTTACTATTGATCCTGTATTAACATCATTTAAACTTGCAGAACGTGTTGTGAAGAAAAGTATGCACATTTTCAGTTTCATGGATATTATAATTTAAACAAACTGGGGAGCATTCATTCCTTCATTTAATCATTTGGCAAATATGTTAAAATGACTTCCACATGCCAGGCATGATTCTAGGTACCCAGAGACAGATGTAAACACAATGGATAAAGTTTATTTTTGCCATAATCTAAAAACAAATAAAATCAGTGAATGAAATAATTTAAAACATGAACAGAAAATATAGTTAAGTCTTTGTTGAAAATAAAATAATTTGATGTGAGACCTTGTACCAACTTTGTAAGGGGCATATCATGATTCCTGAAGCCAGAAGATAATTAGCAAGAGATCCAAGAGCAAATAAATAATCAGTGGTAGAGCCTTAATTTGAACCCAGGCATCTTACTTGTTTATCTTTATTTATAATATGGCATATTGTATATTTCTCCCCATCTTTATTCTTAGAAATTCACTTTGGTCAAAAACTGAATGCTGCAAACATCTTCCATATCATCCTAATTCTCAAAATACTTGATTTTGTTACATGTTATTAGGTGAGCCTTAAAAAGTAATATTTTATTTTATTATTATAGGATAAACCATAGATGATTAAGAATTTATAATCACAATGGTTAATTAATATAACTTTGTCTTCTAATATACACCACAGCACTGTCTACTAAATATTGTACGTTCACTCACTCTCACCTTCAGTTCTCACAACAGCTCTAAATTACAATTGTTTTATTATTCTCTTTGAATAATAGATGGAGCTATATCTGAGAGAGATTATATAAATTGTCTTCTTTCTGTTCCTTGTATGATCTAAAATCTTTCCTGCCTTTGAGCTTTAAAATTTGCAATCCTCTTTGCCTGGAAATTTCCTCTTCTCCCCCCACCCTCCAACCCCTATCCTTCCCCAATCTTCAATGACTGTCCTCCACATCTGTTTGAGCTCAACTCAAATATCATCACATAATATGTCTTCCCACTAAATAGGTGGACCACTACTCTGCGTATGGTTATGCCCTATTGTTGTCTATTCTGTAATTATATTTTAATTTTATAGCAGTGTTTCACTAACAGAATTACTATTACTTACATCTTTTTTTCTTTTTTATTGTATGTGTTTCCTACTAGCAGTCACCATCTGTCCTCCTTACGAAAATCTACACAGTACCTCAAACAATGCCTGGCATTTAGTAGGGTCTAGCATACTTTAGAAGATTAAAAAATGTATTAACTAACCACTATTATGATTATAAACTCTCAATCACCTACAGTCTAATACATGCATATAGTAGGCACTCAAAATTAGTGGAGTATAAGTAGTATTGACAATGAAAACTAGAGATAGGGTACATATGTTATTGTGGTTACTCTTTAATAAGAATTTCATATGTAAGTAAAGATCTGAAATTAGCAATGAATCCCTACTATACTCTATCTATACATATCATATTAACAGTAAAATTAATATATTTGTGTATAGACATACACTCTAACAACGTTAGTCTTGAATTCTTAAACAATTTTTCCCCTTCAGAAATTTGTCAATTTTCAGAGTAAGGCATAGCAGAAAAAAAAAGAAAGCAGCATCCTAGAGCATAAGTATTCTCCATTATATATTTAAATATCTTTGTTTTCTCTAGGATCAATAATTATATCTGCACCTCTTGCTTCTCTCTCATGCCAGGGTTTTGCCTTAACTGCCTGATGATCTGCCGTGGATTTTATCTGCTTTTTAACTGCTGTACATGAAGTACAGCAATGGTTTGTAACAGTATCTGCCATGATCTCTCTCTTCCTGAGACAGGGAGATAAAATGTTGCTTCTAAAGCAAACAAATTATCTTTGGGAACAAAAGGAGAAGACCCAGGATCTGGGTTCTTATCCTTTAGAATATGAATAATTTTCTCTAGGGGGAAGATCTGCTGTGCGTCACTGAGTTCACAACCCAGGGTTTTATACTCCTTGAAATTTAAATATTTACCTCAAGGAGACTACATCTCTCCAGAGTTTTCACTATCTAGGCTTGTCTTTTAACACAGGTCCCATGTTTCAGTAAAATTTGCCCAGGCATATCCAACAGTTTAAATGTTATCTCTATATAACAGTAAATAGATATTTTAAAATATCTCAGCTTTGGTAGTGTATATATCAATGCTACTCTCTCACTTCACGGGGAGATCAGCTCGGTGCTTTGTGACCACCTAGAGGGGTGGGATAGGGAGTGTGGGAGGGAGACACAAGAGGGAGGGGATATGGGGATATATGTATATGTATAGCTGATTTACTTTGTTATACAACAGAAACTAACACAACATTGTAAAGCAATTATACTCCAATAAAATTGTTTAAAAAAATCTCAGCTTAATATAGCAGTATAAAGAAGTTTACAGTCCCACAAAAGGATTGTTTCTGTTTCTTTTTGTTCTTTTGTTTTGTTTTTGCTTATTCTTAAGTAAGAAGATACTAGAACATTTGATGAAAATGCACAGCAAAAAGAGAGAAACTGGTAACTGGTTCAGTTGCCAGAACAAATTCCTTGAGGCGTCAAGAGTTAATAGACTACAGAACACAAGTGGAGGGATTGGACTAATTAAAACAGTTGATGTTCTTCCATCCATCACACCAGAATAAAAGAAAAGAACATGGATACAAATACTAGCAACTTAGTAAATTCCATGATGAGAAAATGAGGGAGTTTCTCTGTGATTGCTTTTTTATCTTAATGAAGTTTATTGCAAGTTTATCAGCTTGCAGTAAGAGTTGGGATGTTATTAGTGTATATTAGAGGTTTAAGATTAGAGGAAAGATCTAAAATATCTATCTTGGTGATTGGGATCATGACTTTACTGGGGAAAAATAGTTGGCAAGTAATTAGAATAAGCTAGTAGTTGAATTTTTTCAGATAAGTCATTTTAAAAAACAACAGAAAAGAATTTAAGGGTGTGTGATACTTAATTTTCTTTGTCAACTCTGCTAGGTTATGGTACCCAGATTTTTTTTGCCGAATGCCAGTCTGGATATTGCTCTGAAGGTATTTTGTAGATTTGGTTATATTTACAATTGGTTTACTTTAAGTAAATATTACCCTCAATTATGTGGGTGGGCCTCATCAAATCAGTTGAAGGCATTAAAAGCAAAAACTAAGGTTTCCTAGAGAAGAAAGCATTCTGCTTCAAGATTGTAACACTGAAAATTTGTCTGAGTTTCCAGACTGCCAGCCTGCCTTACAGATTTCAGATCTGCTATATCCAACAATTGATTTTGTGAGCCAATTCCTGTATATGAGTTCTTCTATTGCTTCTGTTTTTCTGTAGAACCTTGACTAATACAGGGTGCTTTCATCTAAGTTATGTTGAACTTTCATATAAGTTATAGCCTCTAAGTTGGCTAAAGAGAGCTATGACAAGATGGGGCAAGGATAGATTGTGATAACATAGTAAGATCAGTGGGTTGCCCTCCACACAGCCACTGAAGAAGACCTGGGGTGGAATGAAAGTTTTGTAAGCTTTCCAAAGCATTTGCTGATGATAAACTGAGTTTTAAGAGGTTAAATTAAAAGCTTTTTTAAGACAAAAAAAGAAAACTGATTTGGATCTTGAGATATAAATTGTGATATAGAAATAATATTCCAGGTGATGATGCATGAATTGGAAGGCCTGGGTTTCTGGTACTGACTGAAGTAAACAGGCATATGGAGAATAATGGAATTAGCCATCATGGAATCGTAGAATAGTGTGAGTGATCAGTCTAAGCTGTCTTCTGTGTATTTCACTGGACGTTATAGAGACCCTGGGCAACTCATGTCTCCTGTGGGATGGCTGTTCCCATTGGAATAATAACAACAATGATAATAATGACAGTAATAATAATGACAAGATGAACAAGCGAGGACAAAGAACAGCTAATATTCCTATATTATATACTATGTCTGAGGCACAGTTCAAAGCACTTGCCATATATCACCCACTTAATCTACTCATTGAAACTATTAATTAGCTGAAATAATTATAGATAACTTTTTCAAGGACACAGGTAAGATGACTTTGAAAGAAAATCCCTATTTCTCTGTTTTATCACTTATATTATGGAGATAAATCAACGGCGTGATAGTGTAGATTCACTCCCCGGGGCTAAAGATGCTTACGTCGATTTATCAGAGTAACTGACCTGACCAGAGCTCATGTCTAGCATCAGAGAAATAGGAATCATTATGGACTGATAAGGGATATATATAATATGTAATATAGCTAATGAATGGGATCCTGTTTAGATGTGGACAAGCTCCACCGTGTAACACACATATATTCCCCCTTTGCATCAGTCATGATCCTTGGAAGAAACAGATGACACACATAAATGGGATAATTGAGAATAATTTAATGTAGGAAGAACAGAATTATTTACAAAGCTCTTGGCAGAGCTAAGAGCAACAAGTGAGACAGTGAAGCATTCTTCCAAGTAACAGCATGGAGCTATGATCAGCCCAAATCCTGAAGAAGAAAAGTGAGGGTCAGTGGTCAGAATACAGAGAGAGTAGCTCTCAGAGGGAGCCATCTTGCGGGAATTGGGCCTTGGTTAGTGGGAAACTGTGATCCTGTGGCTCTGACCGTTCCCTTCTCCCACCTGGCCATCTTCCTACAGTTACTCCTATTGGTGGAATCAAATAGAAAGACAGAGCAAGGGAACCCACTGATGCAGCCACAAAGATCAGCCTTCCAGGAGCGCAGAACAGGGAGAAAATGAGAAGGTTTGGAGAAGCAAACAGGGTATCTCTTACATACAGAAACTCCAACCCAAATCCACACTGCAAGTATCTATGGGCAAAGAAACTACTTGTAATGTAACTTTTAAGTCCCAAATTCATGTATATCAGAGAAAGACCAGAATGTCTTGAAGGATAAAACATTCTTTGACAAAGCAATAGAACAGTTTGTGACCTTGTTTCTCTTTTTTGACTATATTATAATAACTTTTATCTTCTACCTTAAGAGGTTTATCAGCTACAAACCACTTTACACAGAAAAAATATGAAAACTAAGTCTAAGAGAAGTTAGAGATACTTGCCCAGTTTGTAGTTGTAAAGTGACTGAGGCAAGCTGCGAGATATTTCTTTCTATAGGCAATGATCTTTCCATTACAATACATCTTCCACCAGAATATTGTTCAGTGACCCCTGCCCCTACCTATCTTTGGCTTTTCAAAGTGAGTTAATCTCACCGGGGCACTTGCATTTTCATTTCTACAAAAATATCTTCTAATCCCCTTTCTTTCCTCCATCTTCACTCTTTGCTGGTTATCTTAATTTTTTTTCCTGCTTTTTTCCTGTGTCTCTCTCTTGGACCTAATTGAATCTCATTTCTCTTTTATTGATAATTTCTTTCCACAAATAAAAATGCTCAGGTTCTACTTAACCACCCAAATATTTTTATTAATATTATTACTTTCTAATCTGTTACATTTTTAAGTTTCTATCTTGAGCATTTCATCAACAGCATAAACATTTTGAAAAATTAACAACTAAAATTACTTACCTCGTATTTCTCTAGCCCTTTTCAATCTGCAGAATTCAATCTGAATTCTGACTGCACCATTCCATTGAAACTGCTTTCTTTAAAATAACTAGACTTAGGAAAATTGATTCCCAAACTTTAGTTTCCTCCTTATTCATTCCCTGAAACCTTTATACAGAATTTGGTTTGTTATCAAGAGAATCATTCTTGAAATGTTTTCTTCATTTTCTTTCAGTGATGCCATACTGTTCTAATTCCCTTAATTCTCATTTCAATTTAGCTGTCCTCTTTGATGTGTTCTATTCCCATTTTCCTCGTAAAAATGTAGGTTATTCATATCTGTTTTGCACTCTCTATTCTATCTGCACATTTTTCGTAACTACCTTCGGCACTCCCAACATTCAGTTCTCATCTACATAAATGTCTTGTCACTCTCTTTCTTCTAATCATAATTTTTCTATTTCAACAACCTATGGGATAATTCTGTTCCTGTGTTTTCTAAAGTATGTTCTTTTGATTATATATTACAGAAAATATGCTGGAAAAATTTGCTACAGCCAAGCATTTATTCTCCTCTTTGATAATCACAGTGTATATTGCAGTACTTAAGGTGCAAAGACATCCTGAAAAAGAAATGACTTTGATCAGGTCAGATGTTCCAATTGTTTCACTAGAGTCTCTCTCCCTTTTCTTTCTCATAAAAACCTACTAATTGCCACCAGAAATTTGGCTTCACAGAAAACACGCTGCAGGATGGCATTCCAAGTGAAGTCCCAAATTTAGTAAGTTCCAGACAGAATTCTCCTGGGAATGCCTACCAGTGGCTCTGTGAAGCTCCCATTAACTAACCCAGTTTCAAAATATTGGAGTTATCTTTTCTTCTTTTCCCAACAGTCTACATCTAACCACTCAATAAAATTGGTTAATTCTATTTTTAAAAGAATCATACAGTCACCCCTCTCCCTTCCCATTTCCATGAATATTAACTTATACTACAGACTCTCTTTGTCTCGCAAACAATATTTCAAAACAGAATTTCTATTTAGTTTTCTTATTTTCATAAGTTTAAACTATCATCTTTTAATTTTCCCGTTAAAAATCTTCACCGGTAAAGTTACTCCAATAGAAACAATTATATATGTCATTCTCACATTTAAAATAAATGCTCTAAGACATGACTTTAATCACCCTATCAAGAAGAATTTCATTCTTCATGCGAGTGTTATACTAGATTGCTCTTAGGACTCTTAAAACCATAAAATATTTTGATTATCTTCATTCATTAATTTGTTTATTCAATAAAACTTTGGGGGTATTCAGTATATGCCTTGCTTCATGACATGTATGGGAATACACGAAGATAAACACAACTATGTCAGGCCATTATGTGTATGTGTGTGTGTGTTCTTACCATGGCAAATGATTCTGATTACTCTGGGGGAAAATTTACTCAGTGAAAGCTACCTAAGAAGTAAAAAAAGATAAAAATACCATGTCACAAAGCCCTTCTATTAAATAAAGCATGACATATGTAGGTGAGTATGATTATAAGCTACATAAGACCTGAATGAAGATATTTATTCAGGACATGTATGTTGTGTTTACTGCTCCTGGTCTCAAGAATAATTCCCTCACCCCTCTATAATATATGCATGAATTCATTGTACGGTTAGGTCTTTGTTCTTTGTTAACTCCCGTTAGTCTGTGTTTGGTGGTGAGGTGTTATATAGACCACAGTGGTTTAGACTTCATGATCTGAAATCACATGGCATGGATTCAAGCTCTGACTTTCCCATTTATTAAACTTACTTTAAGTAAAATAAGTTTAAAAAAAACTTCCCACCACAGGAAATGGTAGAAGATATTTTTATCCTAAGAGTTGTAAAAATTAATGTGCATTGGCATATAATAATTGCTCAATCAGTGTTATCAGTTATTAGTATTTCATTATCATATCTCATGCTTTTATCTCTCAGAGGGATATTGACTTTTTGTTAACTTATGCCTTTAGTGTGTAGTTCTTTTAGCCCACAAATTCCTGTAAGGTTGTGCACTAGTTTTCTATAGCTGCTGTAGCAAATTACCACAAAATTCTTGGCTTAAAATAACTTAACTTTTTAAAATTCTTTAAATAATATGTTATTATTAAGTTAATAAAACAGTTCTGAAAGTCAGCAGTTCAAAATGGCTCTTACCATACAGTGTTGGCAAGCCTGCATTCTCTCTGGAGGCCATAGGGGAGAATCTGCCTTTTCCAGATTGTAGAGACTACCTGCATCCTTAGCTCATGGTCTCTTCCTCTTTTATCAGTGCCAGCAGAGTAATATTTTCAAATTTCTCTTTCTGCCTCTGACCTCTTTCCTCTAGAATGATCCTTGTGATTACATTGGATCAACTAGATAATCCAGGATAATCCTATCTCAAAATCTTATTTTAATCACATCTGCATAGTCCTTTTTACTTTGTAAAATATTCACAGGTTTCAGGGATTAGGAAGTGGACATCTTCGGGGGCCACTATTCTTTCTACCACATGCAGGATCAATAGATTTTGTTTTATTTTTAGTTTCTACAGTGCTTAGTGTATATCTTCATCATGTGGGGGGTACAATGAATGTCTGTTGAGCAGATGAATCAATAATGGAAGAATGAATAGTGAATAATAGAAAAATCTTAGAAATACCTGGATTTCCTTCTCCATTGCTGATACTCCTTAATTATTCAAACCAGAACTTCCTGCCCTCTGCTAGAGTAACAACAAACTCATGAAAGATTTAGGCTTTTCTATATATTATAAAAAGGCTTACCTACCTATTATAAGTCAGCTTGGGACAAAGCTCCGACAAGAAGCTTTCAGGATAAAAGTCTGTCGTCTTGTTAACTTGACTCTCATCCATGTATGTACTGTAATTACAATGGTAAGAATGTTTTGAATGAGTGACGTGTCAGGTGTGTTTCTTTGAGGTGAATGAGTGTGGTACTGCTTAGAACATTCTAAGGTGTAATTTTAATTTGAACACCATTTTTTACTTTGCAGAATGTCAAAAGTTTCTCTGTATCAACTAAAGAGAGGCACTTATCTCTAAATTCATGAAGGCTTAATAGAATATGTTTGATAAACTTATCAACATAGGTGCCAGTTATTTATATAGATTGTACTGCTCATTATATATCAACATCCTGCTTTAAGCTACAGTGAAAGAGCTTTGCATCTGAATGTTTTTATTTACTAACTGCTCAGAGCTGTTAGTCAATATTCAATTTCTAAGGTTTCATAAAGCTCAATGGAATTTTTGCTCATCCATTTAAACTTTAACCATGGCAAAACAGTACATAGATAATGATTTATTGCTTCAAAATAGAACCATGAAATGACATGAAAAATGTTCATATCTTGATTGAAGTATGAGCATTTACAAGGTTATTATATTTAATTCACTTCATGTCAGCAGAACCAATAGAGTTTTCAGTGCTACGTTCCTGTATTTATTTGCATTACAAACTCTCATACTGAAGGCTGTTGTCTCAATCAGTTCACGTGGCCGTAGGCAGAAAACTCTGTACATGACATGCTTGTCATCTATGTTTCCTTTATAGATAAGTTTCAAATTTAAAAATTTTATAATCAGCTACAGTTATTTGTTTAAAAGAACACTCCTGATACCATAGTATTGACTTTAATATTTTCTAACGGAATTGAATTAAATAAGAAATATCCTCAGTGGAAGTCTTACTAAATTCCAACCTGTCTATAGGATGCTTTATTTGGAATGTAGACATTCTGGTAAACATCACATTTATAATCACACACACAAAAATACTGATAGATGTAGTTACCCAGCAGATTTTTTTTGTTTCTTTAGTTGATGCCTACCGAGAAGAGTAATAGAAGGGCCAAGAGTATTGTTAATTAGGCCTAGGGACTAATTGTCACTTAAATTCCAAAAAACAAAAGTGAAGAAAACCAAAGCCTGTTGAAAAATTGTAGAAAGTACCCCAAGGTGAGACATTCTGAGGACTGACACTAATACAGGATAAGAAAAAACAACCTGAAAATCTTAAGAAATGTATTTTATTCAGTCTAGTAGGAACTTAATGGAGTAACCAAATATCGCAGCTTTCTCCTCATAGTCCCAGTTTACACATTTTACCTCAAATAATTATTAGTAGCCCCACCAGATACTCTCAAAGAGCTCCTGATAGGGTGATAAATTATATATGATCACATAAAACTTAAAGGCCTAATGCTTTAGATCCTAAAAGACCTTCATTGTTGAGAAGAAAATGCTCCCTAAACTAAAAAGATTGCTAGAATTTGAGCAACTTTTGCTATTCTATTAGAAAAAGAGTCATGAAGTTTGAAGACCAGTCTTTGGGAACTGATCTATTTGATGTGTATATTGCTTGGTCTAGTCTGTGACAGTTTCATTAAACTAGTATAATTTTCTTTGGCAGAAAAGTGATTGTATCTAATTTCAGAGCCAAATCTCTTGAGAACCCTAAGCTAAAAGTTGCAGTATGAGAAGCTTATCCGTTATTTAAATTTTATGTTAAGCATTCGTTGCACTTAATGGAATTTTTTTTAAGATTTCAAAATTCTAGAGGAGGGTGAAATAGGAGACATTTGCTTATAAATTATTATTCTGAGGAAACATTACAAACCCCAACATTAAAAGGATGATATACCTGTGTTTGCTTACCATTAATGTTTCTGGCTTTATATGCTTATTATTGTCTAGTAATGTGTAGAATTTTTTAATGAAATGACCTAGATGAATTAATATTAATAGCAATCAAATTAAAACAGAAGAATCCACTGGTTTTGTTTATATCTGCCTTATATTTTAATAGTCTTGTGGACTTTGAGGAAAATAGTGGTCTAAGACATGATTTTTGCCCCTACAGAAATCATTGTGGCATCAAAGACAGCAATCACCATCATCATAATTAATAAAAGTCCTGACAGGAAACAAGTGGAGCTCAAACTGGGTATTTTCAGGAAAGTTTTTATAGTGGTCTAAGACATGATTTTTGCCCCTACAGAAATCATTGTGGCATCAAAGACAGCAATCACCATCATCATAATTAATAAAAGTCCTGACAGGAAACAGAAGTGGAGCTCAAACTGGGTATTTTCAGGAAAGTTTAATAAAGGAACTCTTTTCAAAAGGTGTAGAGGAAAGTGCAGTCACGTGTAGAGAAACCACAGGGATAATTCAAAACTTTGAGGCTAGTAACAGAAGGGCTGTTATGACCCATAAACCCCTAAGAGAGGGAGCCCAGGGAATAACCAATACTCACTTTTCCTTCTTTTCCCAGCTAACTTCTGGTGCTCTCTATTTGCCAAAGTCAACAGGGTTTGAGAGGTCAAGGGAGATCATTGATGTAGACCCTACAGACTTCAGCCTCCCAGGGCAGGGAGTGGGGTGGAAACTTTTGCAGAGAAGCTCTTTAGGAGAAAATATAGGACATACAGCAAAACTCTCATCTTCCTCATCAGAACTAACGTCTTTGAACACTTACCAGTTATATACCAAGTAACTTAATCTGTACAACAATGATATAAAATTGTGCATTTCCTCCTCATGTTATAGATGAAACTCAAACAATTTAAGTAAATCTCTCAGGGTTGTAAATCTAAGTGGAAGAATTTTCATGAAACCCAAATCTGTTTAAAGACCCTAATCACATTCCTTTCTTTGAAGGTTTCTGCTGGCTGATTCAGGCTGGCACAACTGGTGGAACTCTCTCTACTTCTTCAACATGTAGATTGGAAATTTTTAACCTGGTGCTTTGTGAAGGCTTATTTTCAGTTGGGCAGGAGTTTGCATTTGCTTTTAACTGTTGATGCCTAGGTAGGGGCTTTTAATCCTCCAAAAACCTGCCATTTTGTTATTCAAGGTTGAGTGTAGCTTTAGGGGCTTTGTACAAAGAAGAGTTTCTCAACCTTGGCACTGTTGACTTTTAGGGCTGGATAATTCTTTGTTGTCTGTATGGGGGACGTTTCTGTGCATTGTAGTATCCCACTAGATGCCAGTAGTACCTTCCTTTCATGTGACAATCAAAAATGTCTCCAGATATTGACAACTATCCCCTGGGAACCAAAATTGCCCTCAATTGAGGACCATTGATCTACAGTTGATGGATGCTTCTCATAAACTCTGGGGTGTATGTGCTTGGAGACCTTGGTGAAAGTTAAGGGTAGAGCTTAGGTGTGGGTTTGTAGGAATTTATCCTGTTTGATGTCCTTTGATCTTCTTGGATCTATGGTTTGGTATCTGACATTAATTTGGGGAAATTCTTGGTCACTATTTCTTCAGATATTTCTTCTGTTCCTTTCTTTTCCTTCTAGTATTCCCATCAAACCTATGTTTCAACTTTTGTATTTATCCCACAGTTGCTAGATGTCTTGTTCCATTTTTTTCAGTCTTTTTTTTTTTTTCAGTTTTGAAAGTTTCTGTCAACATATCCTCAAGCTCAGAAATTCTTTCCTCAGTTGTGTCCAGTCTACTAATGAACCCACCATAGGCACTCTTCATTTCTCTTACATAGTTTTTGTTCTCTAGCCTTTCTTTTTATTCTTTCTTAGAATTTCCATCTCTCTGCTTACATTATCCATCTCTTCTTGCATGTTGTCTTCTTGCATGTTGTCTTCTTGCATCTCTCTTTGCATGTTGTCTACTTTTTCTATTAGAACCTATAGCATATTAATCATAGTTGTTTTAAATTCCTGGTCTGATAGTTTCAACATCCCTGCCATATCTGGGTCTGGTTCTGATTCTTTCTCTCTCTCTTCAAACTATGTTTCTTTTTTTCTGTTTAGTATACCTTGTAATTTTTTATTGAAACCCAGACATGATGTGCTAGGTAAGAGGAACTCTGGTAAATAGGACTTTAATGATGTGGTGGTAAAGTGTGGGGGGAGGAGAATGTTCTATATTCCTATGAATAGTTCTCAGACTTACTGAAGCTGTGACCCTGAGCTGTGAACTTTACAAGTGCCTTTAGTTCCCCATCCTCCCTACCTGTCTGTGCCTTAGGTGGAACAAGGATGGCTCGAGAGGGCTGGAGTTGGGTATTTCTTTTCTCCCGGGTCAGTTAGGCCCTGTAAAACCCCAACAGGTTAGGCTCTGATTTTAAAACATTTGTCTTAAGGGCAGGTCTTACTAAAAAGGATAGAATGCTTTGTTTAAAAATGTTATTTTCCCTGTCCCCCTACATGAGGCAGAAGAAGTTTTACCATATTCCCTGTGAGAACCTGGTAGAGCTCCAGGAAGTAAAACTCACAAAAGTGTGGTGACCACCTATGACTTGACCTCACTGAAGTTTTTAACTCTCAGACTTGTTCATGCTGAGCCTCCAGCAATCCAAGAATTACAGTTCAGGTTTTCCTTCCCCAGCACTAGTTCCTGTGGAGGTTTCTGCTCATGAGTCTCCTCTTGGTAAGTTGTGATTCTTTTTATGCACCTGTCTATCTCTCCAATTTTGGCAAAAGTGGCTTGCCCTTTGACCTCACTTCTCTGACAGATCGAAGAAGAGTTGTTGATTTTTTCAGTTTGTTCAGATTTGTACTTGTTAGGACAAATTGATGACTTTCTTACATGCTGGAGTGGAAACTGGAAGTCCTGGGATTGCTTTTTAACCAAGGGTAAAGTTTATGACCTTGTGGAGGTGAGGCTAGGCTTTGAAAATGGCCTGAGATAAATGGCAAGTGTATACAAAGGGCATTAAGCAAGGCCTACAGGCCACATCTTGATACTGAACTACACTTGGAGTGTGTGTGTGTGTGTGTGTGTGTGTGTGTGTGCTTGCTTGCTCCAGCCTTAGCTGATGTGTGGCTGGCAGAGGGGGCTTAGATAAAACTAAGGAAAGCATTTAAGCAGGGTTTCATATTGCTACAGAGTATTAATGAAGCCCTAACTCTTAGTTTTTAGTACTAGGAACACTTGGGCAGCTTTAGATAGGTTGGCCCAAATTTAATTCTACAGTCAGATTTAGAGGTAACTATGAAGGGACCAGAAAACTTTGGATTCATGTAGTTTATTGACAGGCTCTTAGACATCACTCTCCATTCCTTAAGATCTACTCTTAGCAAATTTCAAGTGTAAAACAAAGTATTATTAACTATAGTAAACATGCTATACATTATCCCTAGAACTTATTCATCTTATAACCCTTTGACTAGCATCTCCCCATTTACCCCACACTCAACTCCTGGTAACCACTATTCTACTCTTCCTTTCTATGATTTTTTTTTTTTTTTTTTTTAGATTCCACATTATTTGTCTTTCTCTGTCTGGCTTAGCATAGTGTCCTCTAGGTTCATCTGTGTTGTCATGAAGAGAATGATTTCCTTCCTTCTAATGACTGAATTACATTGTGTCTGTCTTGTCTGTCTATCATCTACCTATCTATCTAACTATCTATCTCACATCTCCCTCACCCATTCATCCGTTGACAGACACTTAACGTTGTTTCTATATCTTGGCTGTCATTCCAAATGGTGCAATAAACATGGCGGTGTAGATATGTCTTCAAAATAATGATTTTGTTTCATTCAGATATAAATGGATATATATGCAGAAATGTGATTGCTGGAATGTCTGTCTGGTAGTTCTATTTTTAGTTTTATTATTTTTTTGAGCAATCTCCATAGTCTTTCAGGGCTGTACCAATTTACATTCCCACCAGCAGTTTACAGGGGTCCCTTTTCTCCACATTCTCCACATTTGCCATCTGTTATCTTTTTGATAAATGGTGTCCTAACAGGGGTAAGGTGATAGCTAATTGTGGTTTTGATTTGCATTTCCCTGATGATTAGTGGTGCTGAGCAACTTTTCATACACTTGTTGGCCATTTATATTTCTTCTTTGGAAAAATATCTATTCAGTACTTTGCCCATTTTAAAACCGTATTACTTTTGCTATTGTATTATCTGTGTTCCTTATATATTTTGGATATTAACCCCTTATAAGATATGTGGTTTGCACATATTTTCTCCCATTCTGTAAGTAGCCTTTCATTTTGTTGGTGGTTTTATTTGTTGTGCAGAAGATTTTTAGTCTGATGTAGATCCACTTACTTATTTTTGCTTTTGTTGCCTATGCTTTTGGTATTATATCCAAAAAATCATTGCCAAGACCAATGTCAAGGAGTTTTTTCCCTAAGTTTTCATCTAGAGTTTTATGACTTCATGTCTTAACACTTAAGTGTTTAATCCATTTTGAGTTAGTTTTTATGACTAGTGTAAGATAAAGATCCAGGTTTATTCTTTTGCATGTGCATATCCAGTTTTTCCAACACCATTTATTTAAGAGACTATCCTTTACTCAGTCTTGACACCATTGTCTAAGATTAGTTGACCATGTATGTATGGGTTTATTTCTGGTCTCTCTTTACTTCTGTTCCATTAGTCTATGTGTTTGTTTTTGCCAATACCATATTGTTTGGACTGCTTTGTACTGTAAGTTGAAATCAGGAAGTGTGGTGCCTCCAGCTTTCTTCTTTTTCAAGATTTCTTTGGTTATTCAGGGTCTTTTGTGGTTTTATACAAATTTTAGGGTTTTTTTTTCTTTTTCTATGAAAGATGCCATTGGAATTTCAACAGGGATCACATTGAATCAGTATATTGCTTTGGGTAGACCTTTTAACAATATTAATTCTCACAATCCATGGTCATGGGATATCTTTTCATTTATCTGTGAATTCTTCAATTTCTTTCATCAGTGTCTCATAGTTTTCAGTGTACCAATCTTTCACCTCCTTGGTTAAATTTATTCCTAAATATTTTATTGTGTTAATGCAATTATAAAGGGATTGTCTTCTTAATTTATATTTTTGATAGTTCTTTGTTACTGTATAGAAATGCAACTGGTTTTTGTATTTTGGTGTTTTATCCTTCAAATTTACTGAACCCATTTATTAGTTCTAAAAAGTTTTGGTGGGATCTTTAGGATTTTCTATATATAAGATCATGTCATTTGCAAACAGACCCAATTTTTACTTCTTCGTTCCCAATTTGAATGCCTTTTATTTCTATTTCTTGCCTAATTTCTCTGGCTAAGACTTCCAGTACTATGTTAAATAGATATGGTGAGAATAGGCATCCTTGTCTTATTCCTCATCTTTGAGCTTTTCCTTTTGAGTATGATGTTAGCTGTGGGTTTGAGTTATACACGGCTTTTCTTATTTTGATGTACATTCCTTCTATATCCAATATTGTTGAGAGTTTTATCATGAATATAGGATGAATGTTGTCATTCTGTTGAGATGATCATATGATTTTATCCATACCATTTTGTTAATGTGCTGTATCACACTGATTTATGTATATTGAAACATCCTTGCATCCCAGGGATAAATTCCACATGATTCTGGTGGTATATGATCCTTTTAATGCACTGTTGAACTCTGTTTGCTAGTATTTTGTTGAGACTTTTTGCATCTATTTTCATTAGGGATATGGGCCTGTAATTTTCTTTTCTTGTTATGTCCTTTTCTGGCTTTGGTATCAGGGTAATGCTGGCCTTGTAAAATAAGTTTGGAAGTACTTCTTACTTTTCAGTTTTTTGGAAGAGTTTGAGAAGTATTAGCATTAATTTTTTAATTTTAAAAATTAATTTAATTTTTTAAATGTTTGGTAGATTCAGCAGGGAAACTATGTGATCTTGAACTTTCTTTGTTGGGGATTTTTGATCACTGATTCAATCTCTGTACTGATTTTTGCATTTTTCATTTCATTTATTCTGTTCTTCAGCTCCAAAATTTCTGGGTGGTTATATTTTATGATTTCATCTCTCTGTTTAAGTTCTCAACTGGTTTGTGTTTTTTTTTCTGATTTGGTTTTATTGTCTTTATGTGTTTTCTTATAACTCATTATGTTTCCTTAAAACAATTATTTTGAATTCTTAATCAGACAAATTATAGATCTTTATTTCTTTGTGGTCAGTTACTGGAAAATTATTGTGTTCCTGTGGTGATGTCATGTTTTATTGATTTTTTTGTGTGTTCCTTTACATCTTGTGTTGCTATCTTTGCATTTATAGAAGCAGTGCCTTCCTCCAGTCCTTACTGAGTGGCTTCTAAAGAGAAATATTCTCACCTGTCAGCCCTGCTAGGGATTCTGAGGTTTTCTCAGAACTTTTGTATGGATTTACCCCTCCCACACTTATTCTCTCTTGGGGAAGGGTGATAATTCTTAAAATGGTATGCTTTCTATTAATCTTACAAAGCCAGGCTTAATGCTGACAGCCTCCCATTTTCTTTCTCTAAGGTGGTGCTAAATGTTCAAGCTTGTGTGCTTTCTCTTAATCTTTGTAGTTGGGCTGGCTTTCTGCACATGCTCACTAACTGTCTTCAAAGTCTGGTACTTTCCACTCATGGGGCTCACTCAGGCAGCCCATCATAGGGGTTGGGAGTGTGTAGGTGAGGCACGTGGAATATTGGGGGTGGCTGTGGGCCAGTCAGGGGGATCCACAGGTGAGGAATCTTCAGCATTCTCTGGACAGGCTTTAGATGGAATCCATGAAGTGATTAATAATCCAGTCGAGGCTGGATTAGATTGTTCAGTTCACCTGCCATATTCTCTCCAGGAGTGGGGTCCACGTGACCACTAGTCCTCTACCTCAGAGCCCTGAGTTATTTGTGACCTCCCTGTTCAGCTTTCCTCTCTCTTCTCCCTGAATGGGGTCCCTGCATGGAACTCAGACTGCTTGTGGGTTCACCACCACTCCCAGTTCATGTCTCACACTTGTATTGAACGGTATTGTGCTAATCTTATCTGTAGGCATGAAGTGGAGGAAAAGCCTTGGGACAGGGGAAAACCTTGATCTCCATCTAGGTTTCTTTTTAATCTGGAGAAAAAACCCTATTGAACTATGTAATGCTTAGATCTGAAAGGCAAACTAACTCCCCAGGTGACAGTAGCATAAGCAACTAAATGTAACGCTTCCATGACAGCCCCGCGTGGAGCTTGCAGGTTGAGACTGAGAGAGAGCTCCTGAGACAAGCTTTCTTCCAGGACCTGGGACTGCTTCCCCCAGGACCAGGCCCAGCAGAACTGGGCTCGGGGCTGGTGAGACCAGCCCCTCCTAATCTGAAGCACCAAAGCTCCCCAGCCCCGTAGTTAGTAGGATCCATATCCTTTTGATAGGCTCTGAGCCCTGGCTGCTGCATTCCTACTTTCTCCCTGCCCCACAGTTGTGCAGGCAGCCTCAGTACTCTGGATGGACTGGGAAAGAAGTGGGCCTCTTTGGGAGCATCCCGCACAGCTGGGGAAGAATGTTCACTTTCCCTTGTGGGAGACATCATGGACTAAGAGAGTCTCTCTTGGCATTGAGCTGTGCTGCGTTGGGGGAGGGTGATGTGGGCAAAAGTGAAACTATTCCTTTTACCTTCCTCAGTACATCTAGTCTCAGAATTTTTGCTTCAGTAGTGTACTAGACTACCAAACTTCCACAAAGGTATTCTCTCTTGTTCATGGGTGATAGTCAAAACTGGTGTTCTTTGAGGGGAAAAAGAGAAAACTCCTATTCTACAATCTTGCTGACATCAATCTCCCCCATTATTAAATCTTATGTTTATAATTAGATTTTTCTGTATTGTGCTTAAGAATTAGTGGTATGCCTGCCATGACATCATTAGGTAATGTTCTTATAGTATGTTCTAATATAATATAGATAGGCTCTATATAGAAATGTTCATATATATATATGAATTTCTGGAATCTCTAATCTGTCCTATTTCACTGATATATTTATTTATCTTTACACTAACACCTCACTGTCTTAACTATGGTAAACTTCATGATAAATTTTGATGTATGACAATGTAGTGGTACAACATTTAAGGTCAATTTAAAATTATCATATATCACTTTGTATTTTGAATTTTCATATAAATTTTAGAATCAGCATTTTCGTTTGGTAAGATAAAATACTGCTAATATTTTAAATAGCATTACATTGAAACTATTGAATGATTTAGAAGGAGTTGACCACTTTGCAATATTAAGACTCCTAACCCATGAACATTTACACCTCCCTCAATTGTTCCCCATAATGTTTACTATAAAGATTTTCATTCATTTCTTCTTCAACTGTTCTCGATTGTGGTAGGCAGTATGGCAAAAAATCCACAAGCTAATCTCTGGAACCTGTAGATATGTTACCTTGCATAGCAAAAAGGAACTTCGTAGGTGTGATCAAGTTAAACATTTATGGATGGAGATTATCCTGAATTGTCTGGATAGCAAAGCAAAAAGGAACTTCGTAGGTGTGATCAAGTTAAACATTTATGGATGGAGATTATCCTGAATTATCTGGGTGGACACAAAGATCTGTAAGAGGAAGACAGGAGGGTCTGAGTCAAAAGAGACGTGACAAAGGAAGTAAAGACTGGAGAAATGTAGCCATAAGCCTACTAATAATATAGGCAGCTTCTAGAAGCTGGAAAAGGCAAGGAAAAATTCTCCCCTAGAGCTTCCAGAAAGAATGTAGCTCTGCTGACCCACTTTGTAATTCTGATCTACAGAATTCTAAGATAATGAATATGTATTCTAAGTTTGTGGATATTTACTATAGCAACAATAGGAAACCAATATGGCCATAATTTTTACTATAAAGATCCTGAACATCTTTCATTAGTGTATTTCTGAGTATTAATATTTTTGATGCAGTTGTAAATGATATTAATTACATTTTCTAAATACTCTTTGCTGTAAAATAAAAATGTAATTATTTTAGTACAGTATTTACCTTGTTTCTAGTGACCTAATTAAATTTATTTATAAATTTGGATATATTATTTGCAGTTTTTTGGGAGTTTCTGTTTATATAATTATGTTATTTACAAACAGCAGCATTTCATTTCTTCCTTCCCTATACTTCCTAATTCTTTGTCTTATGGCATAATTTAAGATCTGACCTAGTATGGGGTACTAGTAGGAGAGAATGTATATGCAAATATAATGTGTTAGACATTCGAAAGATATAAATAGTTGTTATAGATATTATGGAATTAGATTTTTTTCTGAGTATAATTAATGCCTTAGAGAAATACAAAGAAAAACTAAAGGTGATTAGCCACCAATTAATTCCTAAGTGTGAAAACTAGTCATTCTTTTTGAAAACATATAAAGACTCCTATCTCCTATGATCAGAGGGTAGAAAAATCTGGAGACCAGGCCTAGTACAAAACTATAAGAGTAGAATACTTTTCAACTAATGGGGTGGGAAAATATGCAAAAATATTTAGCCCTAAGCATACCTTGCACTTGGTTTAGGTAAAGAGTTCTTAATAGAATTCAAAATCATAAATCATAAAACAAAAGAAAAATCCTCTTTTAGTGATAGGGATAGACAAGAATATATTAATTGGCTCACTGGTCACCTTCCTTTTACTTGAGGCCTTGTTAATGCTCTAAGGAAGACACCAGATATAACATAACTTCAGTTGCTGTTAGTACTTGCCCATTGTCATTTAACATAATCTATTTGGCTCTGTAACAGCCAGACTGGTAATTATATACAGAAAGACAGCCACCTCCATCCTTATATTCTTTATATCTACAAGATCACTATTAATTTCTGCCATTACTCTCTGGAAGCAATCTGTGTGTGTGTGTGTGTGTGTGTGTGTGTGTGTGTGTGTGTGTGTGTATGTGTCAGTGGAGGGGGTGTTGTATTTCTATTTTTATTTACTAACATGTCCAGATGTGGCAGATGGGTAAATTTAGAGAAATCATGCATTAATTATATTACAAACAATGAAACCTTAATTAAGCAATAAATTTTCATTGACAAGACACATAAAGAAAATAACAACCAAAAAAAAAAAACATTCACCAAGTGATCCATGTTATGAATTTATGAATTGTATTGACAGAAACATAAAGAAAAAAAATTCAAACTTCCCTTTTATTTTCAAAGAAAATGCTCATCAGAGTAGAAAAGTATAGAAAATGTTGGTATAAAAAACTAAAGTACAGTTTAGGTAAGACTGTGTGAAAATAACTGTTAATACCAGTTTAGGTAAGACTGTGGGAGCACTAGATTTGTCCTTGCTCCATCTCGCTATTAATTATATTAACATATCTTTATTGAACACCTGCTACTTCTGTGGTATTTTATATTTGTTTCCATTATACTTGTTTACAACCCTTTGAAGTATAATTCCTAGGATAATGATTGCAAAAGTTGAGGCAGAAAATTGAAATAAGGTAAATAAGCAGCTGAACCAAGGAGCCAACCTAGAGTTCTGCCCCTGATTTCCTAGCTCTTGACTCTCTACCAATCATCACTGAAAACTGATGAATCACAGTGAGCATAATATAGTTGTTCTTGGGATAAGATGGGCTATTTTAACACATACTCTACCACTTATCTATGATATTTATCTCTTTAGAAGCTCTCTAAGGTTAGAAATACTCAAAGACATAATTTTCTTAAAAGTCAATGAAATGGGTCTAAATGCCAGGACGATGAGCAAGTGAATTTCAGTCTAATGTCAAGAAAATGTTGGTAAAAAATTTCAAACAGATGATTTATAAACATTTAGAAAGGCAGTGAATGACCCATAAAAGCCAGTGAGGATTTTTTAAAAATCCTCACTTAATTAAAGTTATTTTTTGATAGACTTGTAGAAGAAGAGGGTTCATTCCTCCATTCCATCATTTAGACTTTTATTCAGCAAACAGTTTTTGAGTGCAAGGAATTCTTCAAAAGACAGGGGATAAGCTTGTGAATAAAACAAAAAGGCCCTGCCTTCTTGGTGAAAAATAAAAAAAGGATTAAAACATAATTGCCTAATATAAGTGTATATCTATATATGTATCTATACCTATGTATCTATATCTACATCTACACCTATACCTATCTCTAAATCTATCTATCATCTATTGATCTGTGCATGATACATATTATGTGATATGCAATGTCAAGTAATGACAAATACTATGCAAAAACATAAAACAGTGTAAGGAGATAAAAAGTGATGAAAAGAGCATGTTCTTTTTTTATTTTGTGGTACGTGGGCCTCTCACTGTTGTGGCCTCTCCCGTTGCGGAGCACAGGCTCCGGACGCGCAGGCTCAGCGGCCATGGCTCACGGGCCTAGTCGCTCCACGGCATGTGGGATCTTTCCAGACAGGGGCACGAACCCGTGTCCCCCGAATCGGCAGGTGGACTCTCAACCACTGTGCCACCAGGGAAGCCCAGGACATGTTCTTTGAAGCAGGATAATTAGGGAAGGTATCTGTTGGGATACATTTGAGTAGAGTCTGTACACTGTGAAGGAGAAAGCCATGTCCCTATGTGAGGGAAGAACATTTCATGTAAGAATATCAGCAATTATAAAATTTCTGAAGAAAGGCAATGTTTTACAAGAATGGTTGGAGGTAACTAGAGTTCAGATCATCTGGGGACTTATAGGAAAGACATTGATGCATTAGGATCAGGGCTGTAACCTAATCAGATTTGAAGGATTATTTTGGATCCTGAGCAGAGAACAGTCAGAAGGACAGTGAAAGCAGAGAGACGAGATATGAAATGCTAAAGCTACAGAGTAAGAGAATTTTAACGTGATTATTGACAACTTTTTTTCATATTTTTGAGGAATCGATGGATAATTCTGAACTTCCTGATAATATGGTTAGCAACACTTAATAACTTCTCAGTGAGAATCCCAAGGGAATGTTGATTAATGACTCAGTGTCAGCTTGGAATGAACAGAGGCACAGGACTTCGTTCTTAATATTATCCTGTTGAGCATCTTTATCTGTGGTTTAGCCAGGTACATGGAAAACATGCAAATGAAATTCACAGATGACCTGAAGCTGGCAGTAAGCCATTGAAGCACATAGACAGGCTATAAAATTACCACAACAGACTGGAAAATATAGTCATATTTTCCAGAGAAACTACTTTGCTTCAGAGAGGCAAGTTTAAGACAGCAGACAAAAATTCCACACAAAGCTAAGATCACCAACCCTACAAACCCCCAGGTCCCATGGAAAGTTTAAGCACCATCATAGAGATAAGACTATAGCTACAATGGCAGAGAGAAACAAGAAAGCGTGCCATCAATATGTCAAAAATTTTCAGAAATTTCTCTCAGTAAAGAAGAAGATTTCATTTTCAGATTCTACAGAGAAAGATAACCAGGGAAACCACAGTTCAAATCAATAACAAAAATACATTGTTGATGCAGTAGAAATATTTCAAGGGATATATAAACCAAACTTAATAGAATAATATTGAACCCTCTGGCATTCACTAGAGTTATTAAGCAGGAAGTCGTAGTATAAGAGGGTTGGCTAACCACTGTTGGCACTGAAGAATGAGGGAGATGCTTTAGGGAAGTTATAAAGTTTACATAATCCTACCCCTTCCATGCACTCAATAGAATTATATACATAGAACAAACACTGGTGAACAAGAATTAGTCATTAAAAATACAGAAAAACAATCAGAAAGAAAACTAATTCCATGAAGGAAAGTTAACAAATTCAAAAAAATCTAACAGTACAAAATTTAGAAGTTTTTGGGAAAATTTTTATGTAAATAATTAACACTAAAAAATGTCCTATGAAGCTGATGGGCATCTAGTCAGAAAAGGAATTTGTATCCTACTGGAAAATCATGTTGGCTTCAGATATTCTCAAAATAAAACAAAATTTTGAGTAAAGGAAATGTATCTCAGTAATTTTATATTCAGAAAAAATTCAACCAGCCATAAAGCAATGAACGTTCTTATATCTGCAAAACCATCCTTGAGCATTTACTATTGAGAAAACTACTAGAAGAGTATCATATCTGGACAACAAATAAATTCCTAAAAATAAAGAATGAAGGAATTTGGAAAGCTATAGTTTAAAAAAATAATTGCTATGGAACTTTGACTCTATTCAATCTGAAATCTGTGCAAACTAATTTTAAAAATTACACTTAGGTAAGAGGAAAGTAAATGTGATATATCTCGACTATATAAAATGATAATTCACCGGACAAAATCAGGTTGTTGGAATGGAGATAAAAGGTAGGAAGAAGTGTGCTAAATCTCTCATTTTTCAAAACAGAGTCAGCAGGTGCAGTGAATAATATAAATGTTTGAAATTATTCTAATTCTTTTCATATAATTTAATATCAGTTAAATGTCATCATTCATAATTAATATTATACATGAATATAGTGCTTTTTTTCAGTATTGCAAAATGTCTTCACACAAAAACATCTGGAATATGAGAGCTTATATGAGGATGTATCCATTAAAAATACATCTCCTTAAAAAGACATCTCAGCAGCAATTGAGAAAACACCTATACTAACAGTGTTTTAATTGCACACAAAGTTTTATTCCTTATTCAAATCTCTGGAGATTTGTCATTCAAGTTGGGATCATTGTTCCTCCAAGATACCAGTAACAGGTTGCCTTCCCTATTTCCAGTGAAATCTTCCTAGAATATTTAGCTCATAATTATACTCAGATGTTTACATAAGCTCCATATATTTATAACCAAATTTCAAGCACATTTAAAAGAAACCAATGAAAGGAGGAAGTTAGAGGAAGGCAGAGAGGGACACATCTCTCCTTAAAGACACTTCTGAATTTAGCACAGACTGCTTCCTTCTATATTCAATTTACTAGCACTTGGTCAGTTATCTATACACAGCTGCATGGGAGGCAAGAATGCAGTCTTTCTTCTGGACCACCATGAAAAGGCAATATGAAAAATATTTGACAAAAATAAAGTTTTTACCCTGGAAAAAACAAGACATAGTGGACATGAAACTTTTGCTAATGTACTCAGTGTCTGACACATAGAAAAATGATGACCAAGAATTTTTGTGACTCTAGAGAGCTAAAGTGAGATCCATGTTTATAAGATTTTGGAGGGAGGTGGCAGAATAAACCATAGAGAACATAAACATTTGCACATTTGCTTGAAAATAGAATTGGATATTCTCTGTGTTCTGTGAAAACACAGAACACTAGTGATGTTCAAGCAGAGATAGTAGTGTGGTGTAATGAACTAACTAATCTCTACAATCCATTTTAGATTGGATCCTATAATGATAAAATAGAAATTATTTTGTTAGTAAGGTTTTAAATAACAAAATAAAGATTAAACATGTAGCAGTTCTGAAAATCTCTCAATTCTTTTTGGTATTATTTTTTACTTTTATAAGAGATAAAATATATCATTTTATTTCTTATGCTGGATAAACTCTTCCATTTTAATAAATAAATGTGCCTGAGAAAAATGTACTTCTATAAAGTGAACATGGAAATATCACAGGAAGATAAAAAAGGAATAACCAAAACTAAAGAGGGAAACATATGAAATAATTTGCCTTAAGTTCAAATCCCATAAGTAATAGATTTTAAATCTTAAAATCCCACAAATTAATTTACAGTAAACATTTTTTAGACATGTTTGTTTTCTTGGGGTTCTTTTACAGGTCTTCTCTACCATGTAAGAATGTTCCAAATTCATTTATTAACCCCCTATCTTTATCTATTCTGACTTTTATTTTATTCTGGTTTAGACATCCCACATAATTTTTATTATTAATCATTGAGGTAATAGTAAATAATAATGGTGAGAAGCACCTCACTCTTTTATCCATGGAGTAAGCTCTCCACCTGATTTTGGTTCCTTCAAGTGAAAGCAGAACTACTCTCCTATAACTCCAGACCAGACAAGGGAAATTTTAGTAATTGGAAAGGTCCAAGGAAAAACTTTTAATATTCAGTGCTTCAGTGAAAATTTAGGGATTTTCAGAGAGTGGACCTATTCCTTACTAGTGAACTAAAATATTTAGAAAAAAAAAACCCAATTCTAATAAATATATTTGATCTTGAATATTTTTTGAAATCCTCCCCTTATTTTTCTACTTAAAAGCAATTCCACTGCAGAGTAAATAAGCCCGTGCACCACAACTACTGAGCCTGAGTGCCCTAGAGCCTGCAAGCCACAACTACTGAACCTGCGCACCCTAGAACCCATGTGCTGCAACTACTGAGCCCATGTGCTGCAACTACTGAAGCCTGCATGCCTAGAGCCCATGCTCCACAACAAGAGAGGCCACCACAATGAGAAGCCTGTGCACCACAATGAAGAGTAGACCCTGCTTGCTGCAACTAGAGAAAGCCCACAAGCAGCAATGAAGACCCAAAACAGACAAAAATAAAAATTAATTAATTAATTAAAAAATAGTATTGAAAAGCAATTCCCCAGATGTTCTACACAGAGTGTTTTGCATGAGCAAAGATTTGCATGTCCTTAGAATGGCAGAAAGAGAATTTAGATGGCCTTGTTGAGGATTTAATATGTCCCAGGCACTGCACACAGTGCAGTATATACATTATCTCTGAAACATCATTTCTACTTAAACATACACTTCAAGTTCATTTAAATATTTTGCTTTGTTGTAACACTTTGCAGATATTCCCTTTAAATTTTCTATTGCCTTTATCGTTAAACTTTATAGTTTTTCCCCTTTTTTAAAAATTTTTTTAAAAATTTATTTATTTATTTATGGCTGTGTTGGGTCTTCGTTTCTGTTCGAGGGCTTTCTCCAGTTGTGGCAAGCGGGGGCCACTCTTCATCACCGTGCGCGGGCCTCTCACTATCGCTGCCTCTCTTGTTCTCTGTGGAGCACAGGCTCCAGATGCACAGGCTCAGTAATTGTGGCTCACGGGCCCAGTTGCTCCACAGCATCTGGGATCTTCCCGGACCAGGGCTCGAACCCGTGTCCCCTGCATTGGCAGGCAGATTCTCAACCACTGCGCCACCAGGGAAGCCCTAGTTTTTCCCCTTTAATTTCATATTACATTGGGCTGCAAAAATGATACAGGATAATGTGTGGACATTAAGTAAATTAATTTAGATGTGAACAATTCCATATACAACTTAAAGTAAGCATATAATCCTTAAGTTTTTGAGAAAGTGGGACTAATTCATTGAGTTAGTTAATGACTGTCAATTTAATTATTTCCTTTTAATACTATCTTTACACATCATCATTTTTATTAAATACTGATATGAAAGTAGCAGAGATACTAATTATTTTCAGTACCCATTCACTCCTTCTAAAGAAATTTAATACTTAGCCGGTCATACAGTCAACTCTAATAAAGACCATGGTTCCATCCTCCTTTGCATTGTGGAGGGGCTTTGAGACTGCCGTCAGCCAATGGGATGTAAATGAAATCTGTATGTAGCAGTTCTGGGAATCTTCCTAAAGAGATACTATTATCATTTTTGATTATTATTTTTCCTATTGTTTTTGATTCTTTTTCCATCTTATTACCTCGAGAACAGATGCTACTCTGCAACATGAGAATAAGTTCCAGACACTGCACAAGGCTGAGTAATAAACTGAGTTCCTGGAGATACATTTTGCCATTATGCTAGTATAATTTCTGAGGGTTTTCTATTGCTCACAGGTAACTCTATGTCTAAGTTACATATATAGTATTTCCCTTATAGATATTACATTTTTAGCTTAGAACGATTCTTTCTTAATGTAGATATACTAGCTTAGTATAAAGAAGAGTGAATCCTTATTTTATTTACAGTCAATTTCTTATTAGCTAAGTCAGTAAGAAAATTGCTATTAATATCAGGAAATGATGAGATTCACTTTACTAAGAACCAAAGTGTCGCTTTTCAAATATGAGGGATATATTTTTACCTCAGAGATTGGTACCAAAATCCTTTGTCTTCTCTCTCTGAATTATTTTCCAAAGTGATCTTATTCAACATGATATACTTTAATAATACTGATATACTGACAAGTCTTAGAGTTATGGACTCAGCATCTTCCTCCCTTGAACTCCAGACATGTGTATCTATACTTTTCCACTTCACGTATCCACTTGGATTTCCAATAATTATTGCAAACATAGCAGAAAATAGAAGAATACTTGATTTCTACACCTACTCTCAACCTTCTGCTTAAGAATGTTCTTTTTCTTCTTTTTCTCACCCTTTTATTTCCAAACTATTGGCAAATTTTAATGACTTTATTTAAAGAACATATCAAAATTCTCCTCTCTCCACTACTACCGCTTTAAATAAATCCATTCGTTAGATCCATTCCAGGATTAACAAAGTAGTATTTTATCCTAACTTCCTTCTTCAAAATTCACTCCCTTTCCATTTATTCTCTATATATTAGTTTTTTCATTTCCTGTACTTCAACCAGAGTGATCTTTCCAGATACTCAGATCCTGAAGATACCCTGTTTAAGCCCTCAATCGATTCCCATTAATTTAAGAATAAAATCCGAACTCCATATGATATTCTAAAAAGTTTGCCATTAACTAAGGCCCTATTTGTTGACTCCACTTCCTGATATCCTCTAGCATCCTCACTGAAGTCCAATCACACTGGCCTACTTTCTGGTTCTGCAACTACCAAATTTTATTCCTCTAGGCCTTTATATGACCTGCTTCTTCTTTCTGGTCTATTTGTATCCCAGATTTTGGCATGTCTGGCTATCTCTTTTCATTTATGTATCATGCTTAATATTACTAGAGTAATGCTTTTCCTAGAAATTTAACTGAATATACCCATCCATTTTTTATCTCAATTAACCTATTTTATTTTTATTATATAATTTACCACTACTAATCAATCTCATTATATTTTTGTTTTCTATCTCCCTTTACCAGAGTGCAAAATTTATGAAATAGTGGTCTTATCTTCTTGTTTATCTGAATTTCCCCAGAACCTAAAACAGTACTTGACATGAATATTTAAAGTAAATTAAGGAGTAGATTACTTTGAAGCTTATTGTCCTGAAGTCTAGATTGTTGGCTAATGATATTGCCTTCATTACACATTACTAATTTTTGCCTCTATAGTTATAATATAAGCAATGAAAAGGAATTTCTAGATTTCATTTTGCTCTTGATTGATGCAAATAAATACAGAAAATATTCTCAGTTATCTGTAGACATTGTCATTGGATTGATGAACAATCTTTTTGAGATGTTTAAATATTTCTTTTTAAATGAAACAATTCTCTTGCTCAGATTTTAGACTTACCCTTTGTGTGCGTGTATGTACACGCATAATAGAATCATCCAAGGGTTACAGAGGATAAAACAAGTGGAAGATAGGAACCTACTTCCTCTTTATTGGTTAAAAGACAGAGCTTACTTTGCACTGAGCTACTGTGGGTGAGGATTAGAATAAAACTCTCAGTTTCTGGTGGCTGCACTTCCACTTACTAAACCTGTCTTTTGCCTACTCATTTCTGATGCAGTCCAGACCCAGTGATTAGCTTTGTTCTTCACTTCCTAAAATAACTGGTATCTGTCAACAAACAACTCCTTTTGTAGATGTGAGCATTTTCTAGGACTCAAATCCTGGCTTTCAGTTCTCTACTATGCTTTTTTGAGGTTATTTCATTCTAGGATACCTAACACCAATCAGAATTTTAAGCTATCTTTAATGACATTCCTCTAGTCAGTTAAAAATTGATATCAGTATACTAAAATAATAATAACATAATTGTTAATTTTTATTGGATACAGAGTAAGTATTCAACAATGTACTCAAACCTTATTTTCACTACAAACACTCTATTCTTTGAAGTGATTATTCTTTTTATTTTTCAAATGAGAAAACTGAGACTCTAAGATTTAGGAAACTCAAATTCAGATGCACAAATGCACATAATTTGATTTCAAATGTCTCACATATACCCACCATATTATGGAGGATCATTATTTTTCTCAGGAAAAATAAATTACTGATTTCCTTTGTGTTCCATGAGATCAAAAAGTGATAGTATCCCTTCAGTTTAGGCCATCAAAATTAGGGCATTTCTCATAGCCTATACTTGTGGAAAAAATGCCAATATATTAATAAGTAAGAAAATTTTAAAGTTTCAAACAAGAGGGTAATACACTGTATCAAACCATGAAAAAGTTTAATTAGAAAAGGTACCTATTTCATTTGAAGATAAAGATACATTTCAGTCAAACTCTATAGTTGCTGTTGGGTCTGTTTTAGAACTGACCCACTGTACTTTAAGTGCTGCACAGTAGGATGTAACTGGTAAAGCTTATCTGGTACTTAGAATGTAGCAAAATACAAGAAATCACAGTAAGCAGGAGTAGCCTCTTCTTTTTATAATACAGTCTCTTGAAAAAGGAGGAGAAAGTCCAGTTTAGCTTACTGAGAGATAATTTTAACTCTTTAGATCTCCTAACTTCATTTTTTTCCCAGTGATAGAGCTTTAAAAGCGATAGATTTAAATTAATGTTACAATGTCCCATTTAAATGGATAATTATTAACAAAATCATTCAGATTACTCATCACCAACTTGAAAGCCAAGAAAGGTAAAGCTATATAGGTCAAGGTCCGTATCTTCCACTTGTTTTATCCTGTAACCCTTGGATGATTCTAATGGGCGTGCATACACAAGTACTCACACAATTAAAGGGTAAAACTAAAATCTGAGCAAGAGAATTGTTTTATTTAAAAGTAAATATTTAAACATCTCAAAAAGATGAAGAAATAAGGACCAGTGAAATTATAGAAAACAAAATATAGGAATGAAAGGCTATCTTTGTAATTATATATTATGTCTCTATAATCAGCGTTTGATTACTCGTCCTTATTCGCAAAACTGGCCATTTGAAATATACTCAGAGTTCCATTCATGAACCTTATGTAACTAATTCAAAACATTGATTTATTTGCACAAAAACATTATAAAACACTTTTCTTTTAATTCACTGTATTCTAATTATTTAGAACAAGAGACTTGAATTTAATTAGCCTCTTAGAAATAAAATATTTGGCTTGACAGTAAAAGTGGAATCATAAGCTTGTATTATACCATGTTGCCTAGGCTGTATCACTTACAGTGTGGTTAGCAGCGGTGGTTTAAGTCCATTTAAAGAGCACAGAAATGATGTCCAGAATATTGAGAAATGACTTCTAATTATCTGCTGTCTCAAATACATCACGGTGTGGTTCAATTCAGAGGCTATTGTATCACAATTCAGCCTTGAAGTTAAGTGTGAGCTTCAGTTATGGGGCAAAATCTTGGAGGAAAATCTGCCTCAGCATCAAGTATTTATTATATTCCCTTTCTTAAATAAATAATCCTCTTTATTAGGAAAAAAAAGTATTGGACATCAAGAACTATTTATGCTTGTACTTCTAGATAATTGTATAGATTTCCTTACAGAGTTAACTATAACTTTCATCTAACCAATACCAAATTAAATTCAATAAATTTTCCCATATATTATATATTCAAGTGCCACAAGGGCAACATTTTATTAAAAAGTTATTCATTCTTTCAAAATGATATAAAACAACCCACACTCTGTTAAAACATTCCACTTAAGGACAGGCTGCCTGCATAGCACTATAAAACTGTTTAATTGAAGACATATTCCTTTTGTTTAATTAAAGAATAATAATTTAATATTGACCCTGGGATTGCAGATAATCCACAAGCTATGACTGTGGACACTTAAGGCAGTCATACTAAGTCTGAATTTTATGCCTGTAGTACTTTGAGCTGTATGACCTTGAGGATGATCCTTTACACATTTGCAAAATGGGACAAAATTTATTGCCTTACCTATAGGCTAGTTGTGTGACTTAATATGAATTTCTCACCTCGGAAAATTGGGAAACAAACCAGTCTCTCTGGATGGGCTCCCTCTTTCCACTTTCCTAGTTAGGTGAAGCACCTTGCCGTAAAGGGTGGAACGGGGCTCCTTCACAATGGCAGCCTCTCTGAATATTACAACCTGGAGTGCAGGGGAGTTTGCTTACCATGGTTGGAAACGTAACCAAAGAGAAATGTCAGACAGGAGATAACCAGACATATAAATTCCTTGCAGTCCTTCAAGGAGATAGCCAGACATATAAATTCCTTGCAGTCCTTCAAGAGAAGTCTTCTATGCTGAGTAAACACAACTGCTGAGAAATTTGCTTAGTTTGTTCTTAGACAGCAATGAGGCAGGTGCCAACAGGGTGAAAATCATGTTGCTTCAAATCTTTCCTTGTCTCATTTCCTTTTTTTCCCCTCCCCATCATCATCCCAAACACCTTCCAAATACACTTTCTAGAGGACACTGCTTAAAACGTATGATGTCTAGCAAGTCAATTATTTACGTATCTTAGGAATTATTATTTGATATTTTTGAGGTGGAGAATGGTAGTATGAAATTGTAAATTATAGAATATTTCCCCTTATTATAAATTTAGCATCATGAAAAATTAGTGTATTATTAAGGTGAAGGTTTAGAAATTACTGTGACATGTGGGATAACTAAGCATTAATTTGAATCTTTTGTTTGTGTTTTATTGTGACAGTGAGGCAATAAAATTAAATGCTAGTTTCTATTTAGAAGTAGCATGAAATAATGGAAACAATTTATTTAACTAGTTCTCTTTTTGTTTTCCCAATTGTGTTAAGAATAAAATTTTGCTTTAAGTCTTTGGCAGCAGTTTCCTTATGGATACAAATCATAGAATATACAACTGGGTGTAGGAAGAGAGACAACTCCTGCATAGATTGTGG
>NW_020172671.1:96548-98915 GCF_003031525.2 Neophocaena asiaeorientalis asiaeorientalis | reverse complement strand
AACTCCTACTATTATTGTGGTTTTTTTTTTTTTTTTTTTTTTTTTTTTTGCGGTACGCGGGCCTCTCACTGTTGTGGCCTCTCCCTTTGCGGAGCACAGGCTCTGGACGCGCAGGCTCAGCGGCCATGGCTCACGGGCCTACCCGCTCCGCGGCACGTGGGATCTTCCCGGACCGGGGCACGAACCCGTGTCCCCTGCATCAGCAGGTGGACTCTCAACCACTGCGCCACCAGGGAAGCCCTAGATTGTGGATTTTTTTTTTTTTTTTTTTTTTGTGGACATCTGTATGTTGATTTCTCCCATCTGAAAAAAAAATGATGACAGAAGAAAACAAAAACTGCAGTAGGAAATAAAAATCACTGGAAATGTTAAGCAGCCAGAAAATTCCACATGAATATCAATCATTTAAAACAGTAAGTGTAATACCTGTGTAGTTTAAAATATACATAGAATTAAAATGAATGTAAACAATAACAAAAAATCTGAAATGGAGAAAATGCGTTTTAAATGATCTCTAACAATATTGCAGGAGGTGGTAAAGATAATAACTTGTATCCAATGTAATAAGTCAAAAATAATGGTCGTGATATCTAGTATAACCACTAAAAGAACACTGAAAGAATGTAACTAATAAGCAAATTATACAATAGAAAACAAGAAATGAACACTTTATTAATTCAAAGAAACAAGAAGGAATTAAATTAAAACAAAAGACAAAAGAGCCTAATTGAAAACATAGTTGGCATATTAAAACCTATTTCAGTAATTATTATAAATGCAAATAGACTAAATAGTTCATTGTGACTAAGATAGCCAGATTCAATTAAAAAAAAGTCTATGTGCTGTTTATAAGTGACACACTTAACACATTATTGACCAGGGGATTTTTGCAGAAACTAACACCTATGTCCGTAATACATGTCTGGTCAAAAGTATGTTAAAATAAAACAGAAAATTGAATGATAGGAAAAAATGTAACATGCAAATATCACAATGAATGAAAAAACTGGTGTAATTATGCTAATATAAAATATTAACTTTAAGGAAGGAAGCATTATTAGTGATTAAGAGGGGTAATTTTGAAAAATAAAGGGGTAAACCCCATAGGAAATTATCACAATTAAAAAATTTCTCCAAAGTGGCGTGTGGAGAACCATGCTTTCAATGATGAAAGAGTTCACATAGTTTTGTCAGGTATCCATGTAACAATTACCATAATTGGTAAATCCTGAGCCATATAGAAAACTTCAATAAATAAATTTTTAAATTATTCAGCATCTATTCTTAGACTACTGTAAATTTAAGTTAGAAATGATTAATAAAAGGATAACTAGAAAAAAATACAAATACCTAGACATTTTTTTAAATACACTTCCAAATTAATTGAAATATGAAAGAAAAAGTTTAAAATATAGGCTGAAATTAGTAGAACAGGTCAATTAGATGTTTAAATGATTAATATGGGGATAAGGAAATCCATACTTGTGGGTTGTAATTAAAGAAGCTCTCCAAGGTATATTTATAACTTTAATGCATATATTAGAAAATAACAAGATTTGAAATTCGCTAACCTAAGCACTCCCAACACAGAAAGCTAGAAAACAAAGAGCAAATCCATCCCTAAGACAAAAAGAGATACGAGGCAGAAAACCTTGAAGATAAGAAGAGAAATAAATGAAATAGATAAATAACAGAAAATTAACAAAGCCAAAAGTTGATTCTTTAAAAAATAATATAAAAAAATATTTTTGTAGAGAATGAGGAAAATACAATTAACCAAAACTAGGAATGATGAAGGGAACATTACTAGGAGTTCTATTCACAAAGAAATTAATAAGGTGATATTGTGAACAACTGTATGCCAAGGTATTTCATAACTTAAAGCAAAGCATAAATTCCTTGGGAAAGCAATTATATTATCTGACATAAGAAGAAATAAAAACTTTGATGAGTCCAATATTTATTAAAGAAATTGATTGTATTATTAAAAACCTTCCTATAAGAGAAAGTTCTATCTCAATTAGATTCACCAGCGACTGCCCCCGATGTAAGAACAATGAACATTTATCTTGAACAATGTTTTCCAAGGAAAAAGGCAATATTTCTTAACAATTGTTGTAAGACCAACATAACCAGATACCAAAAGCTGACAAACATAATAGAGGAAAATTATAAATCAATCTCTTTCATATACATAAATTACAGATACTTAATGTATTGGCAAAACACATCCAGATATATAGTGTTCTATAATCAAATGTTGACTTCTATATTATTTCTACTTGTTCAAATTATTTTTTCTGTTTAAATTCTTTCTCTTGAAGTTGAGAAGAAATGCATTTTTCTGTACTACCGATGAGTTTATGT
>NW_020172671.1:95290-96180 GCF_003031525.2 Neophocaena asiaeorientalis asiaeorientalis | reverse complement strand
TATCTATATCTGTCTATATATCTCACATCTTCTTTGTCCATTCATCTGTTGATGGACATTTAAGTTGCTTCCATGTCTTGGCTATTGTAAAAAGTGCTGCAGTGAACATTGGGGTGCATTTATCCTTTCAAACCATGTTTTTCTCTGGATATATGTCCATTAGTGGGATTGCTGAATCATTTGTTAGCTCAATTTTTAGTTTTTTAAGGAACCTCCATACTATTCTCCATAATGGTTGTACCAATTTACATTCCCACCAACACTGTAGAAGGGTTCCTTTTCTCCACACCCTCTCCAGCATTTATTGTTTGTAGATTTTTTTGATGATGGCCATTCTGATTGCTCTGAGGTGATATCTCATAGTTTTGATTTGGATTTCTCTAATAATTAGTGATATTGAGCATCTTTTCATGGTCCTCTTGGCGATCTGTATGTCTTCTTTGGAGAAATGTCTATTTAGGGCTTCTGCCCATTTTTTTGATTGGGTTGCTGCTTTTTTGAATATTAAGCCACATGAACTGTTTGTAAATTTTGGAGACAAATCCGTTGTCAGTTGCATCGTTTGTGAATATTTTCTTCCTTTTTGTGGGTTGTCTTTTTGTTTAGTTTGTGGTTTCCTTAACTATGAAAAAGCTTTTGAGCTTAAGTAGGTCCCATGTGTTTATTTTTGTTTTTATTTCCATTACTCTGGGAGATTGATCAAAAAAGATATTTCTGTAATTTATTTCATAGAGTGTTCTGCCATGTTTTCCTCTAAGAGTTTTATAGTATCAGGTCTTATATTTAGGTCTTTAATTCATTTTGAGTTTATTTTTGTGTATGGTGTTAAAGAGTGTTAAAATTTCATTTTTTTACATGTAGCTGTCCAGTTTTCCCAGCACTATTATATA
>NW_020172671.1:0-95241 GCF_003031525.2 Neophocaena asiaeorientalis asiaeorientalis | reverse complement strand
TATATCTTATTAATTATATTGTTTAGGTTGGGTCTTCTCTGTACTTATGTTTTATTTCCATTTGAAGTGTTTTGTATATAGAGTAATAAGTTAAATCTCTATTTTGGGTGAATTTTGTCTGACTCTCTATCACTTCCTTTATTTATTTTTTTTCCTTTTTTTTTTTTTTTTGCGGTATGTGGGCCTCTCACTGCTGCAGCCTCTCCCATTGCGGAGCACAGACTCCGGATGCGCAGGCCCAGCGGCCATGGCTCACGGGCCCAGCCACTCCACGGTATGTGGGATCTTCCTGGACCGGGGCACAAACCCGCGTCCCCTGCATCGGCAGTCAGACTTTCAACCACTGCGCCACAAGGGAAGCCCCCACTTCCTTTATTTCTTGTAGTTTCAACTTTAGAAATTTTGTTGCTGTGTTTTTCGTAGGCTAACTGTTTGGAGTTGTTGTACAACCACTGTGAATTCCAAACTTTAGTACTATACATCTATCTCATGTAATGGTTGGAGGTTAAATTCTGCCTTGCTTGATAAACCTCTGTTTTCTTTTTGTTTGCATTTGGCATATATTTTGTTGGTCATTTTATTTTAGTCTTTTTAATTCAACTTGCTTTAGGTTTATCTCTGGCATAAAGCATATAAATCTAATACAGAGAAAAAACTCAGTGTGTATAAAGTTAATATGAAAAAACAATAACCAAAAAGATAATTAAAATATTTCAGCAGATTAAAACACTTCCCCCCCAAAATTTCAAAATGGAGGCAATTGAATATAATACTCATATTATAAATACAATATAAAAATATAATTAAGAAATTGTTTACATGAAAGAAACCAAGAAATTCAAAACCAGAATATAACTGAAGAGAAAAATTAAGGATATGTTAGATTTGAGCTTCCTGAAATCAGAAAATAAATTGAAGAAATGACAAAGCAATCTCATAAATAAAGACAAATTACAAGATATCTAAAATATATATGACAAAAATCACAGTAAGGAACATAGAGATAGAAAAGAGCAAATAAAGACAGTGATTGATATAGGCAACAGACAGATATATTTCAAAATATTAAAACTTGAAACTCTGAAGGAGAAAACCAATATAATGCAATAAAACAACAACTGAAAACTGTAATTGAACAAAGACATGCTAGTTGAACATATTAAAAGGGTACTAGTAAAGATGACCCAGGATGGTCAGGCAGGTGCTAGGAAGTTAACAGAAAAAAAATTTTTCTCTGTGTGGAGGAAAAAAAGGAAGTTTATCAAGGAAAAGAATAGTTTTAGGTGTCTGTCATCTTTTTTAATGAATCTGAAAACTATATATATGCTGATTTTCTCACATGAAGCTTATATTTTATATATAACATAAATATATATCAATGTATATGTGTACACATATAATATTAACATATATATTATATATGGCTATATATATTCATATATATGGATGCTGACCCATGAGCAACATGAATTTGAACTTCATGGGTCCACTTATGCATAGATTTTGTTCCATAGTAAATACTGCAGTACTACAAGATACATGATTGGTTGAAACTGTGGATGCAGACCTGTGGACATATCCATGGATATGGATGAATTGCATATACTGAGGGCCAATTATAAGTTAAGTGAAGACTTTCAGGTGTATGGAGAGTTGGCACCCCTAGCCCCTGTGTTGTTCAAGGGTCAACTGTTTATTTATAAATATATATGTTACATATCTATATAGCATACAAATATATATAGATATATGGATGCATATGTATGTACATATATATATATATAAACTTTCTATATATATGTATATATATACACATGCATACATATATTCTAATACTCTAAAATTAATCAAGCAATTAATAAAAATGTAAATGGATGATGTGTGTATTTCTGTAAATCACCCAAATGGTTATTCAAATGTAGAAGTAGTGAAGTCATATTATTCACTCAAAATGTCTTTAATGGTAGATACTGAGTAGTAGTATTTTTTAGTTAAAAAATGATATATGAAATATGTTCTATATTGTAGGCATTGAGTTAACATTGGGACTGAAGATGAATAAAATACCCTGAAAACCATTAGAATTTAATTCGCTTAAATGTACCCAGTTATTTCTATCATTCAGTTCTATTGTATTAATTTCCTAATGTTACTCATAACTATTACATAATTTAATCACTTTTAACCTCAAACTTCTTGTTTTAGCAGTACATATTTATGTAATTGTTTTTAGGAAAAAGTAAGTAAGCTGAATAATAGTTCACATATTGATAAAATATTAACTGCTTGTATTAAAACAACATTTTGGGAAAAATTTGCAAAGTTCTATTGCTCATCTGAAATGTCAAATGTTTCAAAGTCTCCTTTGAGAGAGGGAACACAACAAAAGCACTTAAGATTCTGAAGGAACACGGGTGGTAGGAAGAAGATAATACAAAGCATTTGTTTCTAAGGGCAAAAGAAGGACATTGGTGATATCAGAGAAAACCTTTCTAATTGTTTCTCAGGGAATTAGTGGCAAGTAATATTCTACTGATAAGTATGGTTTTTTCCAAGTTTGTAAATCAGACTTAAGCATTTGAAATGTAAGTAAATATAAAGATAGAAAGAAACACCACTTTGCTTCTAGTTCAACTTTTCCAGTTAGTTCCACATACCTATTTGTATCTTGCCCACTGAGAAGTTAGAATAGGGGCAGAGAGGAAAGTTTGTTGGGGGAAACAGAGAGAAAATGTCTTTCCATTATTTTTTATAAGGCTCCCATTTTAATATCCCCCAAGTATATTTGTCTTTGTTTCTCTTTAGCATCATTATATCTTTAGCATCCCACAGAGGTGGGAGCTCTTGAAGTAATCTATGAACACTCTTGTAATTTTTATTACGATAAAAGAAACTACATATTTTGGAATATAGATATAGCTATATAGATACAAAAATGTATGGAATGTGTATGCTGCTGAATAATGTGAGTTTACAGATAAGCTAGTTATATATTGTAAATGCTCACATTTAGTCAGCCATCTGTTCTTTAAATATTAGGACTTATGAATAGTTTCAACATCTGTGCATGCACATATAGATTTGTACAGTGCTGGTAAAATGCTGACAAAAGTGTAAACAAAAAAAGTAAAACAATGAAACTTCAAAGGACTTTGCTTTTATGAATTTATGTAGATTTATCTCCTGCTTCTAAAGTACATCTGTTGTTATCTTTATTGAAGTTCTAAAACTAATCAGAATCCTTTTGAGAACAAAAATGCATTTAAATTAAATTTTAAATGCTTCATAAATTTATTTGTAAATGTACACAGGTGAACTAGATTTTGAGTATCAGTAAGATAATTTTCCATAAGCCATACATGGCCACCCAGTTACTTTAAAAAAATCACTACTGATTAACCTTAAAGAATTTAGGTAGCTATTTACTGGTCATTTTATTTTAGCCTTTATGTTAGTTGCTGACTACATTTCTTCCAATAAGGAAAAAATTTGCACACACACAACATCAATCTGATAAAGGAGAAAATATAATTTTTGAGGTCAGTATTTCTGAAGTCTACCAAAGACATACATATCTCTCCATATATAAACAAAGGGAAAAATAAAGGAAAAGGAAGAAAGAAAAATGGAAAAAAAGAAGGAAGGAAGGAAAGAAGAGAGTGGGAAAGAGAAGAAAAAGGGAGTAAGAAAAAGAGGAAGGGTTATAGAGAATGTTAGGAAAGAGAATAAAGAAGAGAAGGGACAGAAAGAAAAAGAAGTTACAAGAATGAAATAATTAACTGAATAATTCATATCAGAGAAAAAGTATTTAGGATTTTAAAAAGTTGGCATTTGAAGTGAAAAGACATATATGCCTTAAAAAATCTTGGAAATGGCCTTATTGTATTAATTATTTTATGTATGGACACAACTTTTATCTTAGAGCATAGGAAAAAAATATTCTTTTTGAGAGAAATGTCACATTTAACTTTATGCCATATGGAGAACAGATGAATATTATTTAAATCCTAGCCAGGTCAGATTACCATATGACCAATAGGGAATGACAAAATAGATGCAATGAGGTTTCACTATGCTTTCAACTGAGAAAAAAAAAGAGAGAGAGAGAAATACATGTACCTGAGATTATTACAATCATTATTTTCATTTAAGTTTGCGATATACAACTACATGAAAGTAGACAAAATCTCAAGTACTTTGAGAAATTTCCTGTACACTATGAATATTCATTCTTTAATTTTTGATAATTAGGGTACTAAGGGACTCTCAAGGTGGACAGTGACATTGCACATTATAAATAGCAGTTAAGCAGCAGTCTTACTCTGAAAAATGCAAAGCCTTTTTGAGTGTTGGAGTTCCGAGTTTGTTCTTAGTCATTTTCTGTAAGCAAATCGCCATTGCTATACTTTTGGGAAGTTTATCGTTAATCACTGATTTCCATATAACTGTACAGAGTTAGCCACCATTTTAACAGCATGACGTTATAATAGGGTGCATTATTTGTTACTAGTGTTGGGGAAGGGGAAACTTCCCCTTCTACCCTTCTTGTGTTCTTGTGGCTGGAATAATAATGAAATCAACACAAAACAGATTAGCAGAAAAATAAAGAAACAACTTTTAATTTGTGGGCTTGGAAGTCTCCTAGAAAAAGAACCTAAGAAGTGGCCAAAGCAGGTAGCTTTTATACTTTTTAGACAAATAAACAATAAATGTGTGATAAATTCACAGAGTAAAGAAACTTAAGCTTTGGGTCCTTAATTAGTGAAGAATCTAAACAGAATTTGGACTTGGGGGTGGTAAATTAAAGAAATAACAGGATTTCTTTATATGGACTTCTCCTCCCAAATTCCCTATCTCTGGAGATAAGCGTGTTCTACCTCCAGTTAAATGGGTTACACCTTTCACATGGGAGATTTATTTTCTGCTTTTAGGGATACAGAGAGAAGGGTCAGAGTGTCCCTCTTGCATTGGCCATTTCTTAAGTAACTTTAATTCAAAGCAATCAATACAACATTGAGCCATATTTTGGGGTGACTGGCCCTGGGCCCCAACACTAGATAAAACCATCAGGGAATTCCAGAGACCCTGGAAACTTTCACTCAGGATTTAGGGAAAGTTGATTTACTTCTCGGGGAATCAGAGACGTTCTCAAATAGGAATCCCCAGCACATCATCAAAAGCCTGATTTTCTTTGGCTGGTATCCTTAGTTTAAAAAAACAAATACTAAAATACCACAACTCTCCTGGAGGTTTTGGAAATGTGTTTATTTCCTGCAGGACTGAATAAGAGTTCATCCACAGAGGGGGGGTATGGGAGATCTTTCATCCAGGCAGTTTCACAAGACCCAGCTTTAGGGTTCTAAAAGGAAGAGAGCCAGATTATGTTTGCCCATTTCAGCGCTCTCTGCCTTTTATTCTTAGAATTAACTATTAGGTTATCACTGAGTCCTAGTTTATTCTGGTATTTTATGATTGTCTGAGCTTTCATATGTATAGCAGTATAATGTGAGATATTGCAGTAAAAATTGAAATTTTTATGTTAGTTACAATATCCCCATATAAACTTGTAAATGTCCTTGAGTATCCTTTCTAATGGGGCTGGTTAAATGAAGAGACCTGGAGATGGTCTTTCTTCATTTTTTAACTCCTCCTCAAACGCAATCTGTATCTTCTACTTTTCTTAAAGTTATGAATAGAAAATGCTCTCTTGGGCTTCCCTGGTGGCGCAGTGGTTGAGAGTCCGCCTGCCGATGCAGGGGACGCGGGTTCGTGCCCCGGTCCGGGAAGATCCCACATGCCACGGAGCGGCTGGGCCCGTGAGCCACGGCCGCTGAGCCTGTGCTTCTGGAGCCTGTGCTCCGCAACGGGAGAGGCCACAACAGTGAGAGGCCCGCATACCGCAAAAAAAAAAAAGAAAAGAAAAGAAAAAGAAAGAAAATGCTTTCTTGGGCTTCCCTGGTGGAGCAGTGGTTAAGAATCCTCCTGCCAATGCAGGGGACACGGGTTAGAGCCCTGGCCTGGGAAGATCCCACATGCCACGGAACCACTAAGCCCGTGCGCCACAACTACTGAGCTTGTGCTCTAGAGCCCGCGAGCCACAACTACTGAAGCCCGCGCGCCTAGAGCCCGTGCTCCGCAACAAGAGAAGCCACTGCAATGAGAAGCATGCGCACCGCAAGGAAGAGTAGCCCCTGCTCGCCGCAACTAGAGAAAGCCTGCGTGCAACAACGCAGCCAAAAATAAATAAAATAAATAATTTTTTTAAAAAAAGAAGAAAATGCTTCCTTCTTTGTAAATATTTCGGATTTTTTTCCTGGGCACCTCAATTTGGTTGCTGTTTGATTTTGAGACCTGATTTTTATAGACAATCTATAAAAAATACAGCTTTTGCTTTCTGTTACATCTTTTTTTTTTTTTTAATGTGGAGCATTTTTTTTAAAAGTCTTCACTGAATTTGTTACAATATTGCTTCTGTTTCATGTTTTGGTTTTTTGGCCACGAGGCATGTGAGGTCTTAACTCCCCAACTAGGGATCAAACATGCACCCACTGCATTAGAAGGCAAAGTCTTAACCACTGGAACACCAGGGAAGTCCCTTTCTTCTGTATTTGTTAGTAATCATAGAGAACATGATTAGTTAACAAAAATGAATTATTTTTCTTTTCAAATAAAAGCTTGACTTGGTTTTAAACATTTCCAAGCTAGTGTCCATTAACTCTCAACAACGTATAGGAAATAAACTGATCAGAGCTTAATGTGAAATAGAATGTCTGAGATAAAACTGATATCAACTGGCAGAATTATCTTTAATATCATTATAACATAAACGGGTCCTGGAGCAGGCTCTGCTTTTAAGCATAAATACCATTTTTGCTTTGTTGTAACTTATGTACTAATGTTTTAAACAAGATTTACATGACTATAGTTTAACAACAGCAATAGATTGCAAATTAAAATCTCAATACATTATTGCATAGTTAAGCTTTTGAGATATTAAAATCAATTGATTTTCTTATGGTGATTATTTTAGAAAATAGATTTTCACCAGCAAAAGGGATTCTAATCTTAGAAAAGGAATTCACCTAACTTTATTTGTATCGTTCTGTAACTTCTTTACGACTGTTACAGCTGCTACGTTTTAGAGTAGCTACTACATCTTTCTATGAACCATGAAACAATGGTACAAACAGAGGTGGAGTTCAAATATTTAATGAATTTCAGAAGTAATAACTATTTTAGAATTTAGGCATCTGACCTAATCTCAGTAGTAGGCACTGGAGGATTTAAAACAATACAAAGAAATTAAGCAAATAGACAAAAATATGGAGCATATACATGAAAGAAAATTTGGTGCTGTGCAAATAACATGCTATATAAATGCTTCATAATAGTAAAATGTCAGCGAATAATTAATATAAAACAGCTTTTTTTTTTTAATCTGTGTGATTTTTATCAACTTGACAAGCATGATGATAGTGATTTGTCTTCTCCTTATCTGATGTGAATTCATCTGCTTGAATACATTTAATTATACACATTCCAATCCTAGGAACACATAGATAAATGAAAACCAGGAGCTCACAGCAAAAGCAATATGAGAGATTAAGAGAGTGAATAAATAGACTAATGAGAAGGGATTAAAATACCTCAAATTTTATGAGCTAGAGTGAACAAAGTCTGCCTGGGGACATAAAATCTATCTATAAATATCAAGTACATGTAAACATGGATTAAGGACATAATTTTTAATCCAAGAGTAAAGACAGGATCACTGGATTAAAAAAATAGGACAAATGAAATATACTGGATATTTGAGAAACAACTACATTGCTTCAGAAAGATGACGTGGGCATAACTTTTTGATTCTTTTGGAAATATCTTCATAGAGAACTAAGTGGTATAGAGGCAACATAGTTACCTAGCTTAATTCCATTGAGAAGTCCTCAGTGAAAAAATATGGGAAGCATTAAAGTTTAAAAAGTAGCAGTGTGTTTCACTGTTTCTTTGGAAGACCATAGCCCTAGTTCCTTATATGTGGTAACGCATAGTAAACTGAAAAATATTTTTCTTTAGTTATTTCTAGGATTATGTGAACTCCATTGTAAGTAGAATACTTAGATTTTAGTTTTTCTATAATAGAAAAGTTGAGGAATTTAAAGGCACAATTAATTGAATAAAATTAATCTGTAATGTCTACATTTAAAAATCTAAGAACCCTGTATCAAACTATGCAGTATGTTTACAACTATGAGACAGCAAAGAGTATTTATTTAAGATGATTCTGCGTGTCCTGATGTTGGACATCTTGCCCTAATGCCTTAATAGACTCTGATTATGGGCTTTGAGTATGACATTCCAAGCTCCCATCTTCCCTCAGTTTCACCTCTCTCATAAACCTGATTTTGGTGATTGGATCCTTCATTTTGCATTTTTATCACCCCACATTCAAACATAATCCTAAATTTCTATTATTTACACAAATTCTACCCTTTTACATTTTGCAGACATCATATTAATTGCCACTATTTTCTTGAAATACTATGTTAAAAGACTTTTGTTGTAAAAAACCAAGAGGCATAGTCACTTAATGATGTATAACATGGGTATAGTAGAAGAAAGTACCAATTCTTGTACCATGGATGAGCCAGTCTTAATCATGTTATGTATGATTCTAAAGCCTGTGTTCATATCGTCTCTAAAAGATCCTTACCTGAGAGAATTCTGTTTTCTACATAACCAGCTCTATCACAAATGCATATATGTCTTACTCCTTATTTTACATTGTCACTTGGATATTTCAAAAATGTCTTAAACATGAAATTTCCACCACAGATCTATTTTCTTCTACCTAGTCATGCTCCCTTTTTGTAATTGCAGCACCAAGCACAGTGCCTGACAGCAGTATTGATTTCAATAAATGTGAACTAAGTAAATGAATGAAGAAAATGAATAGGCTCTTGTTTTCTCACCATTGCAGTGAGAGAGTTGACCTGGATTACTGATTCTCAGTTTCAGATTGTATCTAAAATTAATGTGGATGAATAATTATTTTAATAAGTGTATACAATGCCATTGCCCTGGTAGAGTTGGGATGGAGCATAGTAGATTCATTTCTCATCTTAGTTCAAGTAGGAGGATCCAAGTAGGTTATTTCCTAGGAAGAAGATGAAGTTTAGCTCAGAGATGACACAAAATAATATCCAGGGAGTGGCTTGCAGTGGAACTTATGATATAGAAAAAGATTATTGAATTCTAAGATGGTAGAAAAATGAGGATAAAAAGCAGATAGGACTGGAGAAAAAAATATCTTATTTATGAAACTCTAGATAAAGCATAAAGATAGTTCAAAATGTAGTATTAAAGAATAAAAAACTTAGGGATTGGGTAATCAGAAGAGTCTCCCTGCTTCCCATTCATCTACCTTGATTACATACATACACTCCAACTTAATTGAATTTGAAGCAAATGACAGATGGATCTAAATTTGGATGTGAGCATAGTTTTGGTACTCTGAAATTACTTCCAAAATTTTCAGCTCTACTGTAGTGGTAAAAGCTCTCTACAGCTACAGTAATCAAGACAGTTTGGTAGTGGTGAAAAAGTAGACATTTTACATAAATGGGGAAATAAAGGGGTCCAGAAATAGACACACATTATATTGTCAGTTAATTCTGACAAAGTTGACAAGGTGTTTCAATGAGGAAACTATATTCTGTATAAATATAGACCCTTAACTCATATTATAAACAGAAAATTAACTCAAAATGGATCATAGGCTTAAGTGTAAAACCTGAAAGTATAAAACTTTTAGAAAAAAAGTAGGAGACCATTTTTTCTACATTTGAGTAGATATAGCTTTCCCAGACACAAAACAAAACACATGAATCATTTTTGATATATCAAATTTCATGACCAATATTCATTTAAAGTTTGGTGTTCAGAGTATATTATTTAATAAATGAAAGAGCCAGCCACAGATTAGCAGAATTAATTGCAACACATATATTAGACAATGGATTTGTGATCAGAATAAAGATTATAACACTTTACTAATGAGGCAAACAGTTCAATAAAAATGGGCAAAAGTGAACAGATACCTTGTAAGAGAAGACATATGCCAATAAGCATAGCAGAAGCTCAACATCATCAGTTACCAAGAAAAGCAAATGAAACCATCATATGACTAAACATACATTAAAGGGGCTAAAATAATAGTAATAGTGATGATAAACAGAAAACAACAAAAATAAAACCAACAAATAAAAAACTGGCTATGCCAAGTATTGGTGAGGGTGAAAAGCAATTAGTACACTTCTACATTGCTTGTAAAATTGTACAATTACTTGGGAAAACAGTTTGGCAGTTTCTTAAACAGTTACTTATTCATCTATATGTGACCTAACTTTCCACTGCTAGCTAACGATCTAAAAGAAAGGAAAGTGAATGTCCATACAAAGACATGTACATAAATGTTCATACATTTTTATTTTCAATAGCCAAAATCTGGAATCAAACCAATTGTTCATACAAAGTGAATGGGTAAATTGTTGTTTACACATATAATGTTATACTGCTCAACAATAAAAAGGAAGCAACTATTGATACAGGCAAGTACAAAAATTTAGATTATTTTCAGAATCCATATGTTGAGTGAAAGCAACTAAGAAATGAAGAATAGGTATGGAATTTATATTTCTGAAATATGCAATTTAATGTGTAATAAGAGAAAGCAGATCACTGGTTGACTATGGATGATGTTGAGGGGGGAAATGGGTTTCAGTAGTGGTACTGGGAACCTTTGGGGGTGGAGGAAATGTTCATTTTCTTGGTGTGGTGAAGGTTTCTCAAATCTATGAATTTGTCAAAATTCATAACGTACTCAAAACGGGTGCAAAATTTGCATATCTATTTTACCTTAAGAAAGTGGTTTTTAAAAAGTGTCTCCAAGCACTCATTCATCCTAATTTAAACTTTCTCTGGCCAAAGGAATAGAGAAGTAAGTGGCTTCATTTTTAAATCTCTTCTTTCCCACACCAAGTTTAGTTAAAAAAAAAAAAAAAGCAAGCAATAACATTAAAATATTAAAATTTACTCACCCATCCCCTATAGGAATTATATTATGATTATAACCCAAGATGGTATTAACCAGGGGGTTTTAAAAATGGGGAGAGTAGAAAAACTTCTTGCTCAAATGTTTCATTATTAACCCATAGTATTCAATCTATTAAATAAAAAAAATACCCCCATATGTGAAAATATACAATTATTCTGTTTAAAAATATGCAACAAAAGCAAACAGGAAAAACACTGGTTTATTTAATTACTTGTCTTAAGTCCTTAACCTTTCAAAGACTCATTGGAACTAAAAAGAGAAAACGTTATCTATAGGGCATAAAAATAATCAAAAGTTATCATCACATCACATCACATGTTTTATAATAACCCAAGTACTGTGAACTTTGATTGGGTTTCCAAATCCATGCTGTTGTTTTTTTTTTACTATAGTATATATTTTTTCTATCCCTTTAAGAATGTATGTAAAGCTTCCTGTTGTGCAGTCAATAGTTTTATTCTGTATTGTTTGGAAATACTCTTACCTATTGTTCCTTTCAAAGAAGTATCCAGCTCTAGTAGTTTTTGTTCATATTGTAAGATCAAGCCATTGGTTTTGGTTCATTCACATTAGAAACTGTTCCCAAAGGGTGGGAACATACATCTCCTCTGTCTACAATATAGTTTACCCTTAATTTGTTATATTTTGGGGGAAATGCTATCCCAGATGTGAATATTTAGAACTTTTTTTGTTTTCCTTATTTATACTTGGCCTACGTAAGAAATCAAGGCCACAGGTACAAATCAAATAGCGTATAAAACTATTAATATGAAAAAGAGCTGTGTTCACTTTTACAATGTGCATTTTAATGGTTATTTTTCCAACAAATCGAAGTAAGAATGCATTTTATTCATATTTCAAACATTTTCCTAAATATATGACTTTAATGTGCATATCTATTATCTGAACTCAAATGTTTTCCTCCTTTGTTCTCTTGTGTCATTATTTTATGTAATCTTAATGTTCACATAGATAAAATCCTAGTATCTTTATATATTGTAATTGTCCCTTTGATAACATCTTAGACAGTCTTTAATCTTCCCCTTGTCTTAATTATGTTGCCAAATGTTTTTTAGAAAATCTTTTCATTCTTAACTTTGTACTGTTGTTTTTTTTGTACTGTTGTTTTGTTTGATTTTTTTCTTAATATTTTTCACCTCAACAATTAAAAAAAAAAATTTCCTTGACAGTTTTAAACTTCTTTTACCAGTAACTCTTTTTACTTTCTTATTCCCTTAGAGATAATAATAATTTGTATTTTACAAATAATATTTTGCACAATTAAGTTTCTGTATTAGCTTTTCATATATTAAAATTTGATAACAATTCTCCATTTTTTCTACAATTTTTTTTCCTCTTTTTTTTTTTTTGATAACATCTTAGACAGTCTTTAATCTTCCCCTTGTCTTAATTATGTTGCCAAATGTTTTTTAGAAAATCTTTTCATTCTTAACTTTGTACTGTTGTTTTTTTTGTACTGTTGTTTTGTTTGATTTTTTTCTTAATATTTTTCACCTCAACAATTAAAAAATAAAATTTCCTTGACAGTTTTAAACTTCTTTTACCAGTAACTCTTTTTACTTTCTTATTCCCTTAGAGATAATAATAATTTGTATTTTACAAATAATATTTTGCACAATTAAGTTTCTGTATTAGCTTTTCATATATTAAAATTTGATAACAATTGTCCATTTTTTCTACAATTTTTTTTCCTCTTTTTTTTTCTATTTTTTTTCTACAATTTTTTGACACACCCATTACTCATGGGTTTTAATCACAAACAAGTTCGTCTAAATAAACTCTTTAATATATGCCCCTGCAATAGTTGTTGTTTTTTTTTTTAAATTGAGGTATAGTTGACATATTATATTAGTTTCAGGTATATAATATAATGATTCTAGAATAGAAAAACCTGATTTTAAAATTGCTTTTGTTTTGTTTTGTTTTTGATTCTTTTCCTATAAGGTTGATTTATATCAAGACCCATTATTTCTCAAATATAACAATATATGCAGAGATATATATGAGAAACTTAATTGTTGGGAAAATATACCAGCAATGCCATGGACTATATTTCAAAAATTGTAAAGATTTTTATTTTATACTCTACTTTTGTAAAACAATTAATTTTTTTATTTCTAAAAAGTATTTTTAATAAAATATCACATATTCCTTTACTTTTGTACATTTTTAAATTATCATGACTTTGTTTTATTTTTCTTAAAATATATAATTAAATTTCCTTAAAAATATACATTTGATGGGAAACCAAGATTTATGCTTATGCATGACTAATATTGGTATTTGAACATAAGTTCTCTTGATTCTAGGGATGTGTTTCTCAACCAATGAACAAACACAATAGTATAGAATAAACATTTTTTAATCAAATTTGATGTATATATAAAATTTATTTTGTCATAACCAAGAGAGCCAAGTACTACCACTGGATGTAATGTTAAGCTGAGTTTGGCATGAGATATGACATGGTAAAACTAATGGTAAATGCATGAGGCACAGGGTAAAAACAAGCATATAGCAAAGTTAATTATATACACTCTGAAATATTAAAAGAACTTTGCTTCACAGTTATAAAAGAGAACACATCAGGTTGACAAACTGGCTTATTTAGTTAATTATATATGCTTAGGCAGTGAACAAGAAAAAATATGATAATAGATAATGTAAACTTTCCGGTGCACTACCAAAAGTTCTAGTATTCAGTAGCATTCCAGCAATACAAAAATTGTGTTAATAGTCTATGAGAGATTCAGAAATAGCTGATTGTGTGATTAAAGAATCACAAGATATGTATTAACTTGGTATTGGTATTAAGTTTGCAATAGGAACCAGAATACATTTTCACAATCTCTTTCCAAAGCAGGTAAAGAAATGGCTCATAACAACACATTCTTACAAACATAGGAAGTAATTCTGAACATGTTTTTCTTTTATTATTCTCTGGACCAAACTGTGAGACATTTAGGAATTTATACAAGTAAATAAGTGCAAAGTAGTATAGGAATTTTTCTGTTTTCCTTTGTTGCTTGTTGAATAAAAAATGTTTCCATACTGTACTTTTGGAAAATTTAACTTATATAAGTAATATCATAATATATAAGGTACATTTACCTTCACTTTTAACCTTAGGTCACCAAGTGCACAGTTAACTGGAGATTTGTAACTATTATTTAGAATACTGAGCCAGTTCCAGATACAATAAGCAATAGACAATAAACTCTGTACCTGATAACTAGCGTTTTTAAAACGTACAGACATTTAAAAATTTTCTGTCTCCAGTTAAATAATCATTGAATCATTCTTTTTCCATTTAAACAATCATAAATGTTTCAAAATCATGTTGTATGTATTCACTTGAATATGTATTCAGTATCATTTTATTTCTTCATTGTCCCTACACTATGAACTGAAATTCACAGTCTTGAAATAATGTCACAACTTTTCCAGATTTGTAGATTTACTATTAAATAAGCAGTCAGGCAAAAACAATGTGAAAGTTTTCCCATGGCCCAGTTAAAAATGAAATTTCTTAGTTTGATTAAACTGATTGATTCATTTAATTGATTAATAATATGTGTATTTAAATTTATATATTTATAAGTCAGTGACATCTTCCTTCTTGGTAACAGGATTTTAAAATTTAAACATTAAACATAGGCCAAATAATTGATTCAATTATAATTCAATTGGTTACATTACATGTTAAGTTAAAACACTTGAGGGATCTGAATCTTAATATAATAAAGACAGTATTTTCCAAAGTAAATTTCAAGCTAATGCTGTTGTTGACAAGTACAACCCATAGTGAGTCTTTCTTGCTTTTTTTGTTTGCTTGAGGAGTTCTGCCAAGCCTTTAAATTCCAAGCATTAAATCATTAGTTTAATCATTAAGATAGCATGCAATTACCACAGTTCTACAATGATAAATAGCTTTCTTTGTTCCTGTTATTTCTGGATTCTCTTAAATAAAGATTTTGCCCAACATTCTTCTGTTTCTTGCACTTAAAAAATAATTCTATTAAAGGAAATGTTTTCATTTCAGAAAATTCTTTATTCAGAATTCCAGAAATAGGACAGAAACATGATTGCAGAAAAATTAATGAATGCTTTTATTACTTAAACAATAAAATTAGACACAAATGGAAATCACATTAAATTTTAATATATGAAAAGCTAATACAGAAATTTAATTGTGCAAAATATTATTTGTAAAATACAAAATTGGAGAATTCAAATGATATTTTTTGGCATTTTTAATGTTTAAATAGGCTTTGTTGACAAAGTGTATAGAAAATATCTTGTAAAATGAAGGTTCTAACAAGGCAGAGAAAGCATATAAACTGTGAAACATAGTATTTTTTGTTTTATAATTACATTTAAATTTTTCTCAAAATTACAAAATTGATGGAGTCATTAAAGAAAAACTGCAATGTACAGAAAAAAGAAAAAAATATCATCCATGATCATACCATGAAGAGATACTCACTTTAAAAATTGTATTGGTTATTTGTTAGTCTATAACTTGACTTTGATGATTGTTACATGATAGTGAATATTTTTTAAAGCTCATCAAATTTGCATTTGCACTTCCAGATGTAATGGAATAACCTGTTTGTCCATTTGCCTTAAACAATCAATAATTCAGCCAAAATATAAGAAGCGTAATTTTCAGACTTGAATCAAATATAGCATAAATTAGTGATTTCTGAGAAGACAAAATAAATAAGCACAGGAAACCAAATAGAACCTGGTGGCCTCCCTAAGTTGATAATATAGAATTTAAGATTTGGGGTAGCCAAGGCATCTATAATCCATAGGACAGAGCACTGGAGAGAAGTAATCTACGTAAAGAGAGAGATCTGGATATCTACAGAGTATTTTCCTTGAGTCTTCATCTGAATAATGATCAATGTTGGACACAGGGAAACCATCCAAGCCCAGAAAAAGAAGCACAAAAAAGAGAGCAAGCAGCAAAATCACTAGAAACATCAGAAGGCCAACTATAATTTATTTTCTCATTAGGCAGAGTGGAAATACCTCCTCAACATATGGAATAGCAAGTAGAGAACTCTAAAAGGAATGGCCTCAAAAATGGGGCCAAGTTTACTGTAGATTAAAGGCTGCTCTGGTCCTGCCTAACAGAGCTTAAACTCAATCCTGAGGAATAACTAATTGATTCCAGTTTACTTAAATGAATCCTGGAACCAAGCCCAAACATATTTCAAAAAACATAAAAACAGAACAAAACAAAATCAGGCTCCAACATAAAGATATCACAAACATAATGACTAGCATCCAATCAAAAATTTCCAAGCATGCTGATAAGCAGAAAAATATGATCCATAATAAGGAGAAAACCAATCAATAGTGATAGATCCAGAAATGACAGATAATGGAATTAGCAGATAAAAGAGCTATTACAAATATATTCCATACATTTAAGAAATTATGGTAGAAGAAAGCATGAGCCTAATAAGGAGAGTTATGGACAATATAAAAAGACCCAAAGCAAACTTCTAGAGATAAAAATGCAATGCCTCAGAGGAAAAATACACTGGATGGCATTAATAAAGTATTAAGTCTATAGAAGAAAATGTTAGTGAACTTGTAATTTTAGCAAAAATACTAGCTTCTATCAAAATACATTTTATCTTATTTACTTCTAAGGCTTTATAGATTCAGCTATTAAATTTAAGTCTATGATCTATTATGTGTTACTTTTGTATATGGTGTGAGGAAAGGGACAAAATTCATTTTGCATAGGGATATTTGTTTGTTCCTGCACAATTTGTTGATAAAATCATTCTTTTACAATAGAATTATCTTGGCAGCTTCATTAAGAATTGATTGCTCATATAAGGTGGATTGATCTATATGCCTATATTTTCTTTATTGCTGAACTATCTTGTTTACTGTAGTTTTAGACTAAGCTTTGAAATCAGATAGTGTATGTTCTCCATCTTAATTCCTTTCTTTCAAAATTTGGCCCTTCTGTGTTCTTTGTGTTTCCATATAAATTTAAGAATTAGTATGTATGTTTCTAAAATATATTATTCAATAGGATTACATTAAACCCATACATGAATTTGGGGAGAACTAACTGATATCATAAAAATACTGCATCTTCTACTCCATTAATATTGTACCTCTCTACATTTATTTAGTCTTGTTCTATTTTCTTCAGTAATATTTTGTAGTTTTCAGGATACAGGTCTCCCAAATAATATGTTAAAATATTTCTAAGTTTTGCTTGCTCTTGATGTTATAGTAAACAGTTTTTCTTCTTTTTAAAATATTTAATAAACTTAAAAATTTTTTAATTTTAGAACAGTTTTATATTTACAAAATTATTGCAAAGATTATACAGAAAATTCCTATATACTCCTCATTCAGTTTTCCTATTAGTAACATCTTCCATTGTTATAGTACATTTGTAACAATTAACAAACCATAAGTACTGATACATTATTACTTAATTTTGTTATTAATAACTACTTTAAAAGTATATACTTCATTCTGATTGCCCTAGTTTTTTCCCAATATCTTTCTCTGTTCAGGATCCCACCATGATACTGCATTACATTTAGTATACAATTGACCATTGAACAACATGAGTTTGAACTGTGTGGGTCCACTTATACATATATTTCTTTCACTAAATACATACTACAGTACTATATGATCCATCTTGGTTGAATCTGAGGATGCAGAACAGTGGATATGGAGGAATGGTGTATACGGAGGGCTGACTATAAATTATATGAGGATTTTCGAGTGTATGGAGTTGGCATCCCTAACCCGCATGTTGTTCAAGAGTGAGATGCAAGAGGGAGGGGATATGGGGATATATGTATACATATAGCTGATTCACTTTTTTATACAACTGAAACTAACACACCATTGTAAAGCTATTATACTCCAATAAAGATGTTAATAAATAAATAAAACCTTCAAAAAAAAAAAGAGTCAACTAATATCTTCTTAGGTTGCTTTGATTGTTAAAGTTTCTTTGACTTTCCTTGTTTTTGATGAACTTGAAAGTTTTGAGGAACACTGGTAAGGGGTCTTGTAGAATGTCCCCCAACTGGGATTTGCCTAATGGTTTTCTCATGATTAGGTTGAGGGAATGTGTTTCAGAGAGGAAGACCAGAGGCATAAAGTGCTATGATCTTCACATTATATCAGGGGTATATACTATCAGTATGTCTCAATATGTCACATCACTCTTGATGTTAACCTTGATCACCTGGCTTGAGGTAATATTTGTCAGTCTTCTTCACTGTAAAGTTACGCTTTTTTTCACTTTCATTTCAAAGTTTTGGAAGATAGTCACTATTTACTGCCATGATTAAGGAAGGGGAAGTAATCCTCTTCCTCCTTAAGGGGAGAGTAAGTATATAAATTACTTGAAATTATTCTGAACATAGAATGTATTTACTCTCATATTTATTTATTTCATCAATCATTTTTATATCTATATGGACACATAGATATTTTATAATTTGGGTTATAATCTAATACTACTTTATAAATCACATTGCTCAAATTTTTCCAACTTTGGCCATGGAGACTTCTTTCTATTGACTTCTATGTCCTTTTGAAATATCTCCATTATTGTGGATAGGGGTTTTGTTTTTGTTTTTTGAGATTTTTCTTATATTATGACACCATAAGATACTCCAGGATCATCTTGTGTATTTCCTATCCAGTATTAGAATCAATCATTTCTCCAAGGAGCACTGGTTCCTTTTATTAGTAAGTGGTATTAGAAAACAAGATATGAATTGTAGGGGTACTAATTACCACCAGCCTATCATCAGTTCCAGGCCTTCTCAGCTGAAAAAGCATAGAGATATATATGAATATATAATACTAACCTGTGTATACATACATATCTATAAATATTTCTATGTGTAACAACCTGTATTTATATGAAGGTAAATATGAGTTCATACTGATGTTTCCAATTCTAATCCGTTACCACATTTATTATCCTATCTTCCTCCCCTTGTATATCTGTAACTCTCCAATCAACAGAAAGAAACCTGGTTCCCAGGACTTCCCTGGTGGTCGTGGTCCATTTGCCTTCCAATGCAAGGGATGAGGGTTTGATCCCTGGTCGGGGAGCTAAGATCCCACATGCTTCGTGGCCAAAGAGCCAAAACATAAAACAGGGGGAATATCGTAACAAATTCAATAAAGACTTTAAAAATGGTCCACATCAAAAAAAAAAAAATCTTTAAAGAAAAAAAAAGAGGAAGAAACCTGGTTCTCACCATCCACTATCCATTTACTTATTTGTTCAACTCTAGTATACATGTGTAGTTGTTCCAGAATTGTTAACCTGTAAATCCATGGGAAAAAACTTTATCAACTAGGGTACAAGTCTTATGTACAGCTCCTTTTGCCTTTAGTCTTACAAACTCCACTCATTTCCAAAGGTGCTTAGGTCAGCATCACACTCCCCCAACCCCTTCAGCGAGGTTATGTCATACAGTTTTAATACATTTATACTATTTTGTTACATTCTATGTTCCATCCTGAGATCACCTGAACTCCTAAATGATTTTTCAAAATTTGCATATCATAAGGTTTATTCTTTGTGCTGTAAAGTTCTAGAGACTTTGACAAATGCCAGCCATCTTTTATCCACCATTACAGTATCATACAGAATATCATCATTTCTCTACCCTAAAAATAATCCCCTGGGAATCACCTATTCAACTCATATATATCAAGTATTGGTCCAGTGAATTTGCTATGCTCACTGATTAGTTATAGAAGTTTTTTTGTCCATTCTTTGGGATTTTCTATGTAGACAATCTTGTCATTTGCAAATAGAGACAGGTTTATTTCTTCATTTCCAATCCATACACCTTTTATTTCCTTTTCTTTTCTTATTTCACTAGCAAAGACATCCAGCAAACAAACTGTAGTGTTGGAAGAGGACCTCCTTGTCCTGAACCTTGGTTACCCTTTCTAGAGAATTTTTTCCCCCAGTTTTGAGGTAAAGTGTCTTTCTTACTATTAAGTATGATGCTACTGGAAGGTTTTGGGGTAAGTGTTCCTTATCAAATTGAAGTTGTTTCCCTGTATTGCAGCTTTTCTGAGAGGTTTTGTTTTTAAATCATGAATGGCTATTAGATATTGTCCATTGTTTTTCTGTGCCAATTCTGTGATCATATAATTTTTCTTCTTTAGCCTGTTGACGTGGTAGATTACATTGATTGATTTTGATTTTGAATGTTGAGCCAGCCTTGAATACCTAAATAATTTTTTTTCAAAGACTTAAGAGAAGTTTTATTTATTTTTAAAAAAAATTTACTGAAGTATAGTTGATTTACAATGTTGTGTTAATTTCTGCTGTACAGGAAAGTGATTCAGATACGTATATATATTCTTTTTCATATTCTTTTCCATTATGGTTTATCACAGGATATTGAATATAGTTCCCTGTGCTATATGGTAGGACCTTGTTATTTATCCATCCTATATACAATAGTTTGTATCTGCTAATCCCAAACTCCCAGTCCTTCCCTCCCCAACCCTCTCTCCCCCTTGGCAACTGCAATTCTGTTCTAAGAGCAGTTTTAGGTTAACAGAAAAATTAAGAGTAAAGCACAGAAGTTTCCCATATACCTCCTACTCCACACGTGCACAGCCTCCCCCTTTATCAACATCTACTACCAGAGTGGTACATTCATTACAACTGACAAACTTTATTTTTTTTTAATTTCCTACTATTTATGGCTAGTATGTAGAAATATAAATTATTATGCATGTAATTCTTACTGTGCATGCTAGTATTGGGCCATAAACATGACTGTTCGAACTGGAACATTACAAATCAATCTTAATAATCAATGGTAAAAATTAAATTTGTTATATTCTCACAAAGAACATATTTTTCCTATACCAGAAATGGCCTTTGGAATACAGCAGATGGATTCATTTGGATCACCCTGAGGCTGGGGCACATATCTCTTGCATTGAATTTAGGCTACCTGGAGGGGCAGAGATCATGGTCAGCTGGACCACCTTGGATAGGGGAGACATACCCTTTGGGCATAAAAGTAGGTCACAGGTGCTGTTAGTGGTCATATTCCTGCCTGAGGGTCACCAGATCCACTGAGAGTCAAGACCCTAGGTCACAGAAATTGCTAGTTGTCTAGTTGTTGCATTGTTTGCCTGCAAGCCCCAACTTACCATGAATAGATGCAGTGTCCAGAGAAGGTAGATCCCCCAGGAAACCTTGTGGTGTATATTCAACTTGAAATGAGAGACTGAAACAAAAACTTCTAGTAACCAGTAATTAGGTACATTTTCTATTGTTGTTTATAGGGATATAAACCTGCTTGTAATTCAGCCCATTGGCTCCCGCTTATGAATCTCTCACCCTTATGAGCTGTAAGGTTAAAGAGAGAGAACAAAAGATAAAAGAGCCCACCATCCTATAATGGTGGTGCTAAAGCATCTAATATTACAGAGAACACAAGGATCTTTTGGGAAAATTTCAGGACCAAAACATATTTAACAGTACCTGGAAAGATAACTAATCCCCCTCAAAAGCAAGAGCGTCCAAGCCTGGAGAAATTGCTAGAAATTTAAATGTTGATTTCAACTTGTGAATGCTGGCAGACAGTAGGATGTGGTTTACATAGGAGACTCACTTCTAACTAAGGCACTAGACTGACCCATCAGAAGGGGAAAAGAGAGCTGCTGAACTCAGGGAGCAAAAAATACTTCCTTAGATTCTGATTCCATTTGGGGACAGCCCATTGTATTAGGAAAGTTCCCCTCCTGAATTGCAGGAATGTCTATGAGATGAATGCTGTTGGCCCTGGGCCAGACTCCTGGGAAGTTTGCCAGCAACTGAAGCTCTGTGGCTAATACAAAAACCAGAGTGACTCTGAAAGAACTGTCAGAGAGAAAATTGTCAGGAGTGAAAAAACTGGGTTAAGGACAGGAAGCTAAAATAATTCTAGGGGAAGAGACATCTGGAAATAAAGGAGGATGAGAAAATATTATTAAGAAGGCATTGTGGAACTTTGAAAGCTAGGAAGCATTAATAAGATGCAAATTAAAATAGTTGAGGGTGAGATTGGTTCAAGATGGCAGAGTAGAAGGACATGCTCTCACTCCCTCTTTCGAAAACACAGGAATCACAACTAACTGCTGAACAATCATCAACAGGAAGACGCTGGAACTCACCAAAAAAGATACCCCAAATGCAAAGACAAAGAAGAAGCCACAATGAGATGGTAGGAGGGGCACTATCACAATAAAATCAAATCCCAGAACTGCTGGGTGGGTGATTCACAAACTGGAGAACACTTACACCAACGAAGTCCACCCACTGGAGTGAAGGTTCTGAGCCACACGTCAGGCTTCCCAACCTGGGGGTCCGGCAACAGGAGGAGGAATTCCTAGAGAATCAGACTTTGAAGGCTAGCAGGATTTGACTGCAGGACTTTGGCAGGACTGGGGGAAACAGAGACTCCACTCTTGGAGGGCACACACAAAGTAGTGTGCGCATCGGGACCTAGGGGAAGGAGCAGTGACCCCACAGGAGACTGAACCAGACCTACCTGCTAGTGTTGGAGGGTCTCCTGCAGAGGCAGGGGGCAGCTATGGCTCACTAAGGGACAATGACACTGGCAGCAGAAGTTCTGGGAAGTACTTCTTGGCATGAGCCCTCCAAGAGCCTGCCATTAGCCACACCAAAGAGCCTGGGTAAGCTCCAGTGTTGGGAGGCCTAAGGCCAAAATACCAACAGGAGGGAACCTAGCCCCACCAATCAGCAGACAAGTGGATTAAGGTTTTCCTGAGCTCTGCCCACAAGAGCAACAGCCAGCTCTACCCACCACCAGTCCCTCCCATCAGGAAACTTGCACAAGCCTCTCTGATAGCCTCATCCACCACAGGACAGACAGCAGAAGCAAGAAGAACTACAATCCAGCAGCCTGTGGAACAAAAACCACATTCACAGAAAGATAGACAAGATGAAAACACAGAGAGCAATGTACCAGATGAAGGAACAAGATAAAATCCCAGAAAAACAACTAAATGAAATGGAGATAGGCAATCTTCCAGAAAAAGAATTCAGAATAATGATAGTGAAGATGATCCAGGACCTCGGAAAAAGAATGGAGGCAAAGATCGAGAAAATGCAAGAAATGTTTAACAAAGATCTAGAAGAATTAAGGAACAAACAAACAGAGATGAACAATACAATAACTGAAATGAAAACGACACTAGAAGGAATCAATAGCAGAAAAACTGTTGAAGGCTAGCAGGATTTGATTGCAGGACTTTGGCAGGACTGGGGGAAACAGAGACTCCACTCTTGGAGGGCACACACAAAGTAGTGTGCATATCAGGACGCAGGGGAAGAAGCAGTGACCTCAGGGGAGACTGCAACAGACCTACCTGCTAGTGTTGGAGGGTCTCCTGCAGAGGCAGGGGGCAGCTATGGCTCACTAAGGGACAATGACACTGGCAGCAGAAGTTCTGGGAAGTACTTCTTGGCATGAGCCCTCCAAGAGCCTGCCATTAGCCACACCAAAGAGCCTGGGTAAGCTCCAGTGTTGGGAGGCCTAAGGCCAAAATACCAACAGGAGGGAACCTAGCCCCACCAATCAGCAGACAAGTGGATTAAGGTTTTCCTGAGCTCTGCCCACAAGAGCAACAGCCAGCTCTACCCACCACCAGTCCCTCCCATCAGGAAACTTGCACAAGCCTCTCTGATAGCCTCATCCACCACAGGACAGACAGCAGAAGCAAGAAGAACTACAATCCAGCAGCCTGTGGAACAAAAACCACATTCACAGAAAGATAGACAAGATGAAAACGCAGAGAGCAATGTACCAGATGAAGGAACAAGATAAAATCCCAGAAAAACAACGAAATGAAATGGAGATAGGCAATCTTCCAGAAAAAGAATTCAGAATAATGATAGTGAAGATGATCCAGGACCTCGGAAAAAGAATGGAGGCAAAGATCGAGAAAATGCAAGAAATGTTTAACAAAGATCTAGAAGAATTAAGGAACAAACAAACAGAGATGAACAATACAATAACTGAAATGAAAACTACACTAGAAGGAATCAATAGCAGAAAAACTGAGGCAGAAGAACGGAGAAGTGACCTGGAAAACAGAATGGTGGAATTCACTGATGCAGAACAGAATAAAGAAAAAAGAATGAAAAGAAATGAAGACAGCCTGAGAGATTTCTGGGACAACATTAAACACAACAACATTCACATTATGGGAGTCCCAGAAGGAGAAGAGAGAGAGAAAGGACCAGGGAAAATATTTCAAGATACTATAGTTGAAAACATCCCTAACATGGGAAAGGAAATAGCCACCCAAGTCCAGGAAGCACAGCGAGTCCCATACAGGATAAACCCAAGGAGAAACATGCTGAGACACATAGTAATCAAATTGGCGAAAATTAAAGACAAAGAGTGATTATTGAAAACAGCAAGGAAAAACTGACAAATAACATACAAGTGGACTCCCATAAGGTTAACAGGTGATTTCTCAGCAGAAACTCTACAAGCCAGAAGGGAGTGGCATGATATACTTAAAGTAATGAAAGGGAAGAAGCTACAACCAAGATTACTCTACCCAGCAAGGTTCTCATTCAGATTTGATGGAGAAATCAAAAGCTTTACAGACAAGCAAAAGCTAAGAGAATTCAGCACCACAAAACCAGCTCTACAACAAATGCTAAAGGAAGTTCTCCAAGTGGGAAACACAAGAGAAGAAAAGGACCTACAAAAACAAACCCCAAACAATTAAGAAAATGGTAATAAGAACATACATATCAATTATTACCTTAAATGTGAATGGAATAAATGCTCCAAACAAAAGAAACAGGCTTGCTGAATGGATACAAAAACAAGACCCATATATATGCCATCTACAAGAGACCCACTTCTGACCTAGGAACACATACAGACTGAAAGTGAGGGGATGGAAAAAGATATTCCATGCAAAAAGAAATCAAAAGAAAGCTGGAGTAACAATACTCATATCAGATAAAATACACTTACAATAAAGAATGTTACAAGAGACAAGGATGGACACTACGTAATGATCAAGGGATCAATCCAAGAAGAAGTAAGAATTATAAGATATTTATGAACCCAACATAGGAGCGCCTCAATACATAAGGCAACTGCTAACAGCTCTAAAAGGGGAAATGGACAGTATCACAATAATAGTGGGGGACTTTAACACCTCACTTACACCAATGGACAGATCATCCAAAGAGAAATTAATAAGGAAACACAAGCTTTAAAAGACACAATAGACCAGATAGATTTAATTGATATTTATAGGACATTCCATCCCAAAACAGCAGATTACACTTTCTTCTCAAGTGCACACGGAAAATTCTACATGATAGATCACATCTTGAGTCACAAATGAAGCCTCAGTAAATTTAAGAAAATTGAAATCATATCAACCATCTTTTCTGACCACAATGCTATGAGATTAGAAATCAATTACAGGGAAGAAAATGTAAAAAACACAAACACATGGAGGCTAAACAGTACCTTACTAAATATCCAAGAGACCACTGAAGAAATCTAAGAGGAAATCAGAAAATACCTAGAGAAAAATGACAATGAAAACATGATGATCCAAAACATATGGGATGCAGCAAAAGTAGTTCTAAGAGGGAAGTTTATAGCTATAAAAGCCTACCTCAAGAAACAAGAAAAATCTCAAATAAACAACTTAACATTATGCCTAAAGGAACTAGAGAAAGGAGAACAAAAAAACCCAAAGTTAGCAGAAGGAAAGAAATCATAAAGATCAGAGCAGAAATAAATGAAATAGAAACAAAGAAAACAATAGCAAAGATCAATAAAACTAAAAGCTGGTTCTTTGAGAACAAAAAAAATTCATAAACCATTAACCAGACTCAACAAGAAAAAGAGGGAGAGTACTCAAATCAATAAAATTATAAATGAAAAAGGAGAAGTTACAACAGACACTGCAGAAATACAAAACATCCTAAGAGACTACTACAAGCAACTCTATGCCAATAAAATGGACAACCTGGAAGAAATGGACAAATTCTTAGAAAGGTATAACCTTCAAACACTGAACCAGGAAGAAATAGAAAATATGAACAGACAAATCACAAGTAATGAAATTGAAACTGTGATTAAAAATCTTCCAACAAACAAAAGTCCAGGACCAGATGGCTTCACACGTGAATTCTATTAAACATTTAGAGAAGAGCTAACACCCATCCTTTTCAAATTCTTCCAAAAAATTGCAGAGGAAGGAACACTCCCAAACTCATTCTATGAGGCCACCATCACCCTGATACCAAAACTAGACAAAGATACTACAAACAAAGAAAATTACGGACCAATATCATTGATGAATACAATGCAGAAATCCTCAACAAAATACTAGCAAAGAGAACCTAACAACACATTAAAAGGATCAGACACCATGATCAAGTGGAATTTATCCCAGAGATGCAAGGATTTTTCAATATATGCAAATCAGTCAATGCGATACACCATATTAACAAATTGAATAAGAAAAACCATATGATCATCTTAACAGATGCAGAAAAATGTTTTGACAAAATTCAACACCCATTTATGATAAAAACTCTCCAGAGAGTGGGCATAGAGTGAACCTATCTCAACATAATAAAGGCCATATGTGACAGACCCACAGCAAACATTATTCTCAATGGTTAAAAACTGAAAGCATTTCCTCTAAGATCAGGAACAAGACAAGGATGTCCACTCTTGCCACTATTATTCAACATAGTTTTGGAAGTCCTAGCCATGGCAATCAGAGAAGAAAAAGAAATAAAAGTAATACAAATTGGAGAATAAGAAGTAAAACTCTCACTTTCTACAGATGACATGATACTATACATAGAGAATCCTAAAGATGCCACCAGAAAACTACTAGAAGTAATCAATGAATTTGGGAAAGGTGCAGGATACAAAATTAATGCACAGAAATCTCTCACATTCCTATACAATAATGAAAAATCTGAAAGAGAAATTAAGGAAACACTCCCATTTACCATTGCAACAAAAAGAATAAAATACCTTGGAATAAACCTACCTAGGGAGACAAAAGACCTGTATGCAGTAAACTATAAGACACTGTTGAAAGGAATTCAAGATGGTACCAATAGATGGAGACATATAGCATGTTCTTGGATTGGAAGAATCAATATTGTGAAAATGACTGTACTGCCCAAAGCAATCTACAGATTCAATGCAATCCCTGTCAAATTACCAATGTCATTTTTTACAGAACTAGAACAAAAAATCTTAAAATTTGTATGAAGACACAAAAGACCCCAAATAGCCAAAGCAGTCTTGAGGGAAAAAAAAACAAAGCTGGAGGAATCAGGCTCCCTGACTTCAGACTATACTGCAAAGCTACAGTAATTAAGATAGTATGGTACTGGTACAAAAACAGAAACATAGATCAATGGAAGAGGAGAGAAAGCCCAGAGATAAACACACACACCTATGGTCAACTAATGTATGACAAAGGAGGCAAGGATATACAATGGAGAAAAGACAGTCTCTTCAATAAGTGGTGCTGGGAAAACTGGACAACTACATGTAAAAGAATAACATTAGAACACTCCCTAATACCTTGCAGAAAAATGAACTCAAAATGGATTAGAGACCTAAATGTAAGACCGGGTACCATAAAACTCTTAGAGGAAAACAGGAAGAACACTCTTTGACATAAATCACAGCAAGATCTTTTTTGATCCACCTCCTAGAGTAATGGAAATAAAAACAAAAATAAACAAATGGGACCTAATGAAACTTTAAAGCTTTTGCACAGCAAAGGAAACCATAAACAAGATGAAAAGACAGCCCTCAGAATGGGAGAAAATATTTGCAAATGAATCATTGGACAAAGGATTAATCTCCAAAATATATAAACAGCTCATGCAGCTCAATATTAAAATAACAAACAACCCAATCCAAAAATGGGCAGAAGACCTAAATAGACATTTCTCCAAAGAAGATATACAGATGGCCAAGAAGCACATGAAAAGCTGCTCAACATCACTAATTATTAGAGTAATGCAAATCAAAACTACAATGAGGTATCACCTCACACCAGTTAGAATGGGCATCATCAGAAAATCTACAAACAGCAAATGCTGGAGAGGGTGTGGAGAAAAGGGAACCCTCTTGCACTGTTGGTGGGAATGTAAATTGATACAGACACTATGGAGAACAGTATGGAGGTTCCTTAAAAATAGAATTGCCATATGATCCAGCAATCCCACTATTGAGCATATACCCAGAGAAAACCATAATTCAAAAAGACACATGCACCCCAATGTTCATTGCAGCACTATTTACAATAGCCAGGTCATGGAAGCAACCAAATGCCCATTGACAGACATATGGATAAAGATGATGTGGTACATATATACAATGGAATATTACTCAGCCATAAAAAGGAATGAAATTGGGTCATTTGTAGAGATGTGGATGCATCTAGAGACTGTCATACAGAGTGAAGTAAGTCAGAAAGGGAAAAACAAATATCGTATATTAATGCATATATGTGAAACCTAGAAAATGGTACAGATGAACTGGTTTGCAGGTCAGAAAGTGAGACACAGATGTAGAGAACAAAGGTATGGACACCAAGGGGGGAAAGTGGCGGAGGGTGGTGGTGGTGGTGTGATGTATTGGGCGATTGGGATTGACATGTATACACTGATGTGTATCAAATGGATGACTAATAAGAAAAAATAAATAAATAATAAACAATTTTTTTAAAATTAAAAAAAAGAAGGCATTGTGTGAGGAATGCCTGTGTTAGACTACCATCCTCTAGATATCTGGCCTATTCATTCTCACTACCACAGCACACAGCCTCTGAATTCTCAAATATACAGTAGAGGAGAATTGTCTGTCTTGCCTAAAAATTACTTAAAAGAACAACAAAAAAAACCTATCCACTATTTCGATTGCTCCCCTGCCATTGAGTTTCTCTGAATCTGCTCAGACAAGGGGAAAAAAAAGCCTGGAAGGCAACAGGGCCTCCCTAGACAGTTGCTTGCTGAAAGGAGAGAATATCCTTAAGAATTCTAAGTCAAGGGGACTCCAAAGCCCTGGAAACTGAATTTTGGCTCACTTAATGGAACTGCCATTCCTTTAGCCTCAACCGAATAAAGCTAGCACTGTTCAGCTTGCTCACTAATGCTGGCTGATGGCTTTCATAGTGAGGGATGGATCAAATCAGAGTTTGTTGCAGGGTGGAATGCTGATATGGGAAAGATGTATCTACACAATAATCATAGCTTTTAACAGGAACTCAAGACTTCCAGGAAGAAAAGAGTGTAGAAATAGGAAGTGACAATGAACTTCTTCGCTTTTTCTTTTTTTTTTAACAACTTTATTGGAGTATAATTGCTTTACATTGTTGTGTTAGTTTCTGTTGTATAACAAAGTGAATCAGCTATACGTATACATATATCTCCATATCCCCTCCCTCTTGCATCTCCCTCCCACTCTCCCTATGCCACCCTTCTAGGTGGTCACAAAGCACTGAGCTGATCTCCCTGTGCTATGCGGCTGCTTCCCACTAGCTATCTATTTTACATTTGGTAGTCACATGAAAGGATGCTCAACATCACTAATCATTAGGGAAATGCAAATCAAAACTACAATGATGTATCACCTCATACCGGTCAGAATGGCCATCAGCAAAAAATCTACAAACAATAAATGCTGGAGAGGGTGTGGAGAAAAGGGAACCCTCTTGCACTGTTATTGAGAATGTACATTTATACAGCCACTATGAAGAACAGTATGGAGTTTCCTTAAAAATCTAAAAATAAAACTACCATATGACCCAGAAATCCCACTACTGGGCATATACACTGAGAAAACCGTAATTCAAAAAGAGTCATGTACCAAAATGTTCATTCTTCCCTTTTTCTACTTCAGCTTCAGCAGATAGACATTTATACCTGGATGAAACAATTTCTGAGGCTCTGTGGAACGATAATAGTAGTATAACAGCCTATCTATCTATTTCACTCCTGAGGGGAAATGACCCACCACAGTTGACTTGACATACATATAATATTCTCCAAAAAGCAAATAAGTATTTGGGGTCAGGTAGAATGATAAATAACTCCTCTTTTTATTCTTGTCTTGGATATATGGTATGAGCACCTGAATCAGGGGGTTGAACCAAATTACAATGAGCAGAATTGTCTAAGGGGACTTCCTATTACTGCTGCAGGACGCGCAAATGATCTGAGGTCCCCTATGTCCAGGTTTTCTGGTATTTGCGCTCCTGCCCCTCCCTTTGCGTCAATTGTTCTACGTCTCAAATCCTCCATCCAAAACCTCAATCCCCTTGGATTCCTCCCCACTAACCGACCCTCCCGAATCTCTTACCACTCCCCCCTTCAGAACTCCTCTCTAACCTCCACCCTACCCTGAAGCGGTCCCTCCTCCTCCTGAACCCGCTCCGGCCCCTCCAACCATTCCCCCGCCTCCCTCGACGGTTTCTCCTTCCACGCCCCTTGCTTCGCCGATTAGTGCACATACACGCTCTCACGACTCCCAAGATCCAAATCTCCACTGCCCTCTGAGGGAGGTAGCAGGAGCGGAAGGAGTGGTCCCTTTTTGGGTCAGAGTCCATGTCCCTTTTTGTCTCCAAGATCTCTCTCAAATAGAAAAGCGATTAGGCTCCTTTTCTGCCGACTCTTCCCGCTACATCAGAGAATTTCGCTATCTCTCTCAAGCTTACGATCTAACCTGGCACAATATCTTTGTGATCCTATCTTCTACTCTGACCCTTGACGAAAGGGAAAGAATTCAAACTGCTGCCCGAAACCATGCAGATCAGGTTCACCTTACCGACAACTCCATGCCTGTCGGAGCGACTGCCGTACCTGGCACCGATCAAGGCTGGACTTATCAGGGTGGCCAAGATGGCCGTCGTAAACGCGACCTCATGATCCAATGCCTCCTGGCTGGCATGCAGGCTGCCGCTCATAAGGTAGTCAATTTTGAAAAACTAAAAGAGATAACCCAAGAACCTAACGAAAATCCAGCTATCTTTCTCAATCGCCTTACAGAGGCCTTAACTCTCTACACCCGGCTGTATCCCGACACCCCGGCAGGGGCAGCGGTCCTAGCCACCCATTTTATCACCCAATCAGCCCTGGACATCCGAAAGAAATTAAAACGGGCAGAATACGGCCCTCAAACCCCTATTCGAGATCTGGTAAAGATGGCCTTTAAGGTCTACAATGGCCGTGAGGATTTGGCAGAATCCAGCCGACAGGCTCGGATGCACCAGAAGGTGGCCCTCCAAACCCAAGCTCTTGTAGCCGCCCTAAGGCCGGCCATCTCCCATGGATCACAGCATCCACGGGGTCCGCAAAAGGCAACCCCGCCGGGGGCCTGCTTCAAATGCGGAAAAGAAGGCCACTGGGCTCGCCAATGTCCCAATCCCCGACCTCCTTCTAAGCCCTGTCCCAGCTGCGGGCTAACGGGCCACTGGAAGAGTGACTGCCCTACGACTTGCCCTCCCTCAGCGTCTCCACGTGGGGGGCGGGCCGACCCAACGGCATTACCATTCGACTGCTGGGATTGGCTGACGACTGACGGCGCCTGGACTCGAGGACCCCCATCACTCTTGCCGAGCCCAGGGTAACACTACAGGTAGCGGGTAAGTCCATCTCATTTCTGGTGGACATGGGGGCTACCTATTCGGTCCTGCCTACCTATTCCGGGCCAGTTTCTCCTTCCCAGATCGCGGTCATGGGTATTGATGGCAAACCATCCTTCCCACTCCAGACCGGTCCACTCCCATGTCATATCGAAGGACTCCCTTTTACTCATTCCTTCTTAGTCATACCATCCTGCCCAGTTCCCTTGCTAGGCTGAGATGTCCTTTTCCACTTAGGGGTGGATGTAGAATTAGTCAGTTGCCATGTTACATCCTGTAAGTCACTTGCCAAATTTTCACTTTGTATCTCCTCACCCATAGGCTTGGCAAGATTAAAAGTCCTGGTCTGGAGTGAGGTGGTGGAGGTTTCTACCAGGGAATACAGAACATGAGGCTATGACTCTCATAGCTTCAATATGACTCTCACATGGTTGTGCTGGGCTTATCATGCTGTTGGTTCAGTAGACAGTGAAAGGAGATTGTTGGAGATTGCGAGAGTTTTGGCAACACAATAGGTCAGAAAGGACTATATCTGGAATTCAGGAGATTCACTGGAGTAAATCTTCAGAATTCCAGACTATATCTGGAATTCAGGAGATTCACTGGAGTAAATCTTGTGAATTTAATTTATTCTGGAGTAAATGATCCAGACATAGTGATAACTATGTGTACAGTTGCAACAACTTTAACCTGACGAGTATAGCAACTGAAGGCTCTAATTCTTCAGGGATCAAGGTCTGGGTCTTCTCATCAGTCAAGAAACTGAGACCAGCTGAGGATAAGAGTAATCTAAGACTATACAGTAAAAGAGAGAGATGATGAATATCAGTTAAATCCTAGGGACAAGTTACAATTCTGGGTATGTTAAGTTATTCAATTAACACTCTTGTATTAAGCTTTGTGTAGAGTCTGAGGCTGGCCACTACAACTGTGGTGTACTGGACTTAACGTAGGGCACAGGAGATCTTGAGCCGTGCAAGGAGAGGTGGTCCCTATCCGATATTTCTTATATTTACCTCAAACTTTACTGTAGGTTTTTGCTCTAGCATGACAGCACTTTAACATGGATATACAACACATGTCTTGCTTTCTGAATGGTGTTTCTCTGCTACAGCTCCATTGGAAGACTGTTGAAGCTGAATCAGCTAGGATGATGCATGCATGCACATATAACTGTGGAGCAGACTGGGTAAACAAATACCCCTATTCGCATCTCAGGCTGATATGCATTTTATAGGATTCCTCATAGAGTCCCTAGTGGGATTGGGTCCCAATGGCCCATAGTGGAAACAGCCTAATAATGCTACTTAAGACAACTTTCCCTCTTTCTTTTTTCAATTATTGCCTACATTTTGGTGCCTTAATGTTACTTCTAAAAATAAACACCTGCATAAGAGTCCTTGTCTAAAACCTGTTTTACTGGGGGAACCCAAACAAGGACAGCAGGGTCCCTGAAATATCCTATATACAAAGTACCTAAAAAATGAAATATCCCCATCTTTACTATGGGCTGTTTGCCCAAGTTTCTACCCTGGTTATTCATCTCAGGAAAGCTGTAGTCCTGACCACCAGCAGAAACCAGAAAGAAAAATAAAAAACAAAGCCTGAGGGAAATCTTTTCAAACCCAAAGCTCTAATGTTTTCCTTGAAGCCTAATAGATTTCAGGGTCAATATAAATGTTTAGCTAATTTACAAAAACCTGTTACTATCAGACTCAAGGTGTTTATAGTCCTTTCAATATGTAACTTTCTAGTTCAAACTGTAATTAATAATATCACATGTATGAAAAGTTATCTGAGTTATGCATTTGACTTCCTTTCTCTGGGTGTCAGGCTATTAGAGTCAGAACACTAGAGTAATAGTTTTATTGACATCAGAATTCTAGATAAACTGTTTTTATTATTTTTTGGCATAAAAAAAATCTAAAGAACTTGATAGAGAAGACACAGTCTAGGAGCCTGACCAATTTCTTTCCCCACTTTCTCAATTGTCTCTTTTTCTGGACGTTCCAGGAGAAGACATGAAAAGAAGCAGCACAGAGACTCCAATAGCCACTCTATTAATAGGCTTTTGCTCCCTTTGGGGAAAAAAAAGTAAAGGAAATATTTTAGGATGTCAAAACCATTGAGATTTGGGTAAACTCTGACTATATGAGACTTTATGTGTATACACAGCTATCACAGCAATACATCTGCCAGTGACTTTTAATGGTTGTTAATGCCTCGGAATATATGGAAACTAATATATTTCTAAGTTTGTAAAATAAATTTGTGGTGCTTTACCAATTTCTTTTCAGACATAACTGAAGAATAAGAATTAAGGAATGATAAACATACATTTTAGAGGAAACTAGGTGTTAGTCTTAATGATAGCCTCAAAGCAACCCCAAATACCTTAATATTGATGTAATAAGAGCCATCTAGAATCTTTTGAATATGAAATCCATCAAAGAATTTATGTGAAGGTAGTAGTTCATGATATATAGTTTTCCCCTATTATATAGTTTTATGTGAATTTTTAATAATAGATGCTTATGCTGGTTATTTACTTCTATAGGGATTTTACTTAATTCTCTACTTTATTTTACATTTACAACATTTGTTAGAATGAATAGGGATATTTATATAATTACAATCCAGTCTTACCACCACAGCAAGTTTTTATTATGGGTAAATCTATATTAATATTTTGGTGTAATATCCCATTAGACCTTTGGATAGAAGTCACTTTAGCTGTACTCCGTGATATTCAGTGAAGCATAATTTTCATGGAAAATGCTATAAGCATATTTCATCCTAAGAAAGTTAATTAATACGTTAGAAGCCTTGCCACCAACTTACATTGATCATAAAAAGGATACGGATATCACTTAAAATAAAAACAAGTGAAACAATCTCATAATTTCCTCATATTTCCATGTCATTTTACCTATTTCAAATTTTCTTTAATGGTCCAATTAATTCATAATTTTGTATATTTTATAAAATTTATAAGATGAATCAAAAGAATTTAATACTACATTTTAAATTTTCTTTTTTTCTCTAAAATAATATATTGTGTCTGATCACATATTCAGACATAATAGTTATTCAAATTCTTAACTGTGGGCTTTATAATAAAAATTGTATATATTCATATTTATGCATTGCAAAAGAGAAGTGCTCAATGAGCTATGAATAAATTATGACTCATTAACTCATTGATCACAGATATGAAAGCGTGGCAGCCTGGAATACTTTCTAAGTGTCATGAAAAGGACAGTCCTATTTTGCAAAACTGTATATAGTGGTGTTGGAGGAGTTCACGGAAAGGGCATGACCACTGGATGACATGCAAGCTGCAGCTTACCTGTCTCTGGTGTTTTCAGAATGTACATTCTGCAGTCCATTTCCTTATTAATTGCTATTTCAAGGATACAATCTTTAGAGTAAAGTGTTACTGAGACCATCTGGACAGTGCGTGACTGAACTTAAGGTTTCTATATAAACTCTTAAGATTCTGGTGGCGGGTGAGGAGATCTACTCATCTTGCTACTACGCATGGCAAGCCTCCTACGTAAGGTCCCTTGATTGTTAACACAGCTGCCTACTAATCTGGAGTGGTCTTTCTTCCTTCAGTCTTTCTTTGACCTCTGCATAAAGAGGGCCAGTTTCAAATTTCACCCTGGGAACCCCTAAGGAACTGAGGTTTGAACCAGCAAGTGGTCAAGCACTTTACCTTTCACTGAAAGGAGAAGTGGGAGAATCCCTTCCCGAAAGGGTAAGGTCATTCTCTTTCTTTCAGCATTTGCACAGTGAAAGACACACACAAGAAACTGGGGAATGTCTCCTACTTCAAAATTAAGAATGAGATTAAGCATTTTTGCATTGTTTTTCATATTATTTTCTGGAGATCAAATGTGGCACTGGTGAGATTTGAATCAAATACACATCATTATATTAAGCTGCTTTCAGTAGAAATTTTTTAACACAAATGTGAAAGGTAGTATTTTTAAAATACAGTTGACCCTTGAACAACACGGGTTTGAACTGCATGGGTCCTCTTATAGGCAGATTTTTTTCAATAATAAATAATATAAAACTATACAGACCGAGGTTGGTTGCATAAGAGGATGCAGAAATAGGGATACAGAGAAACCTAGGATAGGGAGGGCCAACTATAAGTTATATGCAGGTACCAGGGAAGTTGATACTCCTAATGCCAGCAGTGTTCAAGGGTCACCTGTAATCTGCTTAGTGTATATATATATATATATATATATATAATACATTTAATTATTTTTCAGTATATTTAAGTTTCAATCATATTTCCTATCAAGAGAGCTAAAATTAACTTTTATTTTTAAATATTGTTACCGAATTAGACGCGAGGCTCCCTCTTCGGGACCAAGCCTAACTCCTGACTCGGTCAGGGAGTTCTTTCCCACTCAGGTTTGCGCTACCAATAATGAAACTGAGTTTGTGCAAGCAAGACAGGCTCTTATTCAATGGCCAGAGAATGGAGCAAGGGAACTCAGGCTCTAAAGGCACCTTCTCCCTGAAGGGATGGGAGTAAAGGAATTTAAGGGTTAGAAGGCAGACAGATCTTCTGGGCTTCTAGGAAAGGGGTGGAAATTTCCAGGTGCTGCCAGGGCATGCATAGTCTTCCATGCCCCTTTGCATGGGGCATAGATTATGCCTAGCTGAGTACAAATCCCTCCTTTGGGCAGAGATCTTAGTATGATAATGAAGCAAAGGTAACTCTCAGATTCCTCCAGGTGGGTTCCTGTGGTCAAGTCTGTGCTGGTTCGAGGTGGTTGACCACTGTATACCTCTCAAAGCATATATGCCTCAAAGTACAGCTGCAAAGCATCTCTGCCATATACCAGGTACTTTTGAAACAAACACAGAGATAATCAGGGCAAGTCTCCTTCAGCTCTCAGGGGTTGGTATAGAAACAGAGAGAAAAATCAAGGCAAGGAAAGTGGTGACCTTTGGCCTACTTTGCCCGTTATCTTAAGTTTCTGCGCCTGGGCCCTGGGTTCTATGGGTGACAATATTATTAATTTCTTATTAACAACCATCACAGTAATTATTTAATAAATTGTACTTATTGTTCCACTATCAACTATTAAGACTTCTGGTCACTACATTTAGCCAAAAGGTCTGAGACACTTTTCTGAAAAATGTAGGTTTCTCACTTGGGAAGTAAGGGTTGTAACTATATACATGGTCTTACCCAGACAAAAGAGTAATGGTTAAAGGCTCTGGCTCTAAGTCACACATCTACTGATTCACTGAGTGCAAGGTGCTTCTCTTTGAGTTCCAATCTTTTCACCTGTAAAATGAAGACAATATTACTAATGCCTAATTCAAAAATTGCCAGGAATATTAAATGAGATATTCTACATGAAGCACTTTACATTGTGTCTGGCTCATATTAGATGTCAGTAAATGTTATTTTTATTATTTTATCTCTATGGATTTTTTTTGGTGAATGCTGGATAATGTTCATAAAATCAATTTGTATATTATTAATATCTGTTCAATATTAATTTATCATTTTATTAGTATCAGACTGAAAACAACCCCTCAGTTAATTACTTTGGAGTAGTTGATCTCTATGTATTGTACCAGACAAAGATAATAGGGCAAGGTCATTATGTGGATCAGGAAACAAATAATTTCCTTTTTTTTAATTTAATTTTTTCCATAAATTTATTTATTTATTAATTTTTGGCTGTGTTGGGTCTTCACTGCTGCACACAGGCTTTCTCTAGTTGCGGTGAGCTGGGGCTATTCATTGCGGTGCGTGGGCTTCTCATTGCGATGGCTTCTCTTGTTGCAGAGCATGTGCTCTAGGCGCACGGGCTTCAGTAGTTGTGTCACATGGGCTCAGTAGTTGAGGCTTGTGGGCTCTAGAGCACAGGCTCAGTAATTGTGGCACGTGGGCTTAGTTGCTCCGCGGCATGTGAGATCTTCCCAGACCAGGGATTGAACCCGTGTCCCCTGCATTGGCAGGAGGATTCTTAACCACTGCACCACCCAGGGAAGTCCCACTATTATTTCTTAATGGTAGCAATTTTTGTTTTCTTCATGGCATAGTTTTTTGTTTGTCTTTCAAAAAATGAGCATTTAAACATTAGGAGTTTACTATTAAGTGACTAGATTTCTGCTCTCATATTGCTTGTTTTCTAACCAGGAAGAAAGGGCATGTAATAAATTAATGCTATTGTCACACAAGTTACTCTAGGCATTCTACTTCTAGTATTCCATACAACTTCAGATCTCATTTGTTATTTTGGCTGCTACATTATTTCACATTAATTAAAAAGTCAATTTAAAGTTTATAGCTACAAAGCCACAGTTCTCTGTAGACAGTTTATTCGATGAGGTATTTGAAACAAAGGGCAGAATGTGTCATTTGTTCCTATTAAGGTTGATCATTTTAGATTCAGCACCAATTTCCAGCCTGTTAAAATTTGTTTATATCTAGATTCTATCTTCCGTTCTTCAAAGGTATATGTCATCTGAAAATTAAATCACTTTCCATCAATACCTACTCTAAATTTTTGTCAAAAATTTCTTACTAAGATTCAGAATTTGCCATAAATTTGCCTTAGGTTTACAGAGGCCAATTAGTTAGTACTTTCTGAGTTAGGCTATTCAACATGTTAGGTATCCATCCAAACGCAAAACTTTCTAGTTTATAGTTCTTAAACTTTCCCCATAAATATAGTAGGAGACAATAGAACAAAAAAAGAAAAATTTTATTGTGTGATGAAACAGTTTGTCAAGAGTTTAGACAGGATGAATGACAATATTGTACCTTGAAGTATGATATATGAGAGATATATCAGTATTTGTGATACCTAAATTGTCAGATAAACCATGGACCATAAATAATAGATGAATATATGAATGAATGAATATATGAATGAATGAATGAACCTAGTATGTAGGTAGACTAATTGATCCATGACAAATAAATGTAAAGTTACCAAAAAAAAAAAATTATCTAGAGGACTTTTCTTCCATTTTGCTACCTCTGGATTTTGAGTCAGGTTTTTAGGGTAAGAAAATACACCTAGGCAGATGTTTCTTGTCTCCTTTTTGGTTATTTCAATTTTTGATTCCTAAGTGCTTCCATGCTTTCCAGTCTTTAAAATTATGATTACTAAGCTCATTTAAGTATTATCTTTCCTGAATTTAGAGACATGGCCAAATTACTGTTATTCTATGAGATCTCCGAACAATGTCTGATTCATTTTAGAGGCAAATGCTTTCCTATTTTCAAACTTATTAATAGATATTATGCATGGATAAGCACCAAAGCAACATTATTTTATTGCTTTTATGTGAATTCCTTTTATTTTCTGCTACCTCCTAGGGCTCCACATGGTCTCTGCTTTTAACATAATCACAGAAGACAGTAGACCTTTTTTATCTGTTGTCTAAAATAGTCTTCCCACTGTTCCATGCTTATTGATTCTCGTACTTTTAAAATCTCTTTTAGAAATCAATATTTTGACCTTGACATATTCTTAATTTGAACATTAAAAATACATTCCTTACCTCAGTTTCATTTTCTTTGACTTTGTTTGCTTTGCTGAACTAAAAGTTATGAAAAGAAAAACTAGGACATTTTCTCTGAGACATTTTTCTTGATGAGTTTGCATTATTCTATTCAAATCATGGCAAAAAGATTCCAACAAAACATAGGTTTTATGTCACATAGTGTTTAATTTATTTTGGTTTGGAAGGGCATCTTTTAAACTCTCAAATTTGTCAGTCTATATTCTCTTTTTTTTTTTGGCTTTCTGCCCCACCATTCCCCATTCACACGTTCTTGGTCACTCATTCTTACCCCTCCTTATGATTCCCAGTCACATGGTTCTCTTTCCAACCATGACAGCTTACCTTTAGAATGACAGTTCTGGGTGTACTCTGATGCTTTTGCAAAAATGTTCCTATAAAAGGGTTTCATCTTCAAGGAATTCATGGAAAAGACTGACAAGTACAGGTTTCTGGTAACTGACTATACCACTGAACTGAATGAATAAGCATTTTCAGAACTCTAATGGAAAACTGATGAATTCATAAAAGTGCTAACAAAAGATCAAGATAAAAAAAAATATTAGTTATTTACAATAGCCCGGAGATGGAAACAACCCAAGTATCCATTGTAAAGCAATTATACCTCAATAAAGACGTTAAAAAAATAAAATAAAATAAATAAAAGTCAAAAAAATATTAGTTACATGAGACTGAGTGAACTGATGAGGATGATTATAATTTTTGTGACTTTCTGTTTGAATAAAAAAAAATCCCACAAGGACTCAGAGGCAAAAAATATACAAATCAATTTTCACTGCAAAGTAAAGGAGCTGTTACAGTGGAGGATTACTAGACTGAATGTCAATATTATGACATAGTATGAGTGTGTTTCGTGTTTGGTAATTGCAATCATTGTTGCTTTTCTTGTGGTCATCCATTTACAATGCTTGGTGACAGTGTATTTATCTCTTGTAAAAGTAAAATACAGTGTGTGTGTGTGAAAGATAAAAAAAAGAACACTGGCAATATTCTAACACTGTGTGCTTAGACACAGTGGTTGAAGTGGACATTATAAGAAAAATCAGTTTCTAGATATATCTCCTTATTGAAGCATAATTGACATATACATTATACTAGTTTTGGGTGTACAATATAATGATTCAACATTTGTATCCATTGGGAAATAATCACCACAATAATTCTAGTTACCATCTGTCACCACAGAGTTACAAAAAGTTTTTTTGTTGTGATGAGAAAAAAAAAAAAGGAAAAAATAGATTATATATCAATATAAGGATAAAGAGACCCTTGGTAAGTGAGGAGGTATTAAGAGAACATGTAGTTACTACCATTACGTGAGACAGCTACTTTTAAGTTCTTTGGTGAAAGATAAAAACAGTAATGGAATCCAAAAGCTAGCATTAAAGATATTTTGTCTGAATTCATTTTTTAAAGGAGGACATGGGTTATCCTTTAATTAAATACTGGGTAAAAAATTGTACATAAACTTATCATGGATATCTGTATTTAGTAAAGAAATATGTAACAAAAAAAGAGAGACCTGATAAATTCATAGAGAGTTTTTAACCCAGACTGAGGACAGTTCTGTTGAGCTAGAGCAATTCCATTTGTGAGCAAAAAAAAAAAAAGGCAAAATTCTTAGATGTGTAAATATATTTAAGTGTAAATTGACTTATATTGAATAATTTAAGTATAAATTACTTAGTGACTTCCTAACCACTTGATAACCACACTCAAAAGGCTGAGTAGTAAATTTGTATATTGTTATTTAAGTCTTAGCAAAGCCCTCACCTTCTTAGAGAGGCCTTCCATAACCACCCCATCTAAAATACCCTTCCTCATTAATGGACACATTACACTGTTCACATACTTTTTTTTCTTTTAAAAATCAGTTTTTCTGAGTTGTAATCCACATACCATACAATTTATCCATTTAAGCTCTAAGACTATGTTTTTTAGTATATTTACATATATGTGCTATCATCATCATCACAGCCAATTTTAGAATATTTTATCACCTCCAAAAGAAACCACGTGTCGTTCAGTTTTAACTCCCCTATCCCATCATCTTGGGGATGAAGAGACTTTTTTATTTTTTTAACATCTTTATTGGCGTATAATTGCTTTAAAATGGTGTGTTAGTTTCTGCTTTATAACAAAGTGAATCAGTTATACATATACATATGTTCCCATATCTCTTCCCTCTTGCATCTCCCTCCCTCCCACCCTCCCCATACCACCCCTCTAGGTGGTCACAAACCATCTAGCTGATCTCCCTGTGCTATGCAGCTGCTTCCCAGTAGCTATCTATTTTACATTTGGTAGTGTATATATGTCCATGCCACTCTCTCACTTTGTCACAGCTTCCCCTTCCCCCTCCCCATATCCTCAAGTCCATTCTCTAGCAGATCTGCGTCGTTATGCCCATCTTACCCCTAGGTTCTTTATGAGCGTTTTTTTTCCCCCTTATATTCCATATTTTCCTGATCTTAGTGGAAATGGTTTCAGTTTTTCACCATTGAGGATAATGTTGGCTGTGGGTTTGTCATATATGGCCTTTATTATGTTGAGGAAAGTTCTTCCTTTCCCGTCTGGATACCTTTTTTTCTTTTTCTTGCTAAATTTTCCTAGCTATAGCATTCAGTACAATATGAATAAAAGTGGCAAGAGTAGACATCCTTATCCTTTATTCATTTTAGGAAAAAGAGATCTATTCTTTCACCATTAAGTAAGATGTTAGCTATGAGTTTTTCATAGATGCTCTTTAACAAGTTGAGGAAATTCCTTTCTGTTCCTAGTTTTTTTGAGTGTTTTGATCATGAAAGGATTTTGGTTTTTGTCAAATGCTTTTTCTGTGTCTATTGAGATGATTCTGTGATTTTTCTTTTTAGTTATGTTGATGTAATGTATTACTTTAATTTTCAATGATTAAACCAACCTAGCATTCCTGGGACTGATCACTTGATAATGATATATAGTTCCTTTGTATATCCGTAAATTCACTTTGTTAGATTTTGGTTGTGGATTATTGTGTTCATATTCATAAAATGTATTGTTTACTGATTTTCTTTCTTTTTAAATTTTCTTGTTAAATTAAATTAACATGAGATTTACTTCCTAACACAATTTTAAGTGCACAGTACATTATTGTTAACCAAAGACGATGTACAGCATATCTATACAACTTAATCATCTTGCATAATGGAAACTTTATACTCTTTGAACAGCAACTCCTCATTTCCCCCTCCCCAGCCCCTGACAACCACCATTCTACTCTCTGTTTCTATGAGTTTGGCTAATTTATTTACCTCATATAAGTGAAATCATGCAACATCTGCCCTTCTATAACTGGCTTATATTGTTAGCATAATGTCCTCCACACATTCATGTTGTCGTATATGGCAGGATTTCCTTCTTTTTCAAGGATGGATAATATGTCATTGCATACATATATATTTTTTTCACATTTTCATTATCCATTCATCTCTTGATGCACATTTAGGTTGTTTCCATATCTTGGCTATCGTGAATAGTACTGCAATTAACATTAGAGTGCAGATATCTCTTTGAGATGCTGATTTCAATTTTTAGAATAAATACCCAGAAGAGGGATTGTTTGATCATATGGTAGTTCTATTATTTTAATTTTTTGTGAGCTTCCAGATCGTTTTCCATAGGAGCTCCACCATTTTCCATTCCTGTTTTCATTGTACATGTTCTAATTTCTCCCATATCTTCACCAACACATTTTTCTTTTTAAATTTATAATAGCTATCCTGACAGGTATGAGGTTATATCTCATTGTGACTTTAATTAGCATTTCCTCGATGATTAGTGATGTTGAACATCTTTTCATATACCTGTTGACAATTTGCAACAGGTGAAACATCTATTGAAGTCCTTAGCCCATTTCTAAATTGGATTATGTGGTTTTTGTTTTTTATTAAGTTGTTTGAGTTCCTTATATATTTTGGATATTAACCCCTTATCAAATATATGGTTTTCAAATATTTTCTCCCATTCCATAGATTGCCTTTTCATTATTTTGATTGTTTATTTTGCTGTGTAGAAGCTTTTTGGTTTGATGTAGACTTACTTGGCTATTTTTGCTTTTGTTCCTTGTGCTTTTGTTGTTATTTCCAAGAAATCATTGCCAAGACAACTGTCCTTAAATTTTTCTCTTTGTTTTCTTCTAGGACTTTTACAATTTCAGGTCTTATAATTAAGTTTTTAATCCATTTTGAGTTGTTTTTGTGTACTGTGTAAGATAAGGGTCAAATTTCAATTTTGCATGTGGATATTCAGTTTTCCCTGCACTATTTGTTGAGAGACTATCCTTTCTCCATTGTGGATTCTTAATACTCTTGTTGAACATCATGTAACTGTATATGGTTGAGTATAATTCTGGGCTTTTGATTGTGTTACATTGGTCTCTATGTCTGTTTTTATGCCAGTACTATACTGTTTTTTTTATTACTGTACCTTTGTAATATATTTTGAAATCAGAAAGCATGATGCTTCCCGCTTTGTTGTTTTTTAAGATTGCTTTGGCTATTTGGTGTCTTTTGTGGTTCCACGTGAATTTTAGGATTATTTCCTCTATTTTGATAATGTTTATGTATTTACCTGGCCTTTTCCTCTGGGTAGTTAGCTACAATATTTAGTGATTTTGCTTGTTTTGTTTAACATTGTGTTCTTAGTACCAAGTATGGTGCTAAGAAAATAGTAGGTTTCTCAAAAATACTTACTGAATAGTGTTGAATAGAAGGAAGGGAAACAAGAAAGGGAAGAAAAAAGGAAGAGAGAGAGAGGATCAATATACAGAAAGTCTCTGGTTAACGTAGCTGGTGAAGATGATGAAGATGATGATGGAGACAATGGTGACAAAGTCAACCAACAGTGGTGATTAAATCTTAAAAAGAACTAGAGATGGTCATAAATTCTAGAATGCCAAATGCCAGATGTATTAATCATATAACAAATGGTATTCTGATTCATTTGTACTGTTGGTTTAATTAATGTTTATTGAACACAGTGTATGTGCCAGGTGTAGGTGATACAGAGATAAAAGCATATGTTAATTGCACTTAAGAAGCCTTAGAAAATCAGACTCTTCCATTTGGGGGAAAGAAATTAGGAAGATTAAAACCCAGTAACTGAATAAAAATAAGTGTAAATACCAATGACATGTTTCTAAACCAAAGAAAACTGAATGATGTGACAATTGCTTACCTACACTGGGATTCAAAGCATAAGCCTTGTGTTTTCCTAAACATTTTGTTAACCACTAAAATAAATTTTATTTTCTTTTTAATACTAAGGTGTAAGTGCCCTATAACATTATCATTTTCTTTAAAAGTAACATTTAATAAATTTGTCACTAAGCTAATTAGTCCCTATTTCTGAATTAGTGTACTGCATTTGTGGCTTACTATGCCTAAAGCAAAAATTATTTTCATCACTACTATGTTAATTTTTTGATTGGGGTATGGTATTAAAGTCAAAAATATCCTTTACTATGTTTAAATTTGTTCTAATAATTAAATGTTTGGCTAATTTTCTTACTCAAAACATCTCATTATACTCTAATAGTAAAATGTGTGTTCTATGTATAATATTTGGTGTTTAATGCATTTTTACATTTATTTAATTCAAAATAAATGAAACGTCCCAGGGACCATTACTCTAATATAATAAAAATTTAGGCATTTCTCTATTTCAAATAATGAATGGTTATGTAAGGCAAAACAACTTCAGAGCTTGTTGATTGTATTTTAGAGCCAGATCTAAATGGAATAGCAAACACACATGCAAAAAAAAAAAAAAAAAAGTCTAACAGTGAATATAATCGTAACCTATTTAGAATGAATAGTTCAATCCAAGACATAGATGTTTTATCAATGGCTTTAATTGGAAGAAAGGAGGTTTGCAACCACTCAAAATATGATGACTGTGTGTCAATGTTACAAAACATATTCTTCTTAAGAGCAGAGGGGGGAAAAAGAATGAAAAACATGATGGACCTTGAATAACAGCTCAACAGTAATGCTGTATAATTGCTTTTCATCCTTTCTATCAGCAGTGAAGCTTTAAAACATTGATCAAAATGATGACTATCACAAAGTGCTTAAAGTGCAGCACACTGTTACATTTCCTCAGCTTCTGAAATAATTATAGCATGAGCGAGCATAAAGATGGTTCCCCCGCCTTCACCTGCCTTCCTCAAATGATTTTCCAGTCAAGGTAGATGGGATTAAAAGAACTCTGACATGAATGAGCTACATTAGAACATCAATGTCAAAAGATATATCACAGGCACTTGCCTCAAAAAGATAAAAATACTGTGAACGTTTCACATTAGTGCACACCAGAATTCAGACACCCTCCCTACTGACAAACACACTACTGAAATAAAGGGCACAAAGCACACCCAATGCATAAGAAAGCGCAACACAGATATAAGAAGTGTTCATTGATAATATAAGAAAGATAGCTCTTGTCTGCTAAGACTTTACAGCTAAAGAAATGATGGAGAAAGAAAAGCTTTTTACCCATTTATGGGAATAAGAAATAAAGGACTTTATTCAAGAATTTAGTAGTTTATTCTAGATTAATATCTTAAAATCATGGTGTCATTAGAATTTAAGTATATTAATTTATTCATTTAAAAATTTAAAAATAATTATTGAAACCCTAGTAAGTGCCAGGCATCGTGTAGAAACACAGGTGCTGTGCTGTTACAATAGTTGCATGTGGGGCTCCAAGCCAGGCTCTCAACTCCTCTGATTTCAGCACAGGCAGCTGGGATAGATAGTCATACATCTTTGCCAGTTTCCTATGTCAAGTGCTCACTCTGATGTCTCTCTGCTCTAGAATGCCACTCAGTTACAATTAGAGGAATTAGAAAGTAAAGGAAATTTAATGCCCTTCAAAGGGAGTCTTAACCAGTGGTGAGTGGATAAATGTTTCATCCCCCATGTTCTCTGGAAGGATAAAATAAGATACATTCAGAGTAGTTTCTCAAATGATTCCCTGAGAGTGGATTTAGCTCTTGTTGTTCACAACAGTAACCAGATCATAAGTGCTCAATCACAGGGTTTCTTTTTCACCTGTTCAGTTTCCCCATTCTCTCCATTTTTGTTACTCCGTTCTTCCTCCCCTCACCCCCAAACTTCCAAGTGCTTGTTTCAGGACCTGCTCTCAGGGAGGAACCTAAACCAAAACCGTTGATACTGGAAGTAGCAATAGTAAATAGCCTCTTTAGATGGGATTCTGAAATTGGTTCCCTCATAGGTCAAATAGCAAAAAAAGACCCCGTTACTGGTGATAAATGGGATGCTGAAAACTCCTCGTTTATGTGCTTTACCACCATGTTTTTAAAGACTCAATTGTGGAGAGTTGAATGAGAATCAGGTGGAGGGAGGCACACAGGTTTGTGTAATAGCTCTAACACGTGAAATCGATGAGGGCAAGCCCTTTATAAGCGTTGTGGAGGCGGTTTACCTTCTTCAGTTGTTCCAGAAGTCTTGAGGTGGAAGGGTGGCAGGCTCAGTTCAGCCAGCTCTCAGCTCAGAACACGCTAGAAAATTAAGAAGGCCTTCTTGCACTGTATATTACCTGCAACTGGAGGAGCGATAACACTGAAAAAGCAGGTCCAGGATTTAGTTACAAGTGTTGAACAATTGCAAAATACATGTGGAACATTCAGCTTCTGGGCGTTTCCTTTTATCAGTGCTGTGGTAGTGAGTAAGTGAGACTCTGAGAACTTGGATGGCTGGAAAGGATTGACCTGAGAATGTTGCACTTCCAGATTTTCCTGATATCTCTGGACTTTGGGAGCAGTGTCTTCCCTTCACAGAGGACAACGTAAAGAAATTACCTGAGGTGAGTCCCTTGAAATGTATTTTTTTCCTCTGAAGGTCATTCACATCTTCAGTATTTCACTCGAATCTGTAAATATTCTCAACTCTCAGTATAGTCCAAGAAGGGAATTATAGTCTCTGCTACTAGTAAGATATCTCATCAGACAAGCTTCAGGACTGGGATAATAGGTAAATGTACACTAACAGAAACTCAGAAACCTATATAGGAGTGGATATTGATAATATTTCACTGGATAAGTACATAATATAAGGCTGAAGAAGTACAGCTTTATTTACCTGGAGGAGTAATTTAGAGATGTAAAATACACTTTGTGTGAACACTTAGAGCTGGTTTTAATATGATGCTGGGAGGACTACTTAAAGCTTGAAGCAGTAGTGGTTTACAATAAATGATGTGGAGATGCCAGGATCTCTCTGGCAAAGTTCTAAGGAAGAGGTCAAAGTGGTGGGCCTGAGAAAATAGGTTTATTATTTGAGACTGGAGTTCTCTTAACCTTTGTCCTTTAGAAGGCCCAGAGAACACTAAAGTGATATGCAATTCAACAGAGAGGTATTTGCAAAAGTTAATGTTGGCTTTTTTCCTTGGGCCAGAATTAACAGTGAATGATACTTCCATTTTTCTTGGTGTGATAGAATCCTGGCCTAGCAGAACACAGGTGATGGCACTTAAAGGCAAGACACACATAATGGTAAAAATAAAAATAAAGCAGAATGGTAGGGTATCTTTACTCAAAGCAATCTGTGGCTATGGCTATTAGACCACAGTGGTCCAAGAGAGGAGAGAGATACGCAGTAGAACAAGCCATTGTTTGACTTACTTAGCCAGAATAAGTTGATATTAGTTGCCTCTATGGGAATTTGTGATACCTTGCTCAATTTCCAGATTTGAACCACTTAGATCCAGAGCCCACTGATTAAAGGTAAGTCTAGATACTCTTGAGGATGGACCCTGAAATGTTACTACATGTATATGATATTAGTATTTTCCCAGTACTTGCATAAAGGGCTTGCAGCTATTTAAAAGAGTAATGGTACCTCCGGGAAAGGAGAATTCCTTTGGACTGTTAAATGTAGGGTCTGAGCAAACACTGATATCAGTGAGACCTAAATGAAATCACGGCCCCTGTTTAAAGTTGGGTCTTATAGAGGCCAGGTGCTCTATAGAGTTCTAGTCCAAGTCCATAAAATACACAGACCCAACCTGTGGTTATTTTCTTGACTCTTACATATATATTTATGCTGGACATACTTAGCAACTGGCATTACTTTTAGAATGATTACCTGGACTTAGAATAGAACCAAAATACAAGAAGGCCTTGAAATTACCCATTCCTGGCTAGAAAAGTAAATCAGAAACAATGTAAAACCCTAAGTAGCACTGCAGATATGAATGCTGTTCTCAAAAACTGAAAGAAGATGTGATAGACCCTATCCCTTTCAGCTTGCCTTTTTGACCCCTTCAAAACTCAGATGAATTTTGGCTAATGACACTGTGACTATGTAATCTTAGCAAGTGGTTGCCTCCATCACAGACACTGTGCTTAATGTGATAATTTTATCAGAAAAAATCAATACAGTCCCTGGCATGTTGTATGTTTTATTGATTTAGGAAATACATAGGTAAGAGAATCAAATGTAGTTGTTACGTGAGAAGGACAGCAGTAGCCTACAGATGTCTACCACTATAGGAGAATTGAAGTGTAGAATGCTAAAGTTGGGGAACATGTGAATGCCTTCTGGAAATCTACTCTCATCATTTCTATGTAACGTAACATATTGGAGACCCTAGTCAGCACAAATTGGAAAAGAAGTAATAAAACTGCCTTTATTCATAGAAAATAAAATTGTATACATGGAAGATCCTAAGGAATCTATAGAAAGATCTGTAATAACTAATAAGTAGATTTCGCAAAGTCAGTGGATATAGGGATATTTAGAAATCATCTGTATTTTTATAACTAGAAATACAATATTGGGTAATGAAATAAAAAAAATACCAATGAATATAACATAAAAATATTGAATATATGTGAAGGACCAATACAAGGAACACTATCAAACATTGCAAAGAGAAATTAAAGAGAAATTAAATAGTGGAGTTTATTATGCACATGAATTGGATAACATAATTTTAAGTTATTCTCTGCAACTGATCTTTAGAATTCAAAATTCCAATTAAAATAATAGGTTTTTTTCCCACCAAAATTGACAAGTTGGTACAAAATTTATATGAAAATGCATTGGACCCGAAATAGCCAAAATAATTAGGAAAAATAAGAGCAAAGTTCGTACTTACACTACCTTAATTTATGTTCCAACTCAAATGTTTGTCAACAGGTAAACTGATAAACATTAAGGTACATCAGTAAAATGGAATATTACTCAACAACAACAAACACTGATACCCACGACAACAAAGATAAATCTCAAAAATATTCTGAGCTAAAGAGGCCAAATGTAAATTTGCACATACGGTATTATTTCACTTAAATTAAGTGGTTGATATGATTTCATATTAAATTTTAGAACAGACAAAACTAGAACGTAAGGACAGAAAGAAAAAGAATGGTTTCCTGGTGATTGACTGCAATGAGACACGAGAAATTTGGGGGGAATGGACATGCATACACAAGTATATATTTGTGATAATTCTTTGAGATATACACTTAAAATCACTGAATATTATTCTATGTAAATTATACCTCAGAGTTTATTTAAAATAAATGGTTAAACAAAATGAAATTTTACTGCAGTCAAGTAAGAAACAGAAATACTGGTTGAGTTTTGTGAAATAATGGAATTACTGAAAGTTGATGAATGGGTGCTATTGAAGTCACTTAATGATACTTGAAATCCATTTGTAACATTAACTATTGTTAACTTTCAACTGGAAATGTAATTTAGTGCTTTCAAATTTCATTTTCCCACTATTGAATCATGTTTTGTGTCTTTACAGAAAACTATACCTTTTCCAGTGAATAATATTTTATAAAAATAGAAATACAGTGAAGTAGAAAAAAGGATACCTCAACTTTCAGTTGTATTTTAAAAATTTTTTGTTAGACATCTTAATGGCTACAGTAATGACATACTTTAACATAACTTGAAAATAATGGAATCAAAATAAGCTTCTCCTAATTTACTCTTTATACAGTGTATGAGGTTAATCATTAGATGGTGCAAACCACAGATTGTGTGCAAAGTATGTGTCTGAGAGTATGAGAACTTACAAAATTCTAAACCTTGCAAACTGGATGAAATATGATTAAAGTACCTATAATTTAAAAAGATAAAACGTAATGCATTATATTGTATCTTGCATAAAGAAAGGCTGTTGAAATCGTAGCATAGGATTATCAGATTGCAATATAGAACAAGTATTAACAATCAGATTTTCTCCTCTAGGACAACATGGAACTAGATAGAGGTCACTTTTATCTATGCCACAGCAGTCAGGTGGACGAGACAAACCCTTTGCTGCTGTTCTTACTGTCTCACCTTTTAGCGCTTGCTTGGAACTTGCCTGTTTCCTAAATCTTAGTTCAATCTGATGTTCCGCCAATAAGTCCTCTTTTGGCTTAAACTTGTTAGATTAACTTTCTGGCAGGTGCACTTGCATACCTCTTTACTAGACTACAACGTCTTCAGGGAGCAGAAAACACGATTGTATTTATCATCTTATTCCCAGTGATACAGGATAGGCTTAGTGACTAATGCATGGCTTAAACTCAAATGTTTGAAGGATGTACACATGAATGAATATAAGAATGGTATGCATAGAACATTTTTTTGTGAAACTGTAAGTTGTACTGTATAGTTACAGTGTGAGTATGTTAAAAGGAATAATGGGATATAAAAATTGGAATTGTTGGTAATAATCACAATGTGGACAGATTTTTAAAAAACAGATTGAGATGTTTGTTGGATCATATGATAGTTCTATTTGTTTCTTTCTCTTGCTATGTCAAAATTTTAACTTTAAATCATTTGTGTCTGTGTGCCCTAATAAAATACTGAATTTTCTGAGAGTAGGATCCCTGTCTTATTTAGATTAGATACATCAACTCCTTGCTTAGAGTTTGGAACATAATTTTTTGCTGAAAAAATATTCTATTCATCCAGATATGTCTAAAGCTAAGTAGTCAATGGTGCTTAGGAAGAGATTTGTGAGATGTATTTTTGGTATTAAAAGCTCCTACAAAAGGACCATAACATTAAATCGTCAGGAAAATCATGCCCAGAGCAGTGAACCATCTTTAAGATGTAAATTTTCCTATCTGCAGACCTTTAGGGAATGATGAGTAGACAACACAGATTCTGCTGTTAGATAACCTTGGTTTTGGTCTTGATTTCTCCAAGTCATAGGAATGTAGGCATATTAGTTAACGTCTCTATGGTTTTGGTTTTTCTTGTCTGTACCTCACAGAAATTTTGAGAATTAGAAATAACTTATGTAAAGTTTCTGGAACACAGTAATGCTTAATACATATGTCATTCTTAGGTTTTACATAAAATCTCATCCTGAGGGAATCATGTATTTTTAGTATAAAAGATCTTCCATGGTTTAAAAAAAAAAAGGTGCTCTATGTACAAAAGGAGCTCTATTTTCAGAATGTAGGAAAAGATACCTGTATTGACCCATAGAAAATTGGTTCTGTGGAGAATGTGAATTCTTTTAAAATCATGTTTCTTGTGCCGACAGTCAAGGTGCTAAAACAACTATGCTGAAAAATTTATAACAGCCAATTTTGAAAACATATCTAAATATGCCTGTGTTTCTATCTGTAAATTTTAAATAAAGATAAGTGTTAGACTTATATACAGTAGCTGGAAGTCTGTATCAAATGATCTCTCCAGATTTACTATTAAAGTTCTGCTTCATGAAAGGTAAAAAAAATCACAAAATTCACTTTTTAAAAATGGGAGGGGGATAGGGAAGAAGAAATTTTCTGATATTGTGGAATATTTATAGCCACAGACTGTGAAGGAGACTCCAGAGAATATTGGGCTGGTTTATTCCATGCCTTCAGACAGAAACAAATAATAGCATTTCTGAGACAAACGTATTTCTATTATGTAATAAAAGATACCAATTTTTCCAATATCTGTCAGTTAAGATATTATTAAAATTTTTATTGCTTTAGCTTCTTAATAAACTTCTTTTTGTTTTTTTCACAGTGTTTTCTTATCATTAAAATATTTCATTTTTTTAGATTTAATTTATTATATCATAAATTGCAAAAATTTCTGGAGTTATGGTCAAATAATTTATTAAAAGCTTTGTTTTTAAAAAAACCTTTTAGTCATGCTTTTTGAATTTCTAATTCCTAACCATTTTTTTATGTATGGTGAAACATTTACATTTGAAAAGGAAATAAAAACAGATTTATCTATCTAGACAAGAAGAAAAATAATCACTAAATGTTAATTGCTTAAATATTTATAGATGGCAGATTACTTTCTCTTTTATTCCAGGTAATTCTCACACCATTTCTGGAGGTAGAAAAATAACTTACACAATATCACATAATTAAAAAATGGAAAAGCAATGACTCATGCCAGGGATGTATTCAAATCCAAGATTTACCCACTAAATATATCTGCTATACCTCCCATAACCCCTTCGATTTTTCCATGTCATTTTAAGGTTTACAATTTAAAGTTTACAACTGCACTGATGACAAATATTTCACTTTGGGCTTGATTTTGACATTCAAAGTTTTGGTCACTATAGTTTTCATTTGCTGTTAATATTGCTACATATTCTTGCATAGTATTATTTTCTTTTCCAAATCATCAAGGTAATATAAATCAAAACTCTGACCTTCAAATATATGAACAGAACTTTTTTCATAAAGCTCTTGGTTTTTTATTAAACATGAATTCATATAGAACATGCATCATTATGTTACCAAATTTAACAGGGAACTGTTGCTATATAAAATCCTTTAGCCAGTTTTCTATTCTCATACTTTGCTGCCCATAAACCTGGACATCCCCTCCCCTTCCCTCCCTTTAGCCCTTTACTTTTTTGTCAAACAACACAATGTTCATGCTTTCATGCAATATAACTTGTCTAGAATAGGCACCTAATGCATAAATCACATGTCACATCAGTAGAGAATATGGAGTTTCAATCTGTAATGAGAAATCTGTGGGAAGAGAATTGTAGTGGGTAAGTGGAAATTTTTACATCTTACACAAATACTCATTTTTGAAAAGTGTCTTACCATTTACTGTAAACATTGCTGAAATTCAAATTTGATTGGTTTCTGACTTCCTTGGAAAACAATGCAGTAGGGCTGACTTGATTTCTTTTACATAGCTTCAAACATAGGCACTTATTATACTTTAAGAACCAGCATAGAATGCAACTAGACCTTAATATCACTTATGTAACCCTAATCCCCTCTCCTTTTCTTCCTTTTTATAAGGCTACAAGAAAATATGTGATTTTATTTTAATCAATAGTAATGATAACATGCATTTTGTTAGGTTTCTGTAAGATCTGTAATTTTACTTCGTATTATTATAAGTAACTCTATCATAGGTTTATCTCAAACGATATCTGCCATAGTTTCAGGGTGTTATTCGGAAATCTAATGGCCTTCTCTCATTTTACTCATGAGAGCATTGTTCTCATTCTCAAAAATGAATCTTAAAAAGAAGCATATGTTCATTTCTTTTAGTAAAGGATGACAGTTAAATGTCTAAAGGCGGAAAGAGTGGATCAAAGTAGAGAGGAAATAGAGATGGATGTACTTAGTTGTTGAATAAGAGGTTCAGCCATGAAAGTTATCTGGAAAGCTCCCAAGGATAGAAAGTCTAAAGAGGAGTTAATTAGAATAAATGTCAGCATCATTTTCCTCCAGTACCTACCTGATCTCACTTTAATCCTCACAGTCTAAATATATAATAATGGTCAGCTTTAGCAATTACTTTGCTAAAGCTAATCCATCAACAACATTTAGAGAAACCAAGGGATCTAGAAGGGATTTTGTTTTTGTAAAATAGAGGTTGCTTCTTTACTTTTTAACCTTAAGCATAGATTGAGCATTGGCCCAACTCATTTTCTAGTTGGGAGATGAGTTTTCATAACCTTGTGGTATTACCTAGGATACCAAGCCCTTGTGACATTTAGACACCTGCATAATTTTTCCATGTACATTATATCCAGTCACTTGTGAGACAAATCAAAGAAAATCATTTAACCAAATGAGATTCTGATGAAATGAAGATTGTAAAATAATATTTTGATGATTTTTAAGTATTTTCAAATTATTCTGAAAAACTGCCTTTCTTCAGTATAATTTTTGAAATCAGTTTTGTCCCACATAGTGTCAATCGTTTATTGCTTCTAGTTTGTAACTTAATCCTATTATCAAAACACTACGACTGACTTTTATGACTTTTTGATGTTGTTGACTATGATGTTGATGCTGATGAGAAAAAAATAATTCGTTCTAATTTATGTATTAAAGTCACTAGTAATTTTTTAATGAAAGCTTTCGAATAAGATTTTGGTAGTTATATAATCAAGCAAGTGAACTAAATCCTAATAAAATTTTCTAATTGTATAAAAATAATTTTTATGTCAGAAATAGTCATTGTATAAAACTATTTGTTTATTTTTCTAACCTGTTTGATCTCCAGAATTCATTTCAGTAAATGATACTGTGATTGAATTAGTGTCTTGTTACCATCTCCAAGCTGGAGTCCTGGGTGGATTTTCAGAAATGTGTTCTTCCTCATTGAGCTCATGGTTGGAGAGTGTATGGGAGGTAATGGAATAAGTGGACGTCATGATCATGTGCTCACTTATGCACATCTTCTGCTTGGTTCCATGTGGAGTAACAAGGGATCTTATGTTAGTGGATCACTATATAAATCTTTAGATAGTGATGTTGGCTAAGGTCCTATAAGAAAGAAAGGCAAATCCATACTCACAATGGGCATCAGTTCTAATCATCATGGAAGGAGTCCACTGCTGAAAGGAGTCCCATGTAATCACCTTACTACCAAGTCGCTCACTAGTATCTTCTAGGCATGATCCATAACAGATCTTATGCACTGGATTCTGTTGGATATTCAGAGGCATCAGCAGCTAGATTAGCCTTGGTAAGTGGGTGTAGCTCTATTGCTCTCTTCGTGGGCCCATTGTAACAGCACTGCTGTTGCTGAAGACAGGCTGCCTGGCCTGAATTTGTTGAATCAAAGCTTTACCAATAGGGAGATTTCACCTCACTGCTGGCTTTCAGGGTCATACCTGAGTGTGGCTGTAGTATAGAAGGAGTGTATCTTCAGTTTGCATTCATATGCGAGCTGATCCACATACAAACCAAGCTCATCCTTGCTCTTTCTCCTGTTTCTCCTGCTCATCATCTGTTTTAAGTGCTCCCCTGGCACCCATAGGTGTGACATGAGGGAGAAGTATTGGGACAACATTGGAGGACATGGGAGTCTGAATCACTTGCTTGTGAAGTTAATTTCTGCTCTCTGGACCTACCTGTACCATATGCTTCCTAGAACACTTGTGTCTTGTGATGAATTGCCGCTGGGCCTCCCCAGTCTTTTGACTTGGTAACTTGTTAGTTCTGATAGAATGCCTATTCATGATGGGCATTCTTTTTTTTAAATTGAATTATAATTGGTATAGCATTTAAGTTACAATGTAATAATTTGAGATTTATATGCATTGCAGAATTATCACCACAATAAGTCTAGTTACTCTCTGTCACCATACAAAGTTAAAATAGGTTTTCTTGTGATGAACATTTTTAAGATTTACTTTCTTAGAACTTTTAAATTTGCAAAACAACATTACTGACTATAATCACCATGCTGTACATTATATCCCCATGACTTACTTTATAACTGGAAGTATGTACATTTTGATCCCTTTCACCCATTTTGCATACTCATGATTGGCATTCTTTTTTTTGCGGTACGCGGGCCTCTCACTGTTGTGGCCTTCTCCGGTTGTGGAGCACAGGCTCCGGACGCGCAGGCTCAGCGGCCATGGCTCACGGGCCCAGCCGCTCCGCGGCATGTGGGATCTTCCCGGACCGGGGCACGAACCTGTGTCCCCTGCATCAGCAGGCAGACTCTCAACCACTGCGCCACTAGGGAAGCCCTGACTGGCATTCTTAATTGAAATTCACTTGATATCTCTTAATCAACTGTTCCATCTTTACAAGTGCATAGTAGAATGCCAGGTGTTGTTTTCACATGATGGCGTGACTTTAGAAAATTAAAACTTTACAAGATGATGCTCTCACAGGATCTTGACATACATTCTAAGGGGTATTGTTCCTTCAGAGTCATTTAACCCAAGTAGAAGGGCCCAAGTAGAAGAATCATAACCTATGTCTGCCGCTGATACTTTTTCTGGCTCTGGGTCCCACCAAAAGTTCTCAGCCTTCCAAATCACCTGGCAAATGAGGCAAAACAATAATTCCCAGTGTGAAATATGCTATATCCAGAATGCAAAATGTCTCCCAGGTTATGTGCTTCCTTCGTAGTTGTGAGTAGTGCAAGATGCAATCTATCATTCTTTACTTTTGAGAAAAGCATACCCCAGTCCATTCGACAACTAAGAACTTCACTGGTGTGACACATCCCATAGCTTTCTAGAGTTTTCCTCTGGGACACATGGATCTTACCAATCCTCAAACGTACTTGCTCTTTTTGCTCAGTTGGTTTGATTATCATGCCATTGATATAGTGGACCAGTCTGATAGTCTGCAGAATATATTAACGGTCTAGAATTCTTGAGAGTATTTTATGAGGGAAGGAGAGAAAGTTAACATAGTCCTGTGTCATTCCATGTAAACTGATTCTGGTCCTTTTTCGCAGTAAGGTTTGAGAAGAATACATTGAGCAGATCAATTACTACATACCACGTACCCAAGGCCATGTTACTGAGCTCTTGAAGAGATAACTCCTCTTGTACAGCCGCAGTGTAGATACAACTCGCTTAAATTTGAGGGAATTGTCATTCACTAGGATCCATCTTGCTTTTGAAAGGGCTGACATGATGAATAACTGAGGATACAATAGAGACCACGGTCTTGGAATTCTTTAGTTAAAGGTAGCATTAACCTCTCCTATTTCCTCTGGCTTGTGATATCATTTTAATATCTTGCCTGGTATGGGGGGGATGGGTAGTTTTGCAGGCCTTACCTGCAAAAAGTTCTTACTACATAGACTAAGGATCCAATTTAGGTATTGGTTTACTGAGAAGAATGTTCAGTTAAACTTACACTTAGGGATTGGGGAAATGAGGATTCTGTGATAGTCTGTGAGGTTAGTGGAACCTGCTATAAGCCAGACCTGGGTCAGTTCTTTCCTTACTACTTAGTCCCCACATTTTGTCAGTCTAGCAGGAGTGATGATGCTGCAGGTACCATATATCAGTGTCATCTAGGGCTCTGTCCATCAATCCTCCAAATATTTATGTATTCCCAGTCCCTAGTGTATCATTTCCAGAGTAAAGGGTCCTGGATCTTTTTTGGGAAGAGGCTAGGTGAATTATTAGTATTTACACATATTATTGCATTTCAGTGTCCTTCCTTCTGGGAAATTAGACCTTCCTTCAGGCAAATAGTTTTGGGCCTGAAAACTGGTCCAGGACCTGAAAGCAGGCAGAGCATCATGAATTTTTGAGTGACTGTCCTTAGCTTCCTGATCATGCCTCCTTAATTTACCTTGATTTTTAAGATTGATTATACAAATTGAGCCATCAGTCTTGCCCTACATATCTTTCCCCCAAGGATGCTGTATCCAATTAAAAACCTCTATGGCTTGATGTCAGCCTTCACCCCACTTTTACTATGAAATTGTTGTTTATTACAATAATTTATCACATGACCTTCTTTCTGTCAGGAAACTCTCATTTCCATTCACGTTGCTATCAGGGAACCCAGTTCTGTAACAGCTTTTCCAATGGTCAGACCTGAACTACAGTCTTACAGAGAAACTTGTGCTCAATTTCTCACCAGTGCATGCCTTATTGACTGGGTAAATGGAGTGTCCTTTAGGCGTTCTTTAAAATATAGTTGACTAGTGGTTTCCAGCCTTACATAATAGATACCCATTTCAACATTCCATTTTGCCGAGATTCTCAATTCTTTTTTATACTGCCTGCTATGGTAGTTATGGCTTTTATTTTTTACTTAGTGTGAGACATTTTCTTCTCTGGGCTTTCTACTCAATTCTACCAGGTTAAAACTATCTCTTGTATCTTAGACAGTGTTTGAAATAGAGTTTCATAAGAAATTGTTCCCAATTTTATAAAGTGTCTCTTACCAAACTTTATGTCATGATACCCTTGACATCAGATTTTCTGCTTTCAATCCCTTACATAAGCTCTATATTCCTTTCACTCCTTTAGTAGATCACGTGCCATCCAAGCTGAGTTATGTTGCCACTTAATACTGGTTATTGCTCTCATAGACAAAACTGGAGGAGAGATAGACACTCTGTGGAGGGCACATGTTATCTCTTAACGCAGCAACTGGTAGATTTTCTTCAGACAAGGTGCAAGATTTTAACGTGGAGGTATCCTGGAGGATTCTGGGGAGTACTGAGATTTAGGGGATGGGGATTTAGGAGATCCTGCTGTCTGAGAATGTTTAAGAGCACATGGAGATTTCAGATGTTCATGTGCATTGTCACAGATGTCTCCATCCCAAGTATAAGGGTCTCACTCCTTCCCAGTTAGGGCCCCATGATGGTGTAATGGAATTGTTATATATGAGGATTCAGTCTTCTCTGGAGCTGCATTACCATTATAACTAAGAGATGATCTTAAGCTTCAGCTTCCACCTTCCAGCTGCAGGAGGTAAAAGTTTCCATTTCTGTTGCCAAGGAGGCTCTATGGCTTTTAAGCACATGGTCTTATATTAGTGATGAATTAACACAAGCTTTTGCTGTCTTTCTCCAGTTCATTGACCACCCCTAGCAACATCTCTGGCAATTATGTTTCTCATAATTACTACTTCCCCCGAACCTGTCAGAGACCTAAGATGTTGATGCTTCAGTGCCTTCATTTCACTGTATACCATTCAAGGTCACCATTGGTGAGAGTATTAACAATTACACAGTTGTCTCATTCCAGAGGCTATCAGCACTTCACCTATCCCAGCAATGGGGTTCTATTTGCCAATAAACAGGCCAATGAATAATCCATCTTCAAAATCCCATTTTTATAAACTGCTTCCTCCTCCTAACACCATCAGTTATTAACCTGGTTCTGCAGAAAACTGAGTTTTAGGAATATTGGGAAATACTTTCGGGAACAATACCTTTTAGAGGTTGAAAGAAATAGGATTGTGCAGAAGGAAAAATCAACCTGCAGTGCAGTAGCACCAAAATTCTCCGCCAGTCCTATGGATAGCTCTTCAGAGATATCCTGCACTGAATCTGAGTGATAGAAGGGAAGAAGAGGCCTTGTTCCCTTGTATTAAGCAGTCATTGGAAGCAGTCCACCCCTGGGGAGGAAGAAGAACTTTGGGCAAGCAACTCCCTTGGCCTAAGGATAACTTCTGCAGGAATTCACCTGTGATCAATTAACAGGTAACACTTTCAGTCCTGGAGGGAGTATCTGAATGGTAAACCACAGTATTTGCTGCAGGACCCATGGTGAAATAGTTTGACTGTAACTTTGTTCCATATACCCAGACCTAAAATCTTTCATGTTTTCTCCCCTTCTCCTACACACAAATCTCTTGCAGAATAAGACCTGCCGTGGCAATTTTCACATAGAATACCAGAACTTTTGAATTCTTAAGACAGGTCATTCAAAAGATGAGAAAATGTAGCAGGAGCTGCATTAAGATTTCTCAATCGCCTCATTTTAGCTCCCCAATCATATAGGTTATACCTTTCCCGTGAAGAGAGAGGAGTATGTTATTAGTGAGTAGCTAAAAATAATGGATATAAACTGGGAAAAAAATGAAGAAAGGAGAAAGGAATTCCAGTTTGTTTTTGTTTTTGGGGGTTTTTTTGTTTGTTTTTAACTCAGTGGTTCTCAAATGTGGCAGCACATTAGAATCATCTCAAGTGTATTTAAAAATACACCAGTACCTGGGTCCACCACTGACCAGTTAGATCAGAATTTCTGAGAGTGGTTCTCAGAGACCTTTAGGTTATAAATGCTTACTAAGTAATTGTAGAGTTTGGTCAGTATTGCTTACTACATTGGGCTTATCAGTTAAGTTAGAATAACCAACCAACCACTACTGTAGCTGCATTCCTGAGAAGAGACCAGTAGTCGAAATCCATGTTCATAACTCTACTCTGCCAGTATCAACCATTGCTCCTCTGTGTATCTTTCTGGAACCAAGACAGGTAGCTTTTTTATTTTGTCCTTGGTAGGCTGTGACATGGATCGAGGATATACTCTTTCCCAAACAGAAAATGTATTCTCTATTCTATCTATTATTTTGAATGAGTCCCAAACAGACGTTATATGACGAGTGTAAATGGCAGCATAAAAATTCTACAAATATTTAAAAATTATCAGTGTTAAAGAATAATGAAATCATTGAGTCCTCTAAAAATATTAAGGTCTCCTGGAGAAATTAGAGTTCAAGAAATAAAATATCATCTTTTTTAAGTTAAAGAAATAAAAGTTCACACATGTAAACAAGCATTTAAATGAATTAAGATCTTAATATTTTATCCTATTCAATTTCAGCCAAAAGAATCTCACTGAGTTGCTCACTGAGTAGAATTGGAGTTTCCTTAATCTCTTGTTGTAATAAATATAATCTTGTAAGAGCTCTGAAGATGATCTTATTGCCAAATCTCTAATGTGTAATTTTCAACCCTAAAGGATTTATTAGATAATTTAATGTTTTTATACACTAGCCTTCAAACAGAAAGTCTTGCAAATACAAAGTCCCGACTCTTTCACACAGCTAATAATCTTTCCAGGTTCACTTTATATTTACAGTCAAAGACCATAGCAGTGAATTAGTCATCTCAGATGGAATGAGGTAGAGAGCGAGAGAAGAAACAATTCTTGATTTCAGCCTTATCTGGAAGAGTACAACTGTACAAGTTGTCCAGAATCCACAATTCATAAATTTAAACTATGAGAGTTACCTATCAAGAGGTTAATTTAAACATCATACGTACAATCTAGAGGAAAAAAATTGTTCAAATTCCCTTGCTCTCTCTCAGTGCATGAGCCTTAAACATATTTTTTCTTACACAATTTAGACAAATATTCTTTAGTGATGCGTATCCTATTTAAGGTATCATTTTCCCTATATGTGATATTTAATATTTCTTATTAAAATGAAGTTTTTGATACAGGAGGTCTGGGCTGTGGTCTAAGATGATCATATCTAACAAGCTCCTAGGTGATGCTGAAGATGTCAGTCTGAGGATACCTTGACTAACCAGGACTTAAAGCAGTCTTACTGCTTAATTACACTGCAGTCTTAGTACCAGCAGCATGAACAGTGCCTGTGAGTGTGTCAGAAATCCAAATTCTCAGGCCCTGTGCCAGACGTTTTATAACAGACCCTTTGAAGGTTAGGGCCCAGTAATCTTTTTTTTTTTTTTTGCGGTACACGGGCCCCTCACCGCTGTGGTCTCTCCTGCTGCGGAGCACAGGCTCCAGACGAACAGGCCCAGCGGCCATGGCTCACGGGCCCAGCCACTCCGCGGCATGTGGGATCTTCCCAGACTGGGGCACGAACCCGTGTCCCCTGCATCGGCAGACGGACTCTCAACCACTGTGCCACCAGGGAAGCCCCCCAGTAATCTTTTGAAAAGTTATTTGATGATCCTGTTGGATATTAATTTGAAAATAACTACTTTAAAGTTTTAGTTTCCTAATACCTTAGGAACAGTTGATTGTTCGTTTTAATTTTAGATATTCCTGTTACTTTTTGTAACAGCTATATTGAGGTTAATTGATATAAACTGCAGATATTTAAGAACACAGTTTGATAGCTTTTAAAGCTATCAGTAAAATCAAGATAGCAAACATATCCATAACCCCCCAAATTTCCTACTTTGCCTTTGCAATTCCTTCTCCCTCCTCTCCCCAACCTTCACTCCCTCTCTTCCCAAAAATAAAGCCTGTCCCACTTTTGGTTACTTTACTTTTTGGTTACACTACTTTGCACATACAGAGTTTCATATAAATGGAACCAAAAACAGTATGTATTTTATCCTATTTTTTTCACTTCATAATTATTTTGAGATTTATTCATGTGATATGTATAAGTAGTCTGTTTTTAAAAAAATTGTCCTGTGGAACATTCATCTAATAAATATGTAGGTTTTCAGCTTTTGGTTATTACAAGTACAGCCACTATACTGTATATGTGTAAGTCTTTCTATGGACATAAGCTGACTTTTCTTTAGGGTGAAAAACTGCATGGAAAGGTTGAGTCATATGGCAGTTGTATCCGGACCGGGGCACGAACCCGCGTCCCCTGCACCAGCAGGCGTACTCTCAACCACTGCGCCACCAGGGAAGCCCCCGTATGCTTAGGTTTTTAAGCAATAGACAAACTATTTCTCAAAATGGCCATATCATTTTACATTCCCACTAACAATTCCTCATCCTCTTCACCATTGGATGTAGTTATACCTTTTATTTTTTTTCCAGCTTTATTGAAGTGTGACTGACAAAAATTTAAGTATATTTAAACTGTACAATGTAATATTTCGATACATGTATATGTTGTGAAATGATTACCACAACCAAAATAATTAACATATGCATCACCTCATATAATTACCTTTTTTCCTTTGGTGATGAGAGCACTTAAGTTCTACTTAAGTTCTACTCTTAGCAGATTTCAGTTATACAATACAGTACTATTAACTATAGTCACCACTTGTACATTAATTCTCCAGAACTTACTGATCTTATAACTGAAAGTTTACATCCTTTGACCAACAGCTCCCCATTTCTCCTACCCCCCCTTGACCCTGGTAATCAGCATTCTACTCTGTTTATATGAGTTCAACTTTATTTGATTCCACATATAAATGAGATCATGCAGTGTTTGTCTTCGTGTGTCTGGCTTATTTCACTTAGCATAATGTCCACAAAATTCATCCACATTGTTGCAAATGGCAGAATTTTCTTCTTTTATTATGGCTGAACTATATTCCTTTGAGTGTGTGTGTATGATATCTTCTTTATCAATTCTTCTGTTGATGGACACTTACTTGGCTATCACTCATAATGCTGCAATGAACATGAGTGCTTTGAGATAGTTTATTTCCTTTGGAGATATATCCAAAAGTGGGACTGCTAGGTCATATATTTTACTGTTTATCCTAATGGCTGTAACAGTTTACTTTCCTGACAACATTGCACAGATTCCCTTTTCTCCAGATCCTTGCCAACACTTCTCTTTTGACATTTTTTTTTTTTCTTTTGACTTTTTGATAATAGTCTTCCTAACAGGTGTGAGTTGATATGTTACTGGGGTTTTGATTTGCATTTCCCTGATGACTAGTGATGTCAAACACTTTTTCATATACCTATTGGTCATTGTACATCTTCTTTGTAAAAATGTCTATTCAGGTCATTTGCTCATTTTTTATTTAGATTTTTTGTTATTAAGTTTTATGAGATCCTTATATATATTTGAACCCCTTAGCTGTTATATGGTTTGCAAATATTTTCTCCCATTCCATAGATTGCCTTTCCACTATGTTGTTTATTTTTCTTGATGTGCAGAAGCTTTTTAATTCTATGTAGATCCACTTGTTTGTGTTTGCTTTTGTTCCCTGTTCTTTGGGTGTCATATCTAAGAAAATACTGCCAAGACCTATGTCATGGAGCTTTTCCCCTGTGTTTACTTTTAGGAGTTTTGTGGTTTCAGGTCTTATATTTAAGTGTTTGATCCATTTTGAGTTGACTGTTCTTTTTAATTTTAGATATTACTACTTGTATTTTATTGTGGTTTTAAGTTGGATTTGGCTAATGACTAATAAATTTGAATATTTTTATAAGCTTATTTTTTATCCATAAATACATACATTTGGATGAAATCTTTAAGTTTTTGTGCATTTATTTGTTGAGTTGTACGCTTACTTATAACTGAGGTTTGAGATCAATACAAGTTCTTTATCAGATATATGCCTTGCAATTATTTGCTCACAGTCTATAGTTTCTTTCGTTTATTATTATTCCTAATAGTGCTTTTTGAAAAGTGAAAGTTTTAAATTTTGATGAAATACAATTGACCGATTTTTATAGATTATGAATTACAAGGAAGAAAAATTACATATCTTAAGTCTTTCAAAAATAAAGGTAAAATTTATGAATATATTCCATTATATATGCATATATGTTATTCAGAATAATGAATAGGTTTCAGATAATGTGTCATAAAAAAGGTTTCAGATAATGTGTCATAAAAAAGTGGAGACTAATTCCAGAAGTGAGAGGTTTCAGTATTGTTTTCAAGATCCACTATTGTAAATCACCACGTTAAGAGTGTAGGGTGATTAAAGAGAGCTCTATAATCTCAATCCATCTTTGAAAGCTTCCTAGTTTTCCAGTTTTCCTAGTTCCAGTAGAGAACTTTCTACATTTCATCCTAGTATTTATTGAAAATTATCATCAAATATTATGCAGATGGTCTCATAGCACTACTTGTATTTGTTGTTGTACTAAAACCCCTAGAAGTACAAAAAAGAAAATAAAATAGAATACAGCTCATGTAGATTTAAAAGAGAAGTAAAACTTTCATTATTCATGGACATTACAATTGTGAGCATCGAAAACTCAAATCTACTGAGAGACTCTTAGAATTTAAATGTTAACTAAGCACATTTTCTTTATTCTGTATCCTGCTTTTGTTTTGGTCTTCCAAGAAGCAAACACCAAGACAGAATGAAATGTATGAGAATTATATGAGGGGAAATGCCTTTGTTACAGGAAATAGAGGGGGAGATGTAAAAGGGTGGGTGAGAGGTCAGAAAGGGGGATAATGTTGGGTGAAAGTATCTTAGAAAATTCTGCAAAGCCGTCAGTGAGTCCTTGAACAAAAGGCAAAAGACAAAGTGATCCTTTCTTTCCCAAGAACTGGTCTGCCTTTGTATCTCTGATGTATTCTATTATGACACAGTTTCTGTGCAAACGGGTGATGGATTTCAAAGCTGGAATGGCCTTTGTCATTTATACTCCCTACAAAAGAGGGTCAGCAAGGCATATTCTCATGACTGTCACATCCTAGTGTAACAATACTGACACAGAATTTTAATTTATATGATAATATTGCCATAGTGACTTATATTTGCTAGCATGTATATGGTACATAGTTTTCATGCCTTTTATTTTAGATGTGTCTCTCATAAGAACACCATTTTAAAACAATTTTTATTTTCCTCTGAGAGTCAAACTTATTCTGATTTATATGGATTATTGATATGCTTGGAATTACTCTTTCTGACTTTATATTTTTAGTCTTTACAATGATTTCTTTCTCTTCTCTTTCCTCTTTTCTGCCTTAATCTCTTTCAACAGTTTCATTTCCTTGTTGTTTAAACCCCCATGTTGATTTCTATCGATAATTTTTTTTCTAGTGGTATTTAATAGTTGAGCAGATATATTTACATTTAATCAGCAATGCCTCCAAAGTAGAATCAAATGACAGAATATTTGTAGATCTTTACATTCAATAATTGAGATGTAACAAGAAAATCATGAGATTCAGGACCCTGCCATAGGAATAGAATATTTCTATAAACTGTGGATGGTCTTTTATTTTGTTTTAATAAGAAGAGTTTAGATAAACTCAGAATGTAGGTATACAATCCTATTTGGCTCAGAAACAATTACTTTACACTGTCATAACAAATAGATTGGGAAGAGGAGATTCATGACCTTCATCTTGTCTCTAAATATATCTTCTGCTTAAAAAGAAAACTTCTCAAACTAGCATAATTTTCTAAATATTTGTAGAGTTAATGGTGTGTACATTACAAAAAATGATTAATAATCTTAAAAATATACTTAAATACTCAAAACAATGAAGATACAGTAATCATTTACATCCAGCTAATGCATGACCCTTTGGTTCATATGACAAGGTTCAAAGAATGTACCTTTTTTCTCTTCTAAATACCTGGAAAATAATAATGTCAAGTTGCAAACCTAAAAATTGCACCAAGGAGAACAACTACCACAATGCAATTAAAAAAGTTGTCATATATTCTTTCTGTGTGGGTGGTCTCTAAGCATTGGATCTGTTCTTGACATTTTGTGCCAGGTAGGAGCACTGTTTTAAAATGTCATCTTCTAATTATTGAGATAAATTGTCAGATTACTCCCTTTTGATACCCCCTTAATTTCTCCATTATGATTTTTTAACATTTTCTATTTACTTCCATTGTTGTTCTTGTGAATTATAAGGTGTACAACTCTTAGATTCCTCAAATTTTATATTCAAAGAATTGGAGACTAGAATTGGCAAACAGACAGTATCTAAGTATGGTCTTTAGGAGGGAGGATGCCTTTCATTCTAACACAATTATTACATCTTCTGAAAACCAGTATTATAACATCTAGAAAGCAACGCCAATACAAACAATACCAAACTAGCTTTCATATTACATACAAATTCTCTGTCCATGAACTCAACAGGATATATTGAGTAACTACTACATGCAATGTACTATGTAATTATTTGAGTTATAAAAACGACCTGTGATTCAAACTTTGATATGCAAAAGTAGTTGCAAAATATGATTTTGACTATAGTTGCACAAAATCTGAAAAGTTTAAAACAGAAAAGAATCAGTATAGCACAAAGTACTACATTGAGAACATTTCATTAATTGGTAGAAGTATAACTACAGTCTACATATAATTTCTAAGACTCCGTATGCATCAAGAGCCTAGTAGTAAGATGGTAAATTCTAGATAAATATTGGGATGAAGTCAATTGACAGTTTAACAGTTTCTTACTGAAAGAACATAATTTCGTATCTTTAAAGGAACATAATTTGAGACCTATTGATCTTAAATATTTTCTCTTTTGAATAATTTTACATTTTTCTAGAAAGTATAGTTATGTTGATGGTTTTCATTTCTAGGATTTTTTTAAAAATTATTTTTTCTGTTGTCATAATAGCTCTGAGTATTAGAAATCTATTTTTCCCACTTGTAATATTTCAAGTTGCCATTAGGAGTAAGTGCAAAGAAAAAAAAGGAAACATATTGAATAGTATTGCTTTTTAGTGATTCTAAATATGAGTGTGAAATTTCCTTTTTTTGATCCATTGAATTTTGGCAAGGCAGTTTTACCTGTGTATATTTATTCAGTGGTAACTCCATGATATATTTAAAAAGAAGTATCTTAAAATCTTTTAGAGTCCCTAACCATTTTAAGACTTGTTTTAAAAAATAATAGTGAAACCTAACATTTTAGTTACAATAAATGGAAACACGAATACTTTGCTTATGATATCATGTTTTGTCTTTTTTTTTGATAATTTTTTTACCTGTTTGAAAGAATGTGACATAGAATTTTTTCCAGATGATTTTCTGCTCAGGGATCTGAAGCCATGTAATTTCACTGTAATTCTTATATTAGTCAGTCAGAAATCTTGCAACAAATTTAATCCATGACTACCAATGGGATGGGTCAGCTGCTGTCTGTATTTTTGTTTTGTTTTGCTTTTAGCTTTTCAAATGTAACTTAAATTGATCTTTCAAGGAGACTTTGCCTTATTTTAATCTCTCCTAAAATTAGAAAACAAAAAGCAAGTAGACATACACATGTTAAAGAATTGTTGCGAAGCCTTAATTCCATAGTTTATGTACTCTCCCTCAGTGACTTTTATAGAAAATATTATAATTTTCATCTTATTATACTCTCTTTAACATAAATTTTACTTTAATTTTATTTTGATATATGATGATTTATATTTGTAACAAGTTTTGGTTAAACTCATAACTTTTGCTTTCACAATTTTTCTTCAGTAATTTATTTATTTGTGATTGAACAAAAGTATATTAAATATGAATTTGGTTCCTTGATTCATGCTTAATTACTTGTCTAGATGACATTTCATAAATAATTTATGCATACTCTTCTTCATATAATTCTTTATTCATATATATTCACTAAACCAAGTTTTTATGTAATTTTGGAACAGTATCACAGATGGGAAAAGTGCTACAGTCAGAAGACCTATGGTTAAATCTTTGCTATATCTTTTGAAGTTATTATTGTTAATATTATCACTATGGTGTCTAAATGATGTTGTTGATCCTTGTTTTGATGGATTACATTTTATTTTTATTTATATGTCCTTATATTTATATGTCATATATTTATATGTCAGATATGTCATTTACCATTTCATCGGTAAATGAAACTAGTACACATTTGTTCTTCATATTGTCATTATTACTATTATTGTTATCAAAGAGATAGTTATCAATATCACATATTCTGCAGTTACAGAAATAAGGTCTATCTGTAAGGCCAGAGGAGTTTGGGAGTCAAATAAAAGTAACTATTTCAAGCAGTTATTAATGTAGAGTACTAAGTAACAGAGAGAGCATGAAGAATGGTTCACTCTAGAATTGTAACTTGGAAGGCATAAGCAATATTTAGTAAAAGAGCAAATGGTTGAAGTAATAAAGAATAAATCTCCTTATGAACACATGCTTGGTTGACTTAAAATATCTGTACTGAAACCAGTCAACAAAATGTGATTGAAGGACAATTTCACAATGAAATATAATAAATATAATTCTTGATGTTCAATTCATGGTTTGATTGGATTAGATCATAGGAAATATGTCTTACGCTTGTAAATTATAAAGAGATCAGTGAAAAGAGGCAACGGCTGGACCAGATACCTTCCATTAAAGCAAATATTAAAGCAAGATGAGCCAGACTACTAGTGAACAGAATTTCAAACGAATTAAGATCTGGCAATGTTAAGCAACAGTATTTACTTGATTTTTAAAATTTCAGACATGCTGCTGCCTTAATCTATGATTTCTTAAAATATTAGTTATATACCATTAACTAGTTTACATGCCTCATAGACCCTATTATTCTCCATTGCAGCACCCTTTTCATCTCTTTTACATTTGCACTTACTTATTTGTTCTGGCTAATTTTTGCATTTCAACCATACTGTACAATTTAAGGCCAGGGATTATGTCTATCATGTGAATACCTAATGTGGTGCTTGATACTTTACAGCTATTCAAATATTAATTGTGTGAAAGAATTGAGCAATTTACTATTGATAATCTGAATATTACTTGCCATATACTACACCCTACTAATATATTATTGCATACCTTATAGTCAAAATATATTTTATACAATGATAACTTTGGTTTTTGCTATTCTTTATACAAACCTATAAAGAAACAAACATGATGACAAAACTTTCCTTAGCTATATACCCCACAGGCATATGACCAAAGATTTAAAAGCTGTAGATATTTAATGTTACTTATATACTGTTTGGTGTGATATTTCAATTTTCCATTCAGCCAAATATTAGTACAGGGATTAATTATTGAAACCAACATCAACTATGATGCTCCAGCTGCTTTGGTACATTAAACACCAGATGCCTATAGGTGACTTCATTAGAAAGGATGGAATGGATACACTTTCACTACAGCATCAGCTAAATGAAATTTGCATCCTTACTACCTTTAATTAGCATAATGTCTATTCTTTTTTTTTAAACATCTTTATTGGAGTATAATTGGTTTACAGTGGTGTGTTAGTTTCTGCTGGATAACAAAGTGAATCAACTTTAATTACGATAAATTTAACAACCACTCTGAGTCTTTATTATTTTTAGAAGATTAAGTGAAGGAAGAAGCTACTCAGTGTTTAGTATTTAAAAATTGTGCTATACAGAAATAATCTGACTCGTGTAAAAGAGTGATTTTAAAACTAAAACTGTTTTCTTAGAAATTTGAATTTTGAAAAGTAAGTTTTGATGCCAAAATTTAGTCAATCTGATCTTAGATATTTTTTGTCTTTGACTTTCAATAAACTGGTATACAGTCAATATTTTGTTTTATTGGATCTGGATAAAATTGTATTCTCTTTGCATAGTCTGATCCTAAGCACAAATAAAGAGGAATCAAACTGAGTTTCACAGTCAGTATTCAGTAAGTATAATATCTGTCAATTAAATCCACATTTTATGTCTTCAGAATCAGAGACTGCTCAGATAAAGCAATCAGAATTGCTTTAGTTTTGGCATTAAAAAATCTACGTAAGTGTCTGAATTATCTTTTTTTTACAATTCTATTGACCCTAACTTTGCCTTACAATATTCTTTATAGCAGTTTCTCAAGCTATCAAATTTATGCAGTTGTCATTACCACAGTTTTACTGATAGGCAAACGGAAAATCAGTGTTTTATTTAAGTGATTTACTTAGATTTTGCACAGTGATTTACTCAAAGATATGAAGGGACTGGATAAGAACCGTATCATCCTCACTCCCCTACCTCTAATGTTTTTCTAGTAAATAAACTTTGAAAGACCTTTAAAAAACTAACAACTAGATTTTGGTGGTTTGTTTAAAATACATCATAACTGGTATGTACAATAGTGATACTGTCAAATTGTCTAATTTGATTTGGGAGAACATGTATCATAATGAGTCAAAAGTGAATAGATCAACTTTAATCTTGTAGCAGAATAGAAAAGGCAAGCGAATTTGAATTTTTTCATGGCATTCTGGGGTATATACTCTCTGATCCTGAGAGCATCTTGCCAGACAACTGGACTAAGATCTAGTACACTGGTTATAATTGCCAATACATTGTACAAAGCCAATATGAAAAAGATATTAGAAAATAAAGAGAATGCCTCCAAAACACTTGTCCCAGAACTTGAACTTATGACCTCAGAATCACAGAGAACTTAATGGGTAAACATATGTGAAACTTCTCCAAAATGAGGCATTAGTGACTGGCATGCTGTCTTAGGATCAGATTAGACTTCACCTCTTCCAAGAAATCTTCCCTGACCTACAGAATGTTTCATTCTCTTTTGAGCTACCCTACCAAACTGTTTCTCTCTAGCATGGCTTTTATCACATAATATTGGCCTTTTTTTCCTTAAGAGTAGTAGCTGAGACCCATAATAGTTCAGTTTCTGGCCTATGGTAGACACTCAGTACATGTTCCCTAAAAGAATGACTAAACAATTAAATGAATTTAATTTATTCAGAAGAAAAAAAATTTTAAGTGTGAGAATGAGTTACTTAGTCTATATTTGGGGGATACATATGTCAACCAGTTCAGAATTAAGATAAGATCCAATTGCCTCAGATTCTAAATTAGAAAATAACTCAGAAGGTTCTGGAGATTCTTAAGACCCAGATGTGGACATAAAATTTGATAGAGTAGGAGAAAAAATCTTTGAAACTCACTTAGGGTATTGATATGACCAACTTCAAAGAATAAAGGGACCCCCAAAACTGGCTGTAGAGAAAATCTGGAATTCAGATGTAGAGATAGGTAAACCCAGGAGGACTTTTGTAAAGACAAATGATATATCAATATTTTAAATTGCTGCTTTAGGATTAGGATCAATTTCATACTTAACTTTTCAGAGAAAACTGTTGGAAACAGCCCAAGCATCTGAAAGTAACTATAGTTTCATGAGATTAAATACAGAAATATACTTAAATCTAATATAAAAGTTTAAATATATATCCTCATGTATGTATATATTATGAACACAATACTGGATTGATGTTTACTTGTTTTTTGGGGTTTTTTTTTTAGCTGTTCTGTCTGGTGTATCAACGTACCATTAGAAAAGCAAAAGGAAAGAGTCAAACTGGTGCTCTCTCTCCTAGAATTAGGATTAAATGTCTAAGGGTTTCTCTAAACCAAATGAAATCATTGTTTACACATTAATCATAGCTGGTATGCCAAAGAATTACCAGGAATTACCACTGGTATTCTAAAATTTCACTGGAAAACTATTATAATAAAAAATATTTGTATAAATCATTAATTCTATTATGAAGCAAGTCTGAGGTTCATATCTATTGTGATGTATGATTTCATATAATTAATTAAAGTTTATAAATTTTCACTTTTAGAACAGTTTGAAATACTTTGCATACAATGGGTTTTGTCTATCAGACTTTTATTTTCCTCTGAAATGAGCACTAAATATTGAAAACATTGCTTTGTTTTTAAAATCATGTTATTTAGTCATGAAATTTAATATTTGAACTGTATTTTAGATCTCTTCAAATACAAGAATATGACACCATCACAATTATTTATGATAAAATGTATGCATTAAATGAAATGGAAAAACACTGAACTAGGTTAGCTAAAGTTATATAATGGAAATAAGTCACCAAGCTAGAAAAATGAGACAAAATAAATAAAACACATTTGGAAAATGGATCTTTGATCAAGTGCTAAAAGCAGTCATTTTAATTTCTTCAGAGAAAACAAAACTGATTTTAGATGGTTCAGAATGTATTTACCCTACAATTTACTTTATAATTTAAAAGCATTTGAGGGTGATTTATGATAGAATCTGTGATCCGTAGCAAAATTGAGAGTTCAAGATTTGACATTTTCCTGCTTAAACTCTTTCATACCACTAACTCATTTATGTAGCACTTACTTATTGTCACATCCTATGGTAGGTTCATTACACTCATAATGATAACAGGTAGGTATTTTTATCCCAATTGCATAAGGAAAAAAGTGAGTTTCAGAGAAATTGGGTAACTTTCCCAAGGTAGCATGTTTAACACATGGGAGAGTTAGAATTTGAATGTAGGAAATTTTGGCTTCAAACTTAAGGCCCTTCTCTCTCTACCAAACTGCTTTTCTGTTCAATATCATACCTTACTATTTTTCATTCCCAGCTCACTTTCCACTATAGCAGTATAAAAATAGACCAGTTTTCTGAAAATTCCATGATGTTTCTTACCTACTCTCTCTTATACCTCTCATACATTACTCATTTTCTCTCTCTTTTTTTTTTTTTTAGTTTTTGTTTATATTGAAGTTCCTTCTACTTTTAAATACCTGGTAAACTATTTTTCTTAAAAAGTATCATCGTATTAAAGATTCCCCCCAAATCCCTTGCTGACCAACACCATTCTCCTCAAAGGGTCGTTTGCTCTCTATTTAACCTTTGTACCTTCTGTGTTCTCTGTACTTAGTATGTATGCAATTTTTGTATATTTATATGTATATATAAATTTTCTAATGTGTTGGCTTCTTCAGAGATTATGCCATAGTATACTTGTATATGAATTCCTAGTGCCTAGAACATTGTCTGATGCATAATAGGTGCTGAATAAATATTGAACTAAAATAAAAGGCATTAGCTTTTTACACAATCCTATTTATAAAGGCAAGAGGCCAAATCTGGATGGATGATGAGAATATCATTGTTTTTGTCCTTAGATGACTGGAATTATGAGTAGAATATTTTAAATTTGGATATTTTATAAAAGGATACTAAACTTGAAATCAGAAGACCTAAATAAATTCTTTCTTTTTCATGTACAAGCAATGAAAAATTAGGTATTTAATTTCTCTCGAAGCTTTAATTATCCTCTAAAGTGTGGCTTATACAACTTTTTTTATATCACATAGTTATTTTGAGGAATCAAATGAAAATGGAATAATGCATATGATAACACTTGCAAACTGCAAACCATTAAATGTGACGTTCCTTTTATTATTTCAGAGAGAGAAAGTGACCTAAGGAAGATTAGCAAAATATAGTAGGTCTGCCAGTCTAGTGATTTAGTAGAGTTAGGTGCCATGGACTATTTTAACTGAATTTGTGGGTAAGCCTTCCAAACATTCAAAGGTGAAGTTTGTCATCAATGAACTGTAGTTAACCCAAGATGTAGTTGTGAGTGGCATGCTGTAGACTAAATTTAGTCTTCATCTGTTTAGGAATTACATTTGAAATTAAAATGAAATATAGAAATCATGAATGTTGAAGTTATTCTCTCTCCACTTCCAAAACTGTTCCATCAAAAAGTGATGAAGTTTTTGAGAAAAGTAAAAAAAATAAAATATAGTTAGAATAATTTAGGATTACTCTATACCATATCCTCTTGTGGCTCTTCAGAATCACATATTTAATTTAAATATTTGTTCCTTTATAAGTTTAGTACTTTCAGAAATTATCAGCTTTATTTTCAGCAATTTCAACCCAAGTTACTATTTTACAGAAAGCTCTTTGGGAAAAATCTGTCCTAGATATTTTTAGCAAATGAATAGGGAAGTAAAAGAAGAGGGACCCCAGATTTGAAGATCAAGAGTAACTTAAAATTTGTCTCCAGCTAGATATTCAAATTAAGAAGGAGGAAATAGTAAGATCTCTACTTAGAACTGTTCCACTGAGGATGCTTCATTTTTTAGAGCAGTAATGAAAGTAGCCAAGTGTTCTGTCAATCAAGTATATTCAGCAGAGTTATCTCAAATTCTAGGCAAGCCAAGAGCCATACATTTTGTGAATATATTCTTCTTTTGATTACTGCTTTCCTCATGGATGAAAAGAAGCTGTGTGCTGGTACTCAATGGTACTTTAGGGGCTAAGAGAGAGCACATTGTTGCACAGCCAATATTTAATAAAGATATGTACCCTCAGGGAATAGCTTTGTTACATATTAATCCAAAAGTAAGCAAAGACTGTCAATACCTCTTTAAAAGCAGAATTAATTCATGATTAATTATGGACTTAATTCCAGATTATGGAATTCTTGTTTGTCATTTACAAGAAAACCCATGAGCAAGCACTATTCGTAGACTTGAAAAAAATGCAGTTGATATTAAAACGACAATTCAGAAGTCTAATATTTAGGTAAAATATTCAGATTCTATGCCTACAATAAGCTTGAAAACTTACTAGACAAGGTGACATGACATTGAGTACTTCTGCAAAATCCAGTTTGAGAAATATTATAAACTACTATTTTGAGATTTATATTATTTATAATCAATTTTATAGGTGAAAAACATACTTTGATTTAGACTTTGTATGCTTTTCTAAAGGAATTCAAAACTGAATTCAAAATTCAGTTTGAGAAATATTATAAACTACTATTTTGAGATTTATATTATTTATAATCAATTTGATAGGTGAAAAACATACTTTGATTTAGACTTTGTATGCTTTTCTAAAGGAATTCAAAACCTGTTGAAGGATAAAAGAAAACATCTGGAAAAAAGAGACAGAATAGAAGCTGGAAAAAATTAAAATAATTCTAAGCTTTGAGGAAAGTTCTAGAAGGAATGATTAAAGAAATGCCATCTTGAAAAATAATGGTAGTCATTAAATATAGACAAGATTTTATTTAAAACACATGTTAATAGGACACAAGTTGAATAATAAATAAGAGTAATGCACATGTTCACTTATAAATATTTATTGGTGTCCATTATTCCAAGAACTTTCTTAGCTTCTGTGAACACAAGTATAAAACAAAAACAAAGAAATTGAAATCTTTGTCCTCATGGAGTTTACATTCTAGCTAGGGAGAGTAATTGACAAATAACTAAAACATAAAAACAAAGAAAAATAGAAGGTTGTAAGGCATGCCTGGGGTGATGGAAGTTATCATTTAAATAGGGTAACCGTGGAAACCCTACTGTAAAGAGGGTTTCAAAGAACTGAAGGAAGAGAGAAAGGAATTGAGGTAGATATCTTGGAAAAGACCATTGGAAAGGACTCATACATGTACTTTACCTTGATTTTAGTGCTGCTTTCAATGAAGTCTCATATAAAGTTTAGATATTTAAGATGATTAAATGGTTATAATTATAAATGAAAAATATGCTCTCAAAGTGTTAATGAAATGATGTCAGCTTGTAGTACAGTGTATACCAAAGATTCTGCCCTCCAATCTGTACTCTTCAGTAGTCAATAATTGAAATCAGGATATATAAAGCATACTTCGCAAGTATGTAGACAAGTAAAAAATGGTAAGGTTAGTTAATCCTACATGGATAAATTTTACTTCTAAAGAAAATTTGTCTACACCAACAGAAATGAACTTGGCAAACATGAATATTAGATCTTGTATTTGGTGAGAGAATCAGTTTTATAAGTGCAGGATTATTGGGACCTGGCTAAACAGAAACTATTTAAAGTACTAGAAAAATTTTGGGGCTTCCCTGGTGGCGCAGTGGTTGAGAGTCCGCCTGCCGATGCAGGGGACACGGGTTCGTGCCCCAGTCCGGGAAGATCCCACATGCCGCAGAGCGGCTGGGCCTGTGAGCCATGGCCGCTGAGCCTGTGGGTCTGGAGCCTGTGCTCCGCAACGGGAGAGGCCACAACAGTGAGAGGGCCGTGTACCGCAAAAAAAAAAATTTAAAAAAATACTAGAAATTTTTGGTTGACCACAAGCTCAATCTCCTACAGAGTTCATATTGGGGTAAAAGATAGTTATATTAAATTAGGATTTGCTCTACTGAAGAAAATATTGCTCCGCAACGGGAGAGGCCACAACAGTGAGAGGCCTGTGTACTGCAAAAAAAAAAAAAAATTTTTTAATAAAAAAAAATAAAATACTAGAAATTTTTGATTGACCACAAGCTCAATCTCCTACAGAGTTCATATTGGGGTAAAAGATAGTTATATTAAATTAGGATTTGCTCTACTGAAGAAAATAATTCAGTCATTGTTTTTTGTAGTGTTTATTATGTCAGAAACAGTATGTTTAATGTTAAGAAAGGTATTGTAAGGGGGCACTAAAATATTGATGTTAATCTAGAAAGGAACAGTAACCCTAGAGGAAGATTTAAAACTTTACATATGGTCTCCCACATACATTTAATACAGATGATAGTCTTGATTTAGAATCTCAGAAGTGTCCATGTCCTCAATGGTCTTTTTTAGGCTGGTCAGGAGAGAGGTATTTATGCCATTCAGTTCTAGACATTGCTTTTAATTAATAAATTGGGATTTGCTAGACAAGCCCAGTAGGAAAAGGCTTGTGAAAGTTTATCTCCACACATAAGGCATTGTTTCGGAAAAAGGTGTGGAAGTAAGACAATGAAGATCACTAAGAGAGGACTTTGAGGGGATAATTCAAAGAAAAATAAAGAAAACAAGTAAATATGGGTGGAAGATTGTGTAAGAACACTTTGGAGACTATTTTTAATTGTTTTTAAAAATTATCTATCTATGTTTGGCTGTGTTGTGTCTTCGTTGCTGCGTGCAGGTTTTGTCTAGTTGTGGGGAGCTGGGGCTACTCTTCCTTGTGGTGCACAGGCTTTAGGTATTTATGCCATTCAGTTCTAGACATTGCTTTTAATTAATAAATTGGGATTTGCTAGACAAGCCCAGTAGGAAAAGACTTGTGAAAGTTTATCTCCACACATAAGGCATTGTTTCGGAAAAAGGTGTGGAAGTAAGACAATGAAGATCACTAAGAGAGGACTTTGAGGGGATAATTCAAAGAAAAATAAAGAAAACAAGTAAATATGGGTGGAAGATTGTGTAAGAACACTTTGGAGACTATTTTTAATTTTTTTTAAAATTATCTATCTATGTTTGGCTGTGCTGTGTCTTCGTTGATGCGTGCAGGTTTTGTCTAGTTGCGGGGAGCTGGGGCTACTCTTCCTTGTTGTGCACAGGCTTCTCATTGCAGTGGCTTCTCTTTGTTGTGGAGCACGGGCTCTAGGCGTACACTCTTCAGTAGTTGTGGCACACAGGTTCAGAAGTTGTGGCACACGGGCTTAGTTGCTCCACGGCATGTGGGATCTTCCCAGACCAGGGCTCAAACTCGTGTCCCCTGCATTGGCAGGTGGATTCTTAACCACGGTGCCACCAGGGAAGTCCCTATTTTTAATTTTTAAAGTAAAGATTTCAACTGAATTCATGGTAAAATGGAAAATTATTACAGAACTTTCAGGAATGGCATGAAGTCAAACAATGAGTAGCAAACTGAAGAAAAAAGTTGCAGATTTCCATGTCTAGAAAGGGCCCCATGGAAAGAAACTACAAGCAGTCTCTAGATGCCTGGCTGATGGTCATGAAGAAAGCAGAGACCTCAGTCCTACAATCACAAGAAATAAATTCAGCCAGCAACCTGAGGGACCTTGAAGTGGATTATTCCTTGCTCTAGATTTCAGATGGTTGTGACTTTGTTAAATTAACTTTTGTTAGGTAGAGCCCTGGGGTGTTGATAATGAGCCATGGGTCAACAAAAGACTACCAGGGAAAGTGAAATAGAGAAGTTTTTTTACAGGTTCTGCAGAAGGTACACAGCACACCTCCAGGGGCCATAAAGGGAGGTCAAGGCAGGGTGCAGGCAGAGGGAGCACCTCAGGACCTGGGGCACACACTCTGTCAGGGTCCATGGGGTGGAGTGTTTTGGGGTTCCCCTGCTAAGGCTGGAATAGTCACCTCAAACCAAAAAGAGTGGGGTTTTGTTAAGCTTTGATAGAGCTTTATCAAAGGAGTGGACAAGGGGAAGTCCTGGGAGATGGGGTAGAGTTCTTACCACAAAGAAATCTGGGGAGTTTATCAGGAACTTACAGTTACTTGGGACTCTGGGGGGCTGTTAGCTAAGGTATGTGCTCCAGAGAGGGGCTCATATCAGTTCAAGGTCCCTGCAGGCCACTTTGCCACACAAATGGATGTCAAGGTAACAATATCATGGAGTAGCTGAGCTAAACCCTCAACATAGATTATACTGCAGCCTGATGGAAGTCTTGATATCAGTCTTGGTCTAGCTTCCAGATTGCTGTGACTAAGCTGAGAAAAAGACACAGCTGAACTATGCCTGTACTCCTGACCATGGAAGCTATGAAAGAATAGCCATGTGTTGTTTTAAGCTTCTAAATTTATGGTAATTTTTTATTTAGCAGTGGAAATAAAAGCCATTCAAACAATTTTAATAGCAAGGTGGTGTGGTGTAGTTATATAACCTATGTCAAACCAAATAAAATTACCTTAGCCAGAGAAGAAAATATTTAGAGATGGACATATGAATCAAGCCGAGTTGATCAAAATTCTCTTTAAGATATTTTTGCTAGAGCAGACAGATGTTTTTCTGCTAAAGCTTTCTATGCCAGTCATCATGCTACCTGCAAAGAGAGAAAATCTGAAAATATTATATTTCGTCTCTATAGCTATGTATAAAGAGCTTCTGATCAGTTGCACACCTTAGAATTCCATAGCTGCATAAGAAATATGATTTGCCAATGAAAGAGTAATGCCTAATACAAAGACTAAATATTAAGCCTCTTATCCTGTCCTAGTATATCCTTCCTAATAACTAAATTCTGGCTGACTGTATATCTATATCTATATCTATATCTATGCTATTTACCAAGCACATCACTTACACTTTTGTATCTTTGCTCACAGTTTGTTTCACCGAAATATACTCCCCTTTTTATATCCAAACTTATCCATTCTCCAATGATCTGAGTTGAACTTGCCTGTCAAGAGAATGTCTTTGCTTCAAAATAAATTCTTAGAATAATTTTACCTTGGTCATGCAAATTAAATTCCTCTTTTGGAATTTAGTAAAAAACGTCTCTCTGACTTAGTTGCATGATCATTGTTTTATAACTTCTCCAAGCTTATTTAAAATGAATGTATTTTCTGTTTATAGGCTTGCTTTTTTAAAAAAAATCATTTCTAACTACTGTTTATGGGCTTTCAGGTCTAATGTAAAACATACCATCATTTACATTTAAAAAATATCATTTGTAATTAATGCTGATATTTTTAAAGGGATTACATTTGAAATACGTTTAAATATGTGATTATAAATAATAGTTTTAAACAAATGAAATGCTACCATCTTGGCTTTCGAGAATGAAGAATCTACCATCAACTATGCTACTGGAATGGAGCGTAGATACCTCTTCTCACTTTCACTACTCACTACACTCTGATACTGATCAGGAGGATCCTGGGACACAGGTATTGAACGCATAATGTACTCTCAAAATTCTGAAGGAAACACTGAATTTGACACGTTTGATATGTAGCTAACAATCTATACATCTCATAGTTTCATACTTGTATAAATTTCTGCTTCAGTCTCTAGACTGTAAATACCATTCTGGGGCAGGGGTATGATATATACCTTGGTATACTCGTCCTCTCAGCTGTGACCCAGCAATAAGCACTTTGTTTTTACTCAGCACAACTTTGGTACTGAAAGTGAACTAAGGAAGCAGTCGGGACAGCTCAGGACTGAAGCCCGGTAAAAATGCTTCCTCTTGGCAGTAGCATATGGGGCTTGCCATGAAGTTAATAATAACAGTGAACTAACCTGCTGAGGAACAGGACAGAAAAGAAAAAGTTATGTGATGACAGCTTTGTAATGCACATGCATACTGATATTTTAAAGTCAAAGTTGAAGACCTTACTTGACTGACATATATTTAACTTTACTATGAAGTATGCTCTGTAAAGGTAAGAACTTTGTAGATAGTGTTCACTCATCTATCCTCAGCATCTATTCTTGGCATGTATTAGTGATTAATATTGACAAAATGGATTAATGGATCAATTATTATGTCAATGATTTGAAATATGAATTTGAAGATAAGTTGCTAAATATGTGTTCCTTGTTACCTGAACTTCTGGATGTCATGGAAAGCAACAAAACCCAATTTGAAGAGCATCTACTTATATTTATTTGAAAAAACTCTAGGTTTATATTAAGAAAGGTTCACTCTTTACCCCTGAATTCTGACGTTTTTATATCTACATTCCACTTAGTCTTCAAACATAACATGTCCAATCTTAAGATCGTCATATTTTGCTCAAAATAGTTTGTCCCTCTTGTCTTCCTCATACTATTGAGGCACTACAATTTTTCTAGCCATCAAAACCTGCAAACGTAAGGTAATTTTCAAATGTCTTCTTGCTCCATCATATCTGATTAATTGTCTTAGACTTCGAGTACCTTGTTGAACACATTTATTTTGATAACAACCCAATTACACATGGTAGAACTCAGTCTACAGATGGGAAGATGGTGAGTGACTTACCCAAGAAGTGTTTAAGTAACCATTATTCAGGCCCAGATTTATTTCCACTTTCCTCATTAGCTCTTTCTATAGCATTCATTCTCATATTTTACTTGTTTTCTGTTATCTAGTAATGCACATGTCCTGTATTTTACATCTGGTGTTGTAGTTGAATTGTTTCACTTGTGCTTATATTTCCTCAGAAATAGTAAGCTCTCTGATGTCTCAGACTAAGGGCTGTCTCTGGCCACCCCTGAAAAGTGAATAACTGCAGCATTTCCTTTTGCTACATTCTTGGGGGCAATTACCACTCTCATTTTGAAGCAGCCCATGATCATAGAGAAATCCCTAGTAGGTGTTTGTAAGGTTCTATTTTAAGTTTCTCCAGTGCAGTGAATATGTATTTCAAGAATAGTTCTAGCTATTAGACTGAGGTACATTATCACTAATCCCCATGAACTCACAGTTAAAGTGAAAAACATGCAAGGAAATAGCAATTTCAAGAGAATCTGGTAGATGTACATCATGGGTCCTATGATATCTATAAGGAATACCAAACCTAATGTGGAGATGTCTTGAAAGCCTTTTGGCAGGGGGAGGGACTCATTTTAATTGAGATAAATTCATGTAACAAAAAATTCACCATTTTAACCATTTTAACTGTAGAATTCAATGGTGTGTAGTAAACTCACAAAGTTGTACAACTATCACCGTTATCTAATTCCAGAAAATTTTAATCAACCCAAGGAAACTCCATACCCATTAAGAAGCCATTGCTCATTTCCCCCTCCCCCTACACCCTCAGAAACCAAAATCTATTTTTTGTCTCAATGGATTTGCTTAATCTGGACATTTCATATAAATAGAAACATACAAATATATTAATCTTTGTCTAGTAAGCTCAGTGTTTGAGCTTCCTTAGGGACAGTTTCTATCTATTGCTTTTTTCTCTTCTGTATATGGGTCATACTTTCTTGTTTATTTGTATGCATCATATTTGTTGTAGAAAACTGATCATTTTTAATATGATAATGTGACAACTCTGGAAATCAGATAATGCCCCCATCCCACTATATTTTCATTTCTTAGGACCCCATTTATACCCAGAGTTTCTTTTATCACTTATATACACCTATATAATTTATATACAATTTCTATATTGAATACATTGAATACAATTCTGAATAATTAATTTTGTAAAGTCTTTATTCTTTGTCATGTGTGGCCACTAATTTCTCTATTTGGGTGGTTTAGTGGTCAGATTTGCTTAAATATCTAGAAACAATAAACTCCCAGTCTGCTGATGGCCTCTGCATGTTGGGCACGCCTTTAACACTCAGCCAGGCAGTTTACAACTCTTCCTTAGTCTGTACTTCCTCCCCATGTAGAGCATAAATGTCAGTCAGAGGTGACAGCTTAGAGCCTTCTTTCTTTCTTGAGCGTGTGCCCTACTCTGGGAATTCACATTGCCTTCTAGATTCCCAAGAATAACTTGGAGCTTTTAAAAACACCTATTACCTAAAGCATCTCATTCTCCAGGCTTTTCTCCCAAGCGTTTTGTTTAGTCAGTGATTTGTTCCAAATGTTATTCATTGTCCCAGACGGCAATGGCTATTACATCTCCCTATAAAGTTTTTGATAAATGCCCCAGATAGCTTCAGCACTGGGAGAGTTCCTATTGGGCAAGACAAAGGCAAATCCTTTGGAACTGGTCATCTAGGGAGCCATTAAAAAGGTCAAACAAACCATAATTTTGTTCCATCTGGTACTGGTACCTGAACAAGGGTTTTGGGTTGTTATCTTCAAAGACATTGCATAACTGGGGAATGTGAAGTAGAAACAGGGTAGATTAAAATGCCACAGGTTCTTTCCAAGTTTCTGATGGCTTTTATTACTTAAATATTACCCTCATTGCTGCAAGCTTTTGGTAATTTTCCCAAGTTCCTTAAAGGTTGACTCTGACAGTTTTTACACATTTTTCATTTCCTTTATGGAAGGAAGAATTTTGGGATTTCTTTGCCATTTTTGCTCACAACACTAGAAAAAACTTTTATAATAATATTACAACTAAGCTGCATTTGAACCAGCAGGAATTAGGTAGGAAAGGTAAGAGAAACAAACCACGTAGAGAGAGCATTGTGTTAAAAGGCCCAGAAGCAAAGGAGAATGGTGTGTGCTGGGAAATGGCCCTAATTCTGGGAGGCTAAATGATAGGGTGCAATTAAAAGTAAAAAGACATGCATTTTACAGGAGATAGGATGGAGACTGAGAGCTCCTTATGCCATAATACAATATTTGGACTTAATTTGGGCAATGTGGGCTTAATCATTTAATGCAGATTTGTTAAATCATTTCTGTAAACATTGCAGAGGATGGATAGCTTGAGAATAAACTTAGGCAAGGAATCTGGTAAAGAGGCTAATATAAAAGTCAAAAGCATAAGAGATGATGAACCAAATTAAGGATGTGACTGTTGAAATGGAGAGAATGTTTACATATTTAGTACTTAGAGACGAAGATAAGTAGGAGCTAAAATATATAAATATTCATCTCCAGTCGTTTCAATGAGTGGGGAGAGGGAAGGCATGACAGCAAGAAGGAAGGGTGGGGAAAATGTCTAGAATGATTCCGATATTTTGGCTTTGGAAACATGAGAGGAAACTGATACCATTCACTGAAATTAAGAATACTGACCATGACTGATGAACCTAGTGGCAGGGCAGGAATAAAGATGTAGACATAGAAAATGGACTTGAGGACACAGAGGGGAGGGGGAAGCTGGGGCGAAGTAAGAGTATCATTGACATATATACGCTACCGAATGTAAAATGGTTAGCTAGTGGGAAGCAGCAGCATAGCACAGGGAGATCAGCTCGGTGCTTTCCTATGACCTAGAGTGGTGGGAGGGAACCTAGGAAGGGTGGGAGGGAGGCTCAAGAGGGAGGGGATATGGGGATATAGGTATGCATATGGCTGATTCACTTTGTTGTACAACAGAAACTAACACAGTATTGTGAAGCAATTATACTCCAGTAAAGATCTATTTAAAAAAAAAAAAAACTGACCATGAAGTGAACTTGGAGAAGGAAAACTAAATAAATTCAGTTTGGACATTATGAAATCAAGTTGTCCATGAAACATACAAGGCCATATTCAGCAGACATTTAGAGACACAGGTTTGGTTCTCAAGGGGAAATTCGGCACTGCTGATGCAGATTTGGGATAGCCAAAGATGTATGGAAGTGATAAAAGAAATTCTGGGTATAAATAGTGTCCTAAGAAATAAAAATATAGGGAAAAGGCAGACAATTTATTAATAGTATTTCTAGTGAAATTACATCATAAACTGAGTCAATGAAAAAGATTATTCACAGTAAAGAACTGAATGAAGTTTAAATCACTCTTTCTTAGGTGTGTACCTTAACTTTACTATTAGAGAAGTTTTCTTATAGTAGTCCCAAAAATTTTTCTGACGGAAGACTAAGTCTGGAGGGAAAACTTTGTTCTAATAGTATAGAATCCAAAGTTATCATTTATATTGTAGAACAGTAAGCGATCTCAGAATCAACATTGTTTTTAATCTAGGTCATCAGTATGAGATGGGTTTTTTATGTTTTGTTTTTGAATTTGTTTTTTAATATCATCAGCTGCAAGAAAATTAAACTCTTCTAAGAAAATAAGCCAAGAGAATCCCAAAATATAATCAGGGAGAAAAATAAAATTGTTCTTGGGAAATCTGAGGTATAGTTATATCACCTGACATTAGCCTTATTTCCAAACTTAATCTATCCCAACATTAGAGATTTAAGAAACATAGCTACAGCCAAAGAAATAGCCCATGTTTTAACAAATAAGTAATTAATAATTTCTTCCTATTTTAATATTAGTTATTTGTGGATAGGGTCTCCACTTTAGATTTTTTTTTTAAATTGACATAATTAAATAGAGTAATATCACATATATAATACCAAATATTCTATATTTGAAAACAAACATATTACTTGTATTTTTAAAAGATTGCAATAATCAGTCACAATCACTGTTCAAAATGGGCAGCATCTGAAATTCTAATAAGGAGTTAACTAAGTTTTTCAGAAAAGGATTAGTTCAGTGTGAGTAGCTCCATTCATACAATGAGAATTTTTCAGTAAACATTTCATATATGGGTGAGGGGCAACAAACATATCTAGAAAGGTACAGATAGCAAATATTTTAGGCTTTGCAGTTCATCTCATCTTTTATAGCTACTCAAATCAGTCCTTGTAGTGCAAAAACAGCCATGGCCAATACATAAATGAATGAGCATGGATGTGTTAAAAGCAAACAAACTTATTTACAGATACTAAAATTTGATTTCCTATGATTTTTATGTGTCACACAATATCATAGTTTTGATTGTTTTCAGTATTGGGGATGAAAAATACTTCCTTACCTCAACATGCAAAATGAACCAAAACAGACAGAAGGCCACATTAGTCATTTGGGCTATCCTTTGCTGACCCCTGGTCTACAACTTAAAATTGACATGATTATTTCCTCACACTCTATACATATAAGCAGTTTATATACAGACTAAGATCAACTTTTCTGGACTCTGAAAAACCTAAGACTGGAGCAATGTGATTTTTTTCTTCATCATTCTGTTCCTTGTATTTGACGTAGAATAATAGATTTTTTTTGTTCTTATTGTGTTTCATAGGCTCAGAAAATGTTTTTTGGAATGACTGCATACATATATGACTGAATAAAAATATTAATGACATTTCTATTCTGGCAGGGCACTAGAAAGAGCCAAAATGACTCAGTTTTCTTTTCCCAGCATTTTTATGTAGCCACATTATAAGCAGCCCAGTTTCTTCACTGGTATTGACTTAACCCACAGTGTGTAAGGATAAACAGTTTTTAAAATTCCATACCCATTTCAGTGACCCACAAAAGAGCATTACAACAGAGTTTATCATAGAATAAATAAAGCACATTATTGGTTATACGCTTGCAAAGCTTAGGCATTTAAAGACTTGAGTGTTTTATAACTATAAAGCAGAATTATTTTAAATGTCATTATTTAATAAATATATATAAAGTAAAATAACTATTAATTTTAATTTTGGATAATAGTCTAAATATTTCAAAATTTGTTTTCCTTGCATCACATATTTAGTTGTGTTTTCCAGCTATTTAATTTTTCGGTTGGAAATAGTTTTTTAACAGAGCTTGATTTATTATAGCATAATGGTTGAGAGCATGGGGTCTGCAATTAAACTAATTAACTACAGTTTTTAGATCCACTCCTTACTAAGCATGTGACCTTGCACAAGTTACTTATCTGTGATTTATTTTCCTCTTTTTGCCTGGAGATAAAAATCCCTAGCTCATAGGATATTGATATTTAAAAGATTGAACATGTGCAAATTGCTTATAACAGTTTCTGGTACAGTTTTTGAAACGTTTTAAGAACTTACTACATGTGAACTTTTAACATATATTTAAATTAGACAATAAAATTTCATAAACACTTTTCTTAGTTATCTATTTCAACCTATCCAGCAAATATAATGTAGGAGAAAATAATTTGGAGACATTAAGGAAGATTTCAGACAAATTGGTTAATGCATTAAGAGTATATATTTTTAAAATAAATTTATTTATTTATTTATTTTCTTTCTTTATTTATGGCTGCAATGGGTCTTCATTGCTGCACGCAGGCTTTCTCTAGTTGCGGAGAGCGGGAGCTACTCTTGGTTGCGGTGCGCGGGCTTCTTATTGTGGTGGCTTCTCTTGTTGCAGAGCGTGGGCTCTAGGTGCTCAGGCTTCAGCAGTTGTGGCACACGGGCTCAGTAGTTGTGGCACACGGGCTTAGTTGCTTCGCAGCATGTGGGATCTTCCCAGACCAGGGCTTGAACCCGTGTTCCCTTCATTGGCAGGCGGATTCTTAACCACTGAACAACCAGGGAAGCCCAAGAATATATATATTTTTTAATCATATAAGTAACTGGCGTTGAAAATCAGAACTGAAGGAAACCTCCTACCATCAGAAAGCAGCTAAACGCACTGTGGAATTTTACCCCAGATCAGAGGAAAAACAGATTTCTTTTCCTTTTAGAAGGACATACTCCTATCCATCCATGGGCATGCATTTGTTTGTATCAAGTTTCTTTTACCTTCAGTTATTCTAAGTTAGAAGGAACATTTGTCTCCTTTTGATGTGAAAAAAAAATTCCCCTTTGGGTTAAGACTGCCTCTTCCTTGGCTGCAGAAGCATATTAATGAGAACAGTATTTATAAAAATGTAAATTATCTTATATCAATATCACTGTACTTAGCATGTGTAGTGATTTCAGAGGTGGATAGAATGAATACACTAACATGTCAAAATGGAAATAAAAGGGGAAAAATGAATTTCCATTAGAAATTATGACATCTTCTCAATGTGTAATAGTTGCCTATCACAGCATCCTGCACATCACAGAAGATCAATAATTACTTATTAAATTAATGAATAAATAGTGCCACTGATCTCCTGCAGTCTTCACAACTACACCCAATAAATAAAACTTTGCCTCACTTTTCAGTGCCTGGTGTTAAAGAGTACTTACTTTGATTGACAGATGTGGGTCAAAATGTGAGAAATTAAACAGGCTTTCTACAAATTAAGTTAGCCCAGGAACCATTTGCCATAAACAGATTAGGAGTTTGTACTGAATTTATCTCAAGTTGCCTGTTAAAAATCTTCGATAAAACCCTCATCATCATCTCACACTTAGAATAATTTAAGCAAGACCTGCCAAATCAATAGGTTCCTCCTGTTGATTTTTTTCCCAATAAACCCATGTAGTCATAGAAATACCTACTCATTCATTTTCTCTGTAAATCTCTTATTCTGCAGTAACTATGTATAAAGTCCTAGAATTTAAAAAAAATCAAATCTTATCTCTGAACATGAAAAAGTTTTAACATTTCTGAGGCTCAGATTTATCACCTGTTTAAAGGGAATGATATTGTCTTGTTCTAATAGGTGTTATGAAGTTTACACAGTGATGAAAACTAGAGCCTTGGGAATTCAAAGACTTTGGTTAGCATCCTGCCTCTTCTTCTTAACAACTGTAAGTCTTTGAGCAGTATTTCGACCTATGAACCTGAAATAGGAATAACATCTACTTTATATGCATCTAGAGTGAAAGGTGCACTTTCTGGCACACAGTAGGAACTAAATAAATAGTATCTACTAAAGAGCTTGGTGGAAAAGTTGGGCATATAAGGGAAAGTTGGACCTATAAATATGAGTGAAATAGCAAGGTTATATGCAGAATAATAAGAGCCTTATGTTCATAGAGTTGTCACAAAAGAAGGGAGTAACCAGTACTTTTGAAAGAGGAATTATTTACAATATGAGACAATTTAACGGAATTTTGAAAAATCAATAGGTTTTCACCTGATGGATATGGGTCGAAATGTATTCTATGAACAGGAAGAATGGTAGAGATTAAGAAGCAATGAGAGTTGGTATAATGATCTTAGACTGAATAGCAGTTTATCAGCCTTAATTGAACATTGAGTGGAAGTGGAGAAGAGGAAGAGAGGAGGGAGGGGGTAAATGTGTTTTTAGATGCAGGTAGGGACCATACCTTATGAGACACAATAAGAAATATGACTTTATTTTTACTGAGACAGAAAACAGACGAAGGTTTTGAACAAGGGAATTATCTAATCTCTGAAAAACTGTTGTGATTTATAATAAAATATATTTTTGTTCTTTGTCCCCTTTTCTGGCACATAGCTCCTTAAACCACTGGAATTTCCTAAGTGTTAAGAGACATGAAATATGTCTTATGTCAATGAGGTGATTTGGAGCCAATCTAAGTAGGCGAGCTGGTTGGTAGGAGAACAAACCATGTGATTAGAGGGCAGGAACTTTCAGTCCTATCCCCCTGATCTCCAGGGAGGGAGGGGAGAGGGACCAGAATTTGAATCAATAGCTAATGACCAATGGTTTAATCAACTATCCCTATCAAATAAAGCCTCTATATAAACCCAAAAGGACTGGGTTCAGAGAGCTTCCAGTTTGATGAACGTGTGGAGATTTGGAGAGAGTGGCTTTCCTGGAAGGGACATGAAGGCTAGGTGCCCTTTCACCGTATCTTGTCCTATATGTTTCTTCCATCTGGCTGTTGTTGAGTTATATATTTTTTATAATACATAAATAATCTTTTATAATAATCTAGTAAGTAAAATGTTCCTCTGAGTTCTGAGCTAGACTAGCAAATTAATCAAACCTGAGGAGAGGGTCATTGAAATTTCCAGTCTATAAACTGTTGGTCAGAAACACCAGTAATAACCTGGGTTTTCAACTCATATCTAAAGTCAAGAGAGAGGAGCATTCTCGTGGGGACTGAAGGCTTAACCTGTGGAATCTGAGCCTATCTCTGGAGAGATAGCCTCAGATTTGAGATGAATTGTAGGACACCCAGCTGGTGTCCGAGGATTGTTGCTGGCATAGGTAAACCTCCCCTCCCATGTAGAAATTGGGTGATCAGAACTTTTAACTGTTAGTGGCCAAGTGGTTCCCAACCAGCAGTGCAGGGGCAACTTCTAGGTTCTAGGCAGACTCACTACAATTACATAGATTCAGCTGATGAGAAGACAATGAAACTAAGTAGATTACTCACAGAATACAGCAGGTAGCATGAGCTCCATGTTTTCATCATTACTTACCCTCCTGAGTCCCATGGGGGTGATGCAGAGGTGTGCCCAAATGGATGTTGTATATGTTGTGTCACAGCTGAGAAATGTTTAGGATAGTCCCAGTCTTAAAAAGCGACCTCTAGGAAACTTGTTCATCTTCCCTCCAGAAAGATACATTATTACCCTGAAATGTGAGCAAGTTTTCTCAGGATAGAGGATTGAGGTCTTTATCTGTGTAATCTTGGTATATATGTTTAGGGAAAGAAACATTCTCTATCTTTGCTATCCTGGAATATAAAAAATAAACTTGAATAAATATGCTTTGAATACTTAGGCATGCAGAAATGTGAGAGATTCATTGAAAATATTTTCTCCCAACTAAGAGAACTCTTGAGCACACATATGAATGAAAGAGAGGAAGCATCAAAAAACCTAAGAGAAAAGTTCTCCAATATTTAAGGACAATAAATTGAAAGCTCTGGAGTCAACAAAAAATGGCACCTTTAAAGAGCAATGAGATGCTATGTTTGACAAAAGCAGAGTATATAAACTCATAGTGGTAGGAGATTAACTCAGGGAGGTAGGCTTGGGAAAATTATAAGGAATAGTATCAGTTTTAATTTGGACCTCATGTTGAGATTCATGAGAAGCTACTTAAGAGTTTGAGAAATAGAATGGCAAGATTTAATTTAGATTTTAGTAAGTTCACCCTGGATGCTATGTGGTTTTAAAATTTGAAGGAGTACCTTTTAAGGAAAATAAAGTATTATAAATCCAAAATAACTGTGGCATTTTATATATTGGTTAGATTTGTATGTTTTGAAATCAGAAACAATAGAAGTTTCTAGCTGATAGAGTACAAGCGAACAAGAGTATTCGAGAATAAAACATTATTTTGGACTGAATGCTTAGGTGAATTGATTTGCCATTATTATGATGGCTAAAGCTAAATTGGGAAGTAGAATCAAGAGGGCTGTTTGGATAGAATGTCCATATTATCCATATCAAGATCCCTTTGAGATTGAAGGGGAATATATTAGTAGTTATACAAAGACAATAAGACTATAAGTGTAAATACAGATTGTCTTGGCTAAACTGGAACCCATGATCATCATGGTTTTAGGTATTTGAGGTGCTTATTAGCTATTCACTTGTAGGAGTCAAGTTGGGAGTTGGATAAGTGATTCCAGTGCTCTGTGAAGAGATCAAATGGAGGTATGATTTTGGAAGTAATCAGTGAATGGATGATATGTAAAACCATGAGAGTAAATATAACCACCAAGAGAATTAATGTAGAAAGAATAAGAGATTGAAGAAAGAGCTCTGAATAAGTCTAATTTTTAGAGTTTAGGATGCAAAGGTAATAGCATAAAGGAGACTAACTGTACTTGGCAGAGAAAATGAAAGAATGTGAGCTCCACAGAAGCAGAGGATTTTGTCTGTTTGATTTATTAACATATCCTGGGCTCCTCAAAGCATGGTTAGCACATAGGCACTCAATAAATATTTGTTCTATTAAATGACTTTTTAATTAAAAAAAAATTTTTATTGAAATTAGTTGATTTGTAATGTGTTTCAGGTGTACAGCAAGGTAATTCAGTTATGCATATATAATTGTTTTTTTACATTGTCTTCCATTATAGGTTATTATAAGATATTAAGTATCTTAATATCTTTATACTAAGTATATTAATAGCTTAATATCTTAATACTGTGCTTGCTATACAGTAGGTCCTTATTGGTTATCTATTTTATATATAATAATGTGTAAATTTTAATCCCAAACACCTCATTTACACCCCCCCGCCCCATCTTTGGTAACCATAAGTTTCGTTTCTTTTTTTTTTTTAATTAATTTATTTATTTTTGGCTGCGTTGGGGCTTTGTGGCTGCATGTGGGCTTTCTCTTGTTGCAGTGAGCGGGGGCGCCTCTTTGTTGTGGTGTGCAAGCTTCTCATTGTGGTGGCTTCTCTTGTTGCAGAGCAAGGGCTTTAGGCACATAGGCTTCAGTAGTTGTGGCTCGCCGGCTCTAGAGCACAGGTTCAGTAGTTGTGGCGCACAGGCTTAGCTGCTCCACAGCATGTGGGATCTTCCTGGACCAGAGCACGAACCCGTGTCCCCTGTATTGGCAGGCGGATTCTTAACCACTGCACCACCAGGGAAGCCCCCATAAGTTTGTTTTCTATCTGTGAGTCTATTTCTGTTTTGTAAATAAGTTCATTTGTAAATATAATTTTTTTTTAGATTCTACATATAAGTGATATCACATGATATTTGTCTATCTATCTATCTGGCTTGCTTCACTTAGTATGATAATCTTTTGGTCCATCCGTGTTGCTGCAAGTGGCATTATTTCATTCTTTTTTATGGCTGAGTATTATTCCATTGTGTATATATACCACATCTTCTTTATCCATTCATCTGTCAGTGGGCACTTAGGTTGCTTCCATGACTTGGCTATTGTAAATAGTGCTGCTATGAACATTGGGGTGCATGTATTTTTTTGAATTATGGTTTTCTTCAGATATATGTCCAGGAGTGGGATTGCAGGATCATATGGTAGCTCTTATTTTTCATTTTTTAAGGAACCTCCATACTGTTCTCCATAGTGATATTCTCACCAACATTGTGCTAGGGTTCCTTTTTCTCCACACCCTCTCCAGCATTTACTACTTGTAGACTTTTTGATGTTGGCCATTCTGACCAGTGTGAGGTGGTGCCTCACTGTGGTTTTGATTTGCATTGCTCTAATCAACAGTGATCTTGAACAACTTTTCACGTGCCTTTTGGCCATCTATATGTCTTCTTTGGAGAAATGTCTTTTTAGATCTTCTGCCCATTTTTTGCTTTTTGGTATATACAAACAGCTCATACAGCTCAATTTTAGAGATAAACCCTTGCACTCACATAGTTTGCAAATATGTCCTCCCATTCTGTAGGTTTTCTTTTTGTTTTGTTTATAGCTTCCTTTGCTGTGCAAAAGCTTTTAAGTTTAATTAGGTCTCATTTTTTTACTTTTGTTTTTATTTTCATTACTAGACCTTTTGGCTGCAAATAGATCAATTTGTTGTGAAAACTCATGAAATAGATAAAACATAATAAATGGCCCTTTTACAGTTTGTCTGATGTGCTATTATCAAAGTTACTTAAATATGCATTGGGCACACTGCAAACAAGACAGTAAATCATTAATATCATGAGTCATGTTTGCACAAGACCAGCAAAACCAAAACAAATAGGCCCATTTAATTGGCTATTTCAGAACTCAGCTGTAAAAATAAAATATTACAAGCATACCTAGTATTTTTCTTTAATATTAATGGTATAATTTACACGTAATAAAGAGTTCCCACATTTTTACTTTGAGTTTTGAAACTCTGTTTACCTACTTACCACCATTGAAAATCAGACATAAAATAGTTCCATCATCAGGAAAAGTTTCCAATTTTTTTCCCCAGTGCATTTCCTGTCTTTCTCTGTACCCTGATGAAATCACTTTCTGATTTATATTACCATGGATTATTTTGCTTATTTTGGGACTTAATACAAATAAAGTAATGATTATGAGTAAAGACAGTTAGAATCTGATTTCTTTTGCTCAAACTAATGCATTTTTATATACTGATATTATTTTTGAAGATTCACATTATCAGATAGAAGTATGCTCTTATTTCTAAATTAATGAGTTTTTATTATAAATGCATGTTGGATATTATCAAACAGTTTATTTTGCTTTTATTGAGATGATCATATGCTTTTCTCCTTTCAATTGTTAATACCATAAATTGATTTTTAAATGTAAAATCAGTTTTTCATTACTGAGAATTCTCACTTGATCATGAAGTACTACCCTTTTGGTATATCACTGGATACACTGTGCTAATATTTTGTTAAGGACTTTTGCATGTATCATGACGAGATTATTCTGTGATTTTATTTTGTATAATAGTCTTATCAGATTTTCAAATCCAATTATACTGGTCTCATAGAATGAATTGGGAATGTTCCATTCTGCTGGATTTTCTAAAAGATCTTATACACAATGTTTGTTTTTTTAAAAGGAAAATTCACCAGTAAAGCATTCTGAACCTAGAGGGTTTTTTTTCCATAGTGTTTTTAAAAAATTATGTTTTCAATCCTGTTGATTGTTATAAAGCTATTTTCATTTCCTATTTGGTTTCGGATGAGTTTAGGTAAATTTTCTTTTCTTACAAAAATTTTGTGGTTGATCTAAATTTTCAAATTCAGTGGCATAATATTCATTATGTTTCCCTCTTATCCACTTAATTACTATAATACCTGTACTGTTGTCTCAGCTTTCATTGCTGGTATTTTTAGTTTGTTTTCTCTCCTTGTTTAGTCATGCAAGGGGTATATTTACTTTCTATCCCTGGAGCTATCACAAACCTGTTGCAGTGATGGCTCCTAGGACTATTTTTTTAAAGTAATAATCTATGCTTAGTGAGGTGGAGATGCCTGTAATGAGCATGTCTAAGTGAAGGAATTCTCCAAAACCCACCAGATGGTCATGTTCCAGGGGAGGATTTAAAGGTCATTCTATTTACTAAAGTGATGAGGGATATACAGGTGAGTGGGGCAAGCGCCAGCATCTTGGCAGTTCACTGGTATATTTCCTCTGAAAACCAGAGCTTACTGTAGAAGATTCTGTTATAAAACTAGATCCGCTGACAGCAGTAAGGATTCTAGGCTTGCAAAACTCTATTGACCAGGTATTGATGCTTTGCTGTCAGAAGGCAAGTGTTCAATTATCATAATGAACAACAATGTTAAAATGACAGCCAAGACCCAAAGAGCATTGTGGGATATTTAGTAGAACACAGTATCATGAGGGCAAAATATGTGGACAGTCAGTAAGGGTAATTCTAACTTTGTACCATCAGAAGAAATCAAGGATGGATGATCACGAATCTGAGGGCAGTTGTTCCATTAAAACATCATGATACTTTGTTCAATTTCTAGACCTACATTAGTTTTTAAACTCAGAGCAAGCTGACTGAAATAATGGTTAGGTAACCAAAAGGAAGGACTCTACATTGAAACTACACACAGTAATGATTACCTCAGTCCTTCACTAAAGGAACTGAAAAATGACTACTCCTATAACTGCACTGTTGGCGAGGGGAATGGAGGAGATACTTAAATACTTTGCGCACTGTCCACAAGGTATGATTTCACATGTGTGTCTGGAGACATGAAGTGGCTTCATAACTTGGTAGACAATTTCCCATGGTCCTGTCTGTTTTTGCTTTT
>NW_020172670.1:40497-53726 GCF_003031525.2 Neophocaena asiaeorientalis asiaeorientalis | reverse complement strand
GACATGTATACACTGATGTTTATAAAATTGATGACTAATAAATATCTGCTGTATAAAAAAGTAAATTAAAAAATTCAAAAATTCAAAAAAAAGTATTCCAGAAATAAATTAATAAGAAATGAAAAAAAAGGGATTCAGAGAAGGCCAGTGTGAATGGAATATATAGATGAGGCTGTGGGAGCAGGTGGAAGCCAGATGATTTGTTCCTATAGGCTACGGTAAGGATTTTGAATTTCATTCTAAAAGTAGTGTGAAGTAATTGGAAAGTTTTGAGCATTCAAAACACAAACGATCTGATTTGTGTTTTGAATGGAGGATTATATCTTTCTTCGGTTCAGCCAAAGCTGATGCCAGTTTACCTAATCCTGGTTATGTCTTCTTTCCATTTGAATATGGTTCTTCTTTATAAAGAGAAAAGTGGTATACTGGTTAAGGGCAATCCAAGAGACTGCTATTTGGTTCTAGAAATGGGTCTCTTTAAATCTTTTGTGTTTTCCTGTTGGGATCATGCCCCCATCCCTTTTAAACTATTATTCTTGGAGGAGATGACACACCAAGTCTCCTGAATCAAATTATGAAGACTGTTAGATCAAGCCTTCATCTTATGGGCTGGGCAACAGCTTCTGAATCACTAAAATGCCTCCTAAGTATTCCTCAGATGGCCATTGGATTGCCACTAAATTCAATGCTGAGAACACTCAATATCAATACTATTGCTTTTGGCTTTGGGGCTGAATAACACATCAAAATCAGTAATTGAATGATTTACTGTTATTTATTAAGGTGGTTACATTTCATGGAGGCAGCCTAAATGGAATTAATTGTGGGCTAATTAAAGTGCTCCCTGCTTCTCTCTCAAGTTCCCCTTGGGCATTGGCTGCAATGAGTTGTGCAAGCCTCAGAAAACTGTAAATTATGACTGGGCTTAAAGAAAAATGGATTGCTTTTCTAATACTTATTGAACACCTAAAACAGATGTTTAAATCTCTACAAGTTTTAGATAATTAAAATGATAAATCTGTGCTCTTTGAACAGGAACATGAGTAGGGATCAGAGGTATAAATAGTACCACGCTGAGGTGATTCATCTTGTGGCATCAGGTTTATTACTTTAACAAGGGCTGTCCCCAGGCAAAATGGGAAAGGGGAGAGGTTTGTCTTTGCTGCAACTTCACCTTCCACCATTCCAGACTCCCCAAACTGCCCTATGGCTGCCCAGTACTGTAGGACCCAGACAATGCCAGTTCTTTCCTCTGTCATCAAAGCTTTATCTGTCCTCTATTTCATTTCCTAAAGGCTTTGCTGGAGTATTAGTTAGCGTAATGGAGCTGCAATAACAGTTAAACTGCCAACTCTCTGTGATCTGACACAATAGTTGTTTTTTCTTGCAAAAGAATCCAAAATGGGTACTCCTGATTGGCTGGAGGTTCTCCCTCTAGGGACTCATGCTACTTTCATCTTGTGGCTCTTTCATCTTCCATATGTCTGTCCCAAGGTTGCCATCCTCTTCTGTGTCAAGTTGGCAGAAGAAGGAAGGACATGGAGAATCATGTGTGTGAGGTTTTTATGAGTCAGGACTGGATGTGTACCTTGTGCTCACAGTCCATGGCTACAGTTAACTTCATTGGAGGCTGGGAAGTAGACTCTAGCTGTGTGTTTAGGATGGAGAGAAAATGGCTTTGAAAGATAACTAGTCAGTCTCATTGACTAAAGCATATCTGATAAGTTTGCAATAAGGGGTTAGTGGCTTACCCCTCCTTTGGTATTTTCTTTTCAAATGGGCTTTCTGAAAAAAAGATATATAGTTGGAAAACTGGTTGATGTCTATCTTGCTGTCTTGTGCACTCTCTCTCTCTTTCTCTGTGTGACACACACATGCACACACACAGGATGGTAATGATGATGATGATTATGACTGAAAAAGTAATAAGAAGCTTTTCTTGGGCATTTCCCCCTTGAATTCAATTAGGATTTCCGCTGAGGGCTGCTGAGATCATGATTCCAGTATTTTTTGCCACTAAAGCAGTTGCTTAAATGTTCACTCATTATGTTATTAATCATTTCTAATAAGGGATCACTGGTTTAAGTTGTTTTAAAGCCAAGCATCTTCTAACATTTTACATTCTCTAAGAGATACGAAAATAATAGAATAAATATATCTAGTGAAACTTCATTTTTACATGATAAGTTAGGATCAAGGACATTTGAAAAATGTAAACTGGTAATTTATCCAGAAGGTTTTATATAAGAATCCGTTCTATATTGCTTGAGCAATGATGGGAAATTAACAAATATCTCTGTTCCTTTGCTCCTTTATCAATTTATTAGGATACCGAGAACATTAATAGAAATAAAATAAAGGTATAAGCTTTACTCATGTCTTTATTTCTAACCAGTCAGTTGATTTCACTTAAATGGCATTTTATTTCACTCGTCAGAAACTGGCTCTGACCTTTAAACTATCCTTGCTGGGGGCTAAGAATATTTCTCATCCTTAACCAATTTCAAAATATACAGATACAGTGATGGCTATTATCCAGTCACTTTAGGACTAAAAGAATTTCTTAAAGCAATGGGAGACACATTTTAGGAGCAAATACTGTAATACTCCTATTGTTGAGCTGGTGAAGTTTTAAGAGCTTGCCTCACTGGAGTTGTTAAGGAGGATTTTTAAAGCTGTTGCCCCATCTTTGATAATGTAGGTTTTTAATCTTCCCAATTAAAAGCCTTCATGATATGTCAGTTCTATTCTCTCCTCTGGCTACCCCCCGCTACTCTCCACATATTAAAAGACAAGGCTGGGCTTCCCTGGTGACGCAGTGGTTGAGAGTCCACCTGCTGTTACAGGGGACACAGGTTCGTGCCCCGGTCCGGGAAGATCCCACATGACGCGGAGCGGCTGGGGCCGCGGGCCATTAAAAGACAAGGCTGGGCTTCCCTGGTGACGCAGTGGTTGAGAGTCCACCTGCTGTTACAGGGGACACAGGTTCGTGCCCCGGTCCGGGAAGATCCCACATGACGCGGAGCGGCTGGGCCCGTGGGCCATGGCAGCTGAGCCTGCGCGTCCGGAGCCTGTGCTCTGCAACGGGAGAGGCCACAACAGTGAGAGGCCCGCGTACCGCAAAAAAAAAAAAAAAAAGACAATGCTATGAAAAATTTCATCCTACTATAGTGCTATATCTGGTTTCAGTGTATGTGAAAGATCTTTCAGAGAAGATACATTCTCTGACTCTTCAGATTAAGCCTGTTCTGGATATAGTTGTCAAATCTTTTTCCCTTTCACCTTCCCCTCCACACAAACTTTGCTCTCCACTTCGCCCTTAAATCAGAATATGAAACAAGTTACTTTAGGCAGTAACATCTTTCCCAGTATCTGCAGCAGCAGAAACTTTGTAATACTGATTTCTTAATTCTCATGTACAGATTGCATGTGGTCCCTGCCTTCAGGAAGCTTATATTCACTGACAGACAATATCATGGCTAAACAGAACTATTGATAAGGCCTCCTTGGAATTTTTCAATGTGAACTCCCTCCAGTGATACAAGTGATGTGTCATTTAGCAGTTAACTGTGGTCATTGTGTGGGCTCTGGAATCAGACAAGTCTGTGTTCAAGTTCAGATCAGCCAGTTCCCAGCTGTGTGATTTTGGGCAAGTTATCTAATTTCTCTGAGCCTCAGCTTCCTCTTTGGTAAAGAATGATGTTGCTGCCTACCTCATGGGTCATTGTGTGGACGAAATTAGATAATAAATGTAAAGTAGCACAATGCTAAACACTCCATAAATGTAAGATACTATTAGTGCAGATGGTACTTATGAAATCCCCGATCATATAGGCCTCTGACCAGGGAACTGAGAGATAGAAGAGATTTTCCCATGTTAAAGAGCTAAACATTCTTTCCCTCTCCACCCCTTTCTTCGGTTCAGATGAGTTCAGGGGACAATGGCATATTACCTCATAGCATCTTTATTCTAGGATTTTAGAATAGGGAAGGAGTAGAAGAGATCATCTCTGGAAGCTGCCCAGTGTTCTGGAATTGATTGGTTCCTCCTTCCCAGGAGATAAGGTGAGCCCAGTCTGGGTGCCAGGACCTGGGCCTCGGGGCTTGATTTGGGTCTTACAAGGTCTTATTTCCAAATTCTCAAACTTATTGAGTGACACAAAAGAAAATAAAAGCCAAGGCTCATTTTTTTTTAGGTACAAAGAGTGAGAGTAGAACCAGAAACAAGGGATGAAAGCGGAGGCTCAGGAGCAGGGCAGAATTTGGAGCAGGGGAGCAGGAGCAAGAATAGAGGGAAGATGAGGGAACACTGAAATAGGGACAGAGTCCCTATGGCTTATTTTATGAACTCATGGCCACATAGTGCATGAGTTAGTAACTCAGTACATGGTTGGTTGCACAACATTTACTCAATTTTGCCACAACTCTGCTCCTGCAAAGACACCTGGTCTTTCCATAGTCCAGACAAAGATTCCATTTTCAAAAGGGTACTAGGGCATAATTGAAGGGCAGGCGTATCTTCTGTCAATGACATCAAAACTCTCATGGGTTAGGGATGTACTCCAACTTTTTAGTTTCTATTAGTGTCCTGTATTGCATGTACAATTTGCAAATTATTTATATATAATATGTTTTAACTTATATATATATATATATTCTCTTTTGAGGGGAACAAATTCTTTGAGCTCATTAAAAATGGTGCAAAGTAGTCCTTCCTTTTGCTTCTTTTCACCCTTTTTTGAATGTGATTGGCTGTTTTTTTTGCTATTGGATGAGGGGAGACAAATTCTAGTATTACCAGGAAGAAATGACTGAGTTCTTATGCCCTCTAACTGGGCCTTTCATGGTTTTCTGGGCTCTCATCATGTCCGTTCTCAGCCTTCATCTTTCCAGTTTGAAAAATTCTCTTTGTCTAGTGTATTTTACTTGGCAGCTACCCATTCCATTGATGAATCCACAATCAACCTGGTAATGCATTTTGAGCTTCTCTTATGTGCCCAATGCAACATTAGACACTGTAGGGGAAATAATAGAAGAAAAAGACATCACTTCAGCCTACAGAAAGTCTAAGATTTTGTTGGAGATTACTTGGAGATGGAAAAAACTCTAGAGAAGCATTATAAATCTCATATAATCAAGAGCAGAGATGGCAACACTTCTAGATCAGCGATCTCATACATTAGTGTGCTTCAGAATCAGCTGAAATCTCTGTTAAGCACAGAAATTCCTGAACTTCAGAGAGCCTGATCCTTCAGCGTGTGGGTGATGCCCAGGAATCTGCATTTTATCAAGATTCCTAGGTTATTCTGCTGCTGGGGGTCTCTAAACCATAGTTTGGGAAGCAGTAGGCTAAAAATATCTGTGAAAATGGGGAGACATATAAAGGCGAGGGTGACCAGGAAAGGTTTGACTGGAGCCTGGAAGGGTGGGCTGAATTTGGAGAAGAGGTAGTGGGAGGAGATTCAGAAAAGGGGTACCGGAGGTGGGGATGAGAATGGGATATGTTGCAGAGACTATCTAGTTATTCACCAGTTCTGGTTTCTTTTCTTCCTAGACACACTGACTACATTTCCCAGCCTTTACGCAGTGGTGCATGGCCATTTAACTGAGTTGTGGCCAATGGAATGTGGACTGAAGTTGTGTCACTTTTAGTCCTGGCCCATAAAATCCTCCCATGTGATCTCGTGTTCTTCCACGGTTTCTCTTCTTCCATCCATGGGCTAGATGTTGATGCCTTGGACGACCTTGGAATCAATGTGGTGAAGCTGGCAGAGACGCCACCAGTGTGCGTGTCTGAATAACTCTGATTATCCCTTACCCATAAGGAACATCCGTTTTCGGATTTTGCTTTAGTAAGATTTCTATTGTGTTAAGCTACTGAGATTTCAGGGTTTATCTGTTAGAGCTTCTAATGTAATGTTAACATTGAGGGGACCAGGCTAACCAAGACAGATAATTTCTGACAGTAATTATCCTTGTTCTTCTTAGGAGTTTTTGATCAGGGTCCACATTACCCAGAGTTAATGCATGTACACTAGATGTATATGCAGTCATCTAGGTAAATTGTCTCATGAATCATATCAACATTTTCAACATGCTTTGTATATATTTCTGTGTGATGTTTAATTACCAGGGCTCTTACCTGGACTTTCCTTTACCCCCTAAATCCTTTTGCCAAGCAATAAAGGATCTGAAAACAAACATTTCACTGCAATTGGGGAGTTCAATTTCTTTGGCCCCTTTAAAGCCTATTTTTTTTTTTTTTTTTTGCGGTACGCGGGCTTCTCACCGTTGTGGCCTCACCCGTTGGGGAGCACAGGCTCAGCGGCCATGGCTCATGGGCCTAGCTGCTCCGTGGCATGTGGGATCTTCCCAGACCAGAGCACGAACCCGTGGCCCCTGTATTGGCAGGCGGACTCTCAACCACTGCGCCACCAGGGAAGCCCCTAAAGCCTTCCTGATGAGGCAAAGGTAGCTGAAAGCACATTAGCACGCGTTGGGAAGGAGTTAATTTATCTTGCGCCTACATCCTGCCTTTCCCCTGCCCCACACCTGCCTAACGGCTCCTGGGAAGTAGGTTGCCTGGCTGCAATTAAACTTAAGTGCCTCCTCAAGCACTTAGTAAAAAAACAGCTTGGCATAATGATGCTTCTGTTCCTACTTCATAGGAGCGAGCTGAAAAGATATTAGCAATTGACTTCGAAATTTTTGAGGGTCTTGCAATTTGAATCCCCATAAACTTGTGAGGGTCTTGCAATTTGAATCCCTATAATTAGTTTGTTGCTTAATTGTTCCTGGTAATGGGTGACTTATGTATATTTTTTTTCACAGAATTTGTCACATATTTATTAATCATTTTTTCATAGAAAACACTGACCTTCTTTCAGTGGGGCAGGTGTCATTTAGCCTTGTGTATTTCAGTTTGTCTTGCTTGGCACCGTCTCACACTGCCCTATTTTTTTCAGGGATGGATACAGCAGAACCCTGATGACTGCTAATGTGAAGTGGACTTGTGATCTGGACCAATCTTGTTATTGGATGCTGATGAAGGTATGATCTGGAGGCCACTGTTCTATCCCAAGATTTTCCCCTGACCAGAACGATCTCTCCCTGGTCTGACAAAGTGTCTGATACTTTCATTATTGAAGTAACTCTGGGGGCTACAACATTATCTCCAAAGAATTTCCAGGTAAAATACAATTACCAGAGCTAGAGTAACCCATTATCCACCAACAAAAGTGAGCTTATAAAAATAGGACATCAGTAGAATGGTATTCAGGATGGAAAAAGCTGAACAAATGGAGCACTCTCTGCTTCAGTGCAGTGTCCTCAGAATCTCTGGGGCCAAATGAGACCCCTGGCAACTTGAGGAAGGTGTACCTTGCACCTCAAGGAGCCTCAGAGGGGGTGTATTCTCCAGAGAACCAGAAATGGTGGACAGCTAAAGTAAGAAATGGAATTTGGAGTGGGACAGATGGGAATAGAGAATGGAGAAGGAAGGAGAAGGTTTTAAGCTTTTAATGGAAAGCAAGAACAAGGATTTGAAAAATGAGATGTCAACAGATCAAGACACATCCCTGGAAAGTATCACTGGAGAGAATAACAGAATAATAGACCAAGCCACATCCCTGAGAGAATAAAGGCATATTTGCTGCTCCTCTCCATCAAACAGCTCCTACCCTCACTGTCTCACTAACCCAGTTCTCATTAGACTCATATATAGTTTAAATATTTAATGTTACCCATTGCTTATCTTCTTGATATCTGTCTTAAGCTTGCTGAAGCCATCCTGCAACTGGCTGGGCTACCACTAAAGCTCACAGGGCAGGACATGGTGGTGCCTAGACAAGCAGTTCAAATACAGCCAGTGCATCCTTTCAGTGAATATCTAAGACTACAGGCACTATCACATGTAGTCAGAGATAAAAGTACATTCCTCACTAATGTCTGTCAGTCACCAAGAAATTTCTGCTGACATTTCTTTTCTTGCTAGAATTCCTTTTAACTGATGGTTACCATTGTTAGGGAGTACTGGCAACTCAATAAGGTTCTCTGAGCCTGGCCAATAAACTTGGATAGTATTTCCATTTTAGTTCTCAAGGCTAATTTTTAGTATTATTGCTGCTGTTTCTATCTATCATCTATGTATCTGTCTATCAATCTATCCATCCATCCATCCATCCATTTTTAAAAAGAAAAGAATAGAATATCATTACAAGAAGAGGATGCCAATAAAATACTGCTCATTGATGGATAGTAACCATGATATATTGCACAATGTCATTCTTTCATGTGTTTGTTGGCAGTCTGTATATCTTCTTTGGAGAAATGTCAATTTAGGTCTTCTGCCAATTTTTGGATTGGGTTGTTTGTTTTTTTTGTTATTGAGCTGCTTGTAAATTTTGGAGATTAATCCTTTTTCAGTTGCTTCATTTGCAAATATTTTCTCCCATTCTGAGGGTTGTCTTTTGGCCTTGTTTATGGTTTCCTTTGCTGTGCAAAAGCTTTGAAGTTTCATTAGGTCCCATTTGTTTATATTTGTTTTTGTTTCCATTTCTCTAGGAGGTGGGTCAAAAAGGATCTTGCTGTGATTTATGTCATAGAGTGTTCTGCCTATGTTTTCCTCTGTTTGATGGTTTCTGGCCTTACATTTAGGTCTTTAATCCATTTTGTGTTTATTTTTGTGTCACAATGTTATTCTTAATAGGCACATTTTCCCAGGTTAGAGATAAGCAGAGAGGTACCCAAAAGGTTCGTCCATTTTCTAGAGACTGAAGCCACCTTAAGTACCCAGGAGCCCTGAAGACCTGTCTTTTGTCTTTACCTCAAGATCTACTTTTCTCTTGTATTATAGTCTTTGAGTACTTTATTGACTCTTTCCCTTTGGCTTCACTCAAGCAATGAAATCTTGCACCTGGATTAATACAGGAAATATACGTGAAGTTTATCCTCCATAATTTTTGCCAGGGTAAAAACATTCTTGCCTGTCAGGGGAATATAAGCAATATGCTCCTGTGGGAATACTTATTACTTCCCTGTCAGAAAAAGGTTACAGAAATTTCCCTTTGGAGAGAATGTCATGAAGAATTTTTTCTTCCTGCCTAGTAAATTTCTTGCATATGTACCTCTCTGGGTATTGCAGCTGCAGTTCCCTTCGGAAGTTCACCTGGCATAAATGCACCATGGAGGCAAATTCCCATCGTGGTAAAATGTTGTAAATATTTTCCTCCTGAGATAAATACAGAATGTTTTCCTACTGTGTAAGAGTACTTGAAGCAGAGTGAAGCTTTGGAATTTGATTTGGAGAGTCCTCATCTTTCAGTTCGCTGTGGGCTGCCTTCATAACACTGGGGTTGGGGGATAGGATCATCATTCCTGTTGGACTATAGGTCTGTAATAGGAAGTTTTGCCTGGAGTTGTTATGTTTTGGGCAACAGGATTTGACCTGTTATGTGTCTAAAATGGAGTGATATTACCTTGCCTGTGAGTACCCAGAGTCTCAGATCTCAGGCAGACACAGCATCCAAGTAAATGTATTGGTGCCCAGGGCATGGGCAGGGGAAGATTTTGCAGCTGGTAGCCAGGTTGGCATCTGCCCATCATTGCTTATAAGAACTGTGCCATGAACTGCTGCCCTAGTGACTATCACTTCAGAGGCCTTCCCCAATTCAGCATTCACTAGAGAGTTATTGCTAGTTCACCAGCATTGCTCCTTTACTCTGTTTCGCTATGCTACGCACAACTGACATCATTGTAAGCTGCCAGCCTTTCGTATAGATTTATTGATATGGACAGAACAACCAGTGGAGTGTTCACCAGCGAACAAAGACCCACAACTATACTTAACCCTGGTGAGCTAAGCTGACCTGAACCAATGATCAGAAATGATCTCTTTAATATAGAATCTGCCTTGACAGAACTGAATCAATAGTGGAAATATTAGGGCCTTAGATCCCTGCAATAATAATAATAGCTAGCATTATTGAGCTCTTACCGTGTGCCAGGCATTTGTATAAGCAAGTAGGTATTACTCATGTAACCCTCACCACAATGTGGTGAGGTGGTACAATTATTTCCTCCAGTTTAAAAGAGAAAACTGATGCACAGAGAGGTGGAATCACTTGCTCAAGGTCACAAAGCTCGTAAGTGGTAGTGCTATGATTTATGATTTCAGCATCTTGGGAATTTGGCTCTGGCATCAAAACTCTTCACCACTACAATATACTGCCTCCTTGTTGCTGTCAGAGAGGAAAATAAAAATAGTTTTTTACACTAGGATTTTGGACTCATATTTCATGTTACCCATGTGGAAACATGCCTTGGATTAGAAGTTCTTCAACCAGTTTGGAAGCCGTAATAGGTTCCACCACTGACTTGCTGTGTGACCTTTGTTCACTTGATCTCCCAAGCCCTCATTTCCACATTGAAAACTGTGACTAATAATATTTGCCACACCCACCTACCTAAGTTGTTGAGAAGATGTGAAGTAAATGTACTTCGAAAGTAGTTCATATAGAGAGCTAGTGGGAAGCAGCTGCATGGCACAGGGAGATCAGCTCGGTGCTTTGTGACCACCTAGAGGGGTGGGATAGGGAGGGTAGGAGGGAGGGAGACTCAAAAAGGAGGAAATATTGGGATATATGTATATGTATAGTTGATTCACTTTGTTATACAGCAAAAACTAACACACCACTGTAAAGAAATTATACTCCAATAAAGATGTTAAAAAAAGTAGTTCATCATTTAAAACCTGTTTCTATTGAATTTCTCTGTCTGTAGGTTGCTGAGTCTCAAATGCTAGGCAGCAGTAGAGGTAAAAAGCAGAACAGGCTCCAAATTAAAAGAAAGTGAAGATTAATACAAGTTCAAGCTCAGGAAAGGAGGAAGAGAGTTGACCTCCACACACACCAAGGGGACCTAACAAGCTAGAAAGTGGACTGGAAGGTCAGGGTCAGAGGAACATAGAAGAAAAGCAAGTTTGAGAGTGAGCTGGCTCTTGATCCTAGTGGCTTCTCTTTTCTTGATAGAAGCACATCATCTGAAGGGAGAAAGAACAGAGGTCGAAAGCAGAGTGCATCATGCATGAGGCTGTGTGTGAAAGAGTACAACACCACCCTGAGAGCTACAGACATAAGAGCTCCCATTTTCAGACAGAACACTCAGATGAAATCAGTGCTTCAGGAAAATTCGCCGGAATTTTCCTACAGGGAAAATAGTCATTCATGGCATTTGGCCCTGTGGAAAAGGAATAAGGTCACCCAGGACGTCAGAGGAACATCATGGAATTAGAGGCATGAACTACATTAAAAGTATTTTGTCCTGGAGAAAATCACATTACTGTATCCAAACAGTGTTTTTAAAAGATAAAAGGCCTATGTTTTCCTCTAAGAGTTTGATAGTACCTGGCCTTACATTGAGGTCTTTACTCCATTTTGAGTTTATTTTTGTGTATCGTGTTAAGGAGTGTTCTAATTTCATTCTTTTACATGTAGCTGCCCAGTTTTCACAGCATCACTTATTGAAGAGACTGTCTTTTCTCCACTGTATATTCTTGCCTCCTTTATCAAAGATAAGGTGACCATATGTGCGTGGGTTTATCTCTGGGCTTTCTTTTTTTTTTTTTACATCTTTATTGGAGTATAATTGCTTTACAATGGTGTGCTAGTTTCTGCTTTATAACAAAGTGAATCAGTTATACATATACATATGTTCCCATATCTCTTCCCTCTTGTGTCTCCCTTCCTCCCACCCTCCCTATCCCAACGCTCGAGGTGGTCACAAAGCACGGAGCTGATCTCCCTGTGCTATGTGGCTGCTTCCCACTAGCTATCTATTTTACGTTTGGTAGTGTATATATGTCCATGCCATCTCTCGCTTTGTCACAGCTTACCCTTCCCCCTCCCCATATCCTCAAGTCCGTTCTCTAGGAGGTCTGTGTCTTTATTCCTGTCTTACCCATTGAACATTTTGGTACATGACTCTTTTTGAATTATGGTTTTCTCAGGGTATATGCCCAGGAGTGGGATTGCTAGGTCATGTGGTAGTTCCATTTGTAGTTTTATAAGGAACAGCCATACTGTTCTCCATAGTGGCTCTACCAATTCACATTCCCACCAGCAGTGCAAGAGTGTTCCCTTTCTCCACACCCTCTCCAGCATTTATTGTTTCAGATTTTTGATGATGGCCATTCTGACTGGTGAGGGATGATATCTCATTGTAGTTTTGATTTGCATTTCTCTAATGATTAATGATGTTGAGCATTCTTTCATGTGTTTGTTGGCAGTCTGTATATCTTCTTTGGAGAAATGTCTATTTAGGTCTTCTGCCCATTTTTGGATTGGGTTGTTTGTTTTTTTCTTATTGAGCTGCATGAGCTGCTTGTAAATTTTGGAGATTAATCCTTTGTCAGTTGCTTCATTTGCAAATATTTTCTCCCATTCTGAGGGTTGTGTTTTGGTCTTGTTTATGGTTTCCTGTGCTGTGCAAAAGCTTTGAAGTTTCATTAGGTCCCATTTGTTTATTTTTGTTTTTATTTCCATTTCTCTAGGAGGTGGGTCAAAAAGGATCTTGCTGTGATTTATGTCATAGAGTGTTCTGCCTATGTTTTCCTCTAAGTGTTTGATGGTTTCTGGCCTTACATTTAGGTCATTAATCCATTTTGAGCTTATTTTTGTGTATGGTGTTAGGGAATGATCTAATCTCATACTTTTACATCTACCTGTCCAGTTTTCCCAGCACCACTTATTGAAGAGGCTGTCCTTTCTCCACTGTACATTCCAGCCTCCTTTTTCAAAGATAAGGTGACCGTATTGCATGGGTTTATCTCTAGGCTTTCTATCCTGTTCCATTGACCTATATTTCTGTTTTTGTGCCAGTACCATACTGTCTTGATTACACTAGCTTTGTAGTATAGTCTGAAGCCAGGGAGCCTGATCCCTCCAACTCTGTTTTTCTTTCTCAAGATTGCTTTGGCTATTTGGGGTCTTTTGTGTTTCCATACAAATTATGAATTTTTTTGTTCAAGTTCTGTGAAAAATGCCAGTGATCGTTTGTTAGGAATTGCATTGAATCTGTAGATTGCTTTGGGTATTATAGTCATTTTCACAGTGTTGATTCTTGCAATCCAAGTACATGGTATATCTCTCTACCTATTTGTATAATCTTTAATTTCTTTCATCAGTGTCTGATAATTTTCTGCATCCAGATCTTTTGTCTCCTTAGGTAGGTTT